>NW_028317901.1:1130000-1464166 GCF_062004578.1 Staurois parvus | reverse complement strand
CACAACTTGATAGGACTGGTTAACTATAAATTAAAGACAGACCCGGCTCACAGCATTCTCCTTTTTGTCCTCACCTGATCAGGACTGGAGTCACGAGGCATCCTTTACTGTTTGTCGCCCCAACCAGGTTTAGCCTCTGCTGGGTGGAAGTCCTTCCTGTACAGGCCTGTCAAAGAAAGCTTTAAATATGCTTTGGCGTAAGTGGCAGCAGTTTCCCTTTGCTTTCCATATGCTTTTCCCTTCTTTTCTCTCAGTACTTTCCTGCATCTTTCTGTGTTGTGGGCATTTTCCATTTCCAAAATGGCTGAAGCAGTACAAGTACACTCTTGAGCATGCATGGCAGGAAGTGATGCGGCCACTGCTTGCCACTTGCTTGCCCTTTTCCAAGATGGCGTTGGGAGCCACATACTGCGATCTGTGTTTGCTCAGGAGCTGATATCATCAACAATGGCCAAGGGTGACAGTTTTAAATGGTTTGAACATGGTGGTGTTCTCTACTCATGCATGCTGGATGTTTATGTGGTCACTGTTTGCAGGTTACACTTTGGAATTCACCTGGGCTTTTCCTATCTCCTTAGTGCCGGTTCGCATGTGCACGGATTGGATGTGGTTTGACTGGAGGAGTTACCCAGAAAGAATAGCAGGGGCCAGAGGAAAAAGGTCTGTATAAACAACAGGTGGTCAAAAATTGTATCCTCTGAAAGAGCTCAAGGTCAATCTGCTGCTGTCGCCACCGATGGTGGATGCATCAATAATGCGGCTGGTAAGATATGTCACCTTTCGATTCAAGGACACTCGAGTCCGAAAATTAGATCTAGATTTGAAGTGCTCTTATGTACTGTAGCATCTGTAAGTGCCTGCAGACCAGCAATAACATTTGCATTGGCATTCAGGACAGTATAAAGTTGGATAGTTAATATTAAAGAAGTCCTTGAGAGACAAGGTGGTAACAGCTTTGTAAGAGCTGAAATTGGCAGGAAACTCTGTGGGTTAGGCATCAGTAAACATCGTTTGGTGTTCTCCAAGAGCAATGTTGCCCGTGGTCATGGCATAAAGGGCCTTATGGCTGATGCCATGGTAGGTGGATTCTGCCTTAAAATCAAACTGCTGCAAGATACCAGACAATGGCCTCAAACTATTTGTGAGCAGAATGGATACAGACCTCACAAGGGTGACCACTGGCAGGTCAGGGTGGATATCATCTGACAAAAAAACGGAAGAGTCAGAAAGATTGAGCTTACAAAGGTGAGGAGGCAAAATCCTGTGGACCAGGAAAAGATTACAAAGGGAACTGGAGACGTAACCAATCTTCATTGTTGAAGCCTTAAAAATCTAAGGCACCTGTCTTGAGAGAACAGCAGGAGTCATTTTATGGGTGCGCTCAACCAAGGGTGCCCGTGGGAGCCAAATGAAGATCCACCTGGATGGAAAAAATATTCAGGATCAATGGGCCATATCAGTGTGACACTGGTGGAAGTTTAAGGGATGTCCACCTTCCACTTTCAGCCAGCCAGGCTACTGCCTTTGATGGAAAAGCAAAACATTCTTGTCCAATTTGTATCCAAAGGAATTAAAAAAATGAGCAATCATGAAGATTCCAAGCACCCAGAGGAGATGAAGAATTCAGTTCACTTCTGTTCCTAGTTAAAAAACAAAACAAAAACCAAACCCTCAAAATCAGGCGATCTTTGCCCAGTGCTAAACTAGAAAAAACTCAACAAGTTTGGAAAGTTGGCTTTGAATCTCCATTCAATTCTATTATTGATAAATCTGGGAGACTGGATGCCTCCTGAAGGTTTATCAGGTGCCTACTTGCCCCTATCCATCCTGCCTTTAAGTTCTACCACTGTTTTTGGTGCCTTCCCTTCAGTCTGTCCACCTCCCTCAGGATATTCACAAAGGTCCTATTGTCTGCAATTGCGAGGGGGATGAGAATACACCACTAGTTGGACGGCATAGTTTTTTTCTAGCCAGCAATCGGGAGATGCTTATCTAGCATCTGAATGCTCTGCTACACAATCTATAACATTTTGTTAGCTAATTAATTGTAAGTAGAGCTTTCTCTGCCCAGCCCAAAGAATGAGCTTCTTGGGGGCATTTTGGATACACAGAAAAATGTAGTAGAACTTCCACGAGGGAAGATCTGTCCTCTTATTAAACAGTGCCTGAGTATCCTTGGTTGTTGTTAACTAATTGTTGCTTTCAAATGGAACATTATAACGTCATACCCCAGCCAGAAAAGTTGGGGGACGCATTACCAAGAGCAGGCTGCTCAAGATCATGGGATGTTCAGCTTACGAGGCATAGTATTAAATGCTTTCAAATTGAGAGCAGCGTTCAAAGCCCTTTGGCATGCATTCCTTTTATAAGGAGGAACAAGGGTTGTACTGTACCTACACAGCAGTAGAAAGGTAGAATTCTTAGGCTGCTAGTGGAACTTCCAGTTTTGTTCATTTCAATTATACCATTTTGGTGGAGGAGACTCTGGTATTTGTCTCTCCTACAGTTGAGGATTGAGTTACCACTGCCTCTGCCAGAGGCGATGGATCTGTTCTCTCATGCCCAGTTTTGCCGTAAAACCCCAAGAGACTACATTTGATAGCATGGAAGTTGAGAGGCTGAGGCTACCACGTCAAGGATGCTCAGTGGAAGCAGTGGCTACCTTGTGTGAAGCCAGAGAGGTCTCCAAGAATAAGAATTATCAGAGAGTATAAGTAAAATATGCAGATCTCACAGAGCAAAAGCCTGGAGTCCTTTATCACCATAACGAGCCAAAGTTCCACAGTTCTTACAACTGGGGCTGGACAAAGGCCTAGGTTCAAATACATTTAACATTCAAAGTTCAGCCATGTCCACATCTTCAGGGATTTAAGGAACCCTTAACTCTTTAGTGGTGCAATACATAAAGGCTTGCATGAAGTTAAAGACCTGCCAGGTAACTTTTATTCCCTAAGTGGGATTTGCCTATGGTTCTCAAACCTCTATCAAGGCCTCATTTCTAGCCTACAGAATTGGCTACACACTGAAATCTAACCCTGAAGACCATATTTGTGGTTGCTACAACCTCTGCGAAAGGGTGTCAGGCTTCAGGCTTGGCATTCGAGGAGCCTCACCTAATGTTCTACCCTGACAGAATAATCCTAAAATCCCCAGACCGCTTTTATCCATAAGGTGTCTTTCTCCTTCCACTTTAACCAGGAACTAAATTTACCAGGAAACAGAAAATTGTATACTTACTGTTCCGTAATTTTCCTTTCCTGGTGCATCTTCATGGCAGCATACAGAAAATGCTGCGAGCCAAGTCTGTCTGCTAATTTATGATTTATAGTTAACCAGTCCTATCAGGTTGTGGAGGCGGAGCCACAACCCATTGTATGCTGCCATGGAGATGCAACAGGAAAGGAAAATTACGGAAAGGTAAGAATACAATTTTCTGTTTTTACACTGCTTCCTTTCAAAAATGTAAAAACACGTGCGTTTTTGCCACATTTCAGTGTGTTTTGCACCTATGAAAAAAAACATGTTTGCTGTGTTTTCTATTCATTCCAGTTAAGAGGTGCATTTTTATACTGCACCAAAAATCCAGCAAAGAGGACTTTGAAAAACACAATGGACCCATAACTGACTAATTTGAAGAGATAGGATTTAATGGTCATGTGTTTTTTCTTTTGCTTTTTTAACTCAAAAAAAGAAAAACAGATCGATGTATAAACAGGCTTAATCTGACTTTAAAGAGATACAAATCCATCCAGTTCAAGATTCAATTTGCTGCAGTGGGGGAAAAAATTCCTTCCCCAAGAGGAAATTTGATATTTCCTGGATCAATTTTTCCTATAAATATTAGTATCCAGTTATAGATTGTGTATCTACGAAAGACTCCAGGCATTTTTATTAACATTCTACTGAGCTGGACAGGGCCGACTCTTGCAGGAGTCTTTTCCACATTTTCACAGCTCTTACTGTGAAGAAGACTTTCTGCATTTGGAGATTAACTCTCTTTTCCTCTATATGTAAACAGTGCCCCTTGTCCACTGTGATGACCTTACAGTGAATAACTCTGCATCAAGTTCACTATATGGACCATTTATGTTTTTATATATGCTATATTTTTTTTTCCTCCCTGATATGCATTTTAACAAACCACAATTTGCCTGAAAGTATCTAATGTACCCTAATCTGCCGATAAACACATTTATTTCACCTCCATTCCCAGGTTAAAATGTCTCCTGGCACTAAAAGAACTTTCCTGCATTCTTGTACCGTATGCATACCATTCATGGCAATGAAGACCCTTGTTTCCAAGCAAAAAATACCCAGAAAAAAATGTTCATTTGCATTGGAATTGGAAGCACTTTAAAGTACGAAAGGGACCTAGCATTCAGAATGAGAGAGCCCTGAGGAAATATGTTACAGTTAAAATTGCTTTCTTTTTCCTTGATCCAACAGTAAGCAATCTCCTACAATACATATGTAAAATGATCTTTCTTGCTTAAGATGCAGGCACATTTTACAACCTATTTAGGCCAATTTAGACATAAGATCCCTTCTTAAGTCATAACCTATATACAATGCTAAACCGCTTGTTATTAACAGATAACTGATATGCTGATTGAATCTTTGTGTGTTCTGTCTATTTCTTCTTTATCTGAATAATAAACTGGGTTTTTATTATTTAACCGTACACCTGTATGACCAGCAAGAAGATACTGGGCCTACTGGTCCATGGTTATTCTGCAAAACCTTTTCTCTGGAAACAGTGTCCTTGATAATCGTGGTGTATCCAGGTGTGAGGATGCATAGCTTAACTACTTAACCGCTTCACCGCCCTACAGTAGAACTACTGCTACAGGGCGGTAGGGCTGCGCAAAATCACGTGTGTATATATACGTGATGTATGTTTCCGGGTAGGAAACATGCAGGCATGCGCTCGCCATTGGCAGCTACGGATGTCAGTCACCGGGTCTAGGTCGGAGATTTCCCCAGCGATCGCCATGTGGAACTGACAGGGCAGAAACCTGTGTGTAAACAACGCAGGTCTCTCTCCTGCCAGCAAGGATATGCTGCTGTGTATTTCTCTACACAGCAAAGAAATACATAGCAGCATATCTCCCTAGTAACACACACTGCAAATTATGTAAAACATCACACAGTTAACCCTTTGATCGCCCCACATGTTAATTCCTTCCTGCCCAGTGTCATTAGTACAGTATCAGTACTTTTTATTATCACTGTATTAGTGTCATTGGGATGTCAGTGGCAGTTAGTTCCCACCCATTGTCAGAATGCCCGCTGCAGACCTGCTATAAGTCGCTGATTGTCGCCATTACTAGTATAATAAAAATTCCAGTATACCGCCATTTGTAGGCGCTATAACTTTCATGTAAACCAATTAATTTACATGTATTGGGATTTTTTTTTTAGAAAAGCCATGTAGCAGAATACATTTTGGCCTAAATTTATGAAGAAATTGACCATGTATCAATCTGATTAATAACAGCTTTGCTTCTCTTCCTAGTGGGCTGTGATTGTCTCACAGCTCTCACATGGTACATGGGCCAGTTACAGCACTCTGTACCATGTGATTAGCTATAGCCAATCACAGATAACTGCCCATTCATCACAGTTCAAAGCAAGCTTTGCATTGCAAGAGCAATATTCCATATAAAAAAAAATCCCTGATCACCCCTCCAGAGTAGTACAATGTTACTACAGTAACATTGAACTACTCTGATGAAAACATTTTTTTAATATTACAAAAAAAAGGAAAATAATTTAAAAAAAATTAAAATATTGACAATTTTTTTTCTTTTTTTTACCTACTTGCTGCCCGCCCATCTGCAATGTGCAATACCTTTATGTCACTTTCTATTTCTGGGTGTAAGCGTGATTCACCATATGCCTATATTCCCTGCTGTTACATATATGCCCAACAAGGACCAGCGACATACTGGTAGATCACTTGACTTTGAGTGGTTATACTTGGATGATGCTTGCAGTGACAGACATCATCCTGGTATTTTTTTTTTTTCAGCTGGTGGTCGGCTGTAAAAAGAATCCTAGCAGCTAATTAGCCGATAAATCGCTTTTACAAGCAGCGGGAAGGGACTTCCCGACACCCTTCCCCCCCCCCCACCTCCTTCCACTGCTTTCTTGTGTTTTCCCATCCCAGCAGGGAACCCGAGAATGCAGCTGGCAGTTCTGCCGGCTGACCATAAAGTTGATCGGAGACCGGAATGGCTCCAACCATCTCTAAGGAACCGGAAACTATGAGCATTTCTTCATGTCTGTTCCACTGGATGTAAACAGCGCCATTTTAAAAATGGGAAAACCTCTGATCACATCGATCTTGTTGTGATCAGATGCTTTAAGGGCAGAGGAGAGATTTAGAATCTACTAGACCCCCAGCATTTTCAGAAAAGAGTACCTGTCCCTTTATATTGCTATCACAGAGGATATTTACATGATACAAAAAAATGAAATGGATAGTGTAAGAATGAAAAAAAAAGCAAAATAATTTGTTAAAAATTCACTCTGCCCCCATCCCCGTGCTCACACGCAAAGCAACTGCAATTGCAGTCCCATGTTGGTATGTAAACAGAGATCGCATCAAGCATGGAACCATCACGAACGTCAGATCAAGGGCAGTAATTCTAGCATTAGACCTCCTGTGTCAATCTAAAGTGGTAATCTGTAAAAGCTTTTAAATCATCGCCTATCTATATTAAAAGTGTACATAGTTTGTCACCATTGCACAGGCATGCGCAGTTTTAAAGCATGTCATGTTTAGTATCTATTTACTCGGCGTAACATCATCTTTTAGATTTTATCAAACAGTTAGGCAACATATTGTGTTTTTGTGCATTAAAATTCAAAAAAGTGTATTTGTTCCGAAAAATTGTTGCACAAGTATTGTGTGACATAAGCAATTGCAATACCCACCGTTTTATTCTCTAGGGCTTCTGCTTTAAAAAATATATAATGTTTGGGAGTTCAAAGTAATTTTCTAGCAAAATCAGTTTTTTCATATATAAAAAAGTGTCAGAAAAGGCTTGGTCTTCAAGTGGTTAAAAGAGTGGGTGGTGTGTGGCATCAGTTTCTAATGTTAACCCTGAAATTCTAGGATAGTAGAAGCACGTCCCCCCCCCCCCCCAAATGCCCACTTTTCGGAAAGTAGACACTCCAAGGTGCTAAGGGGCATAGTGAGAATTTTGCAGATCTCATTTGTTGCCATACGTTCTTGGAAAATGAAGAAAGAAAACAAAAATTTGTTCTTTTCTTTTTCAAAACCCTGTGATAAAAAATAACATCTGAAAAATAATCACCATGCCTCTTGTCAAATTTCTTGGGGTGTCTACTTTCCAAAAAGGGGGCATTTGGTGGGTGTTTGTACTATCCTGGCATTTTAGGGCCCCAGAAACTGTGATCGGAAGTGACATAAGGAAATATACCCTTTGAAAGCCTGGAGGTGGTCATTGGATTTTCAGGGCCTGTATCCTCATACTCAGGAGAAGTAGCAGAATGCATTTTGGGGTGTTATTCCACACATACCCATAGCATGCGTGAGCAATATATCATTTAAGTGACAACTTTGTGTTAAAAAAAAACTTTTGTCATTGTCAAAAAAGTTTGTGGCAAACAATAAAATCTTCCATGATTTCAACATGCCTCTCAGCAATTTCCTTGGGGTGTCTACATTCCAAAAAGGGGTAATTTGGGTTTTTTTTGCACTGCCCTGGCTTTTTAGCACTTCAAGAAATGTGATAAGCAGTCCGAAAGTAAAAGGTGCATAAATTCCCATATTTAGATTGTAAGCTCCACGAGCAGGGCCCTCATATGCCTTCTGTACTGAAATGTATTGTAATTGTACTGTCTCCCATATTTTGTAAAGCGCTGCGCAAACTGTTAGCGCTATATAAATCCTGTATAATAATAATAATATTAATATATACAGGTGAAATTCGAAAAATTAGAATATTGTGCAAAAGTTCATTTATTTCAGTAATGCAACTTAAAAGGTGAAACTAATATATGAGAGAGACTCATTACATGCAAAGCAAGATAGTTCAAGCCGTGATTTGTCATAATTGTGATGATTATGGCTTACAGCTCATGAAAACCCCAAATCCACAATCTCAGAAATGTAGAATATTGTGAAGAGGTGCAATATTCTAAGCTCAAAGTGTCCCACTCTAATCAGCTAATTAAGCCATAACACCTGCAAATGGTTCCTGAGCCTTTAAATGGTCTCTCAGTGTGGTTCAGTAGGAATCACAATCATGGGAAAGACTGCTGACCTGACAGTTGTGCAGAAAACCATCATTGACACCCTCCATAAGGAGGGAAAGCCTCAAAAGGTAATTGCAAAAGAAGTTGGATGTTCCCAAAGTGCTGTATCAAAGCACATTAATAGTAAGTTATGTGGAAGGGAAAAGTGTGGAAGAAAAAGGTGTACAAGCAGTAGGGATGACTGCAGCCTGGAAAGGATTGTCAGGAAAAGGCCATTCAAAAGTGTTGGGGACTTTCACAAGGAGTGGACTGAGACTGGAGTCAGTGCATCAAGAGCCACCACACATGAGGCCGAACAATGCAGAAGAGCTGAAGGCCGCTATTGAAGCATCCTGGTCTTCCATAACACCTCAGCAATGCCACATGCTGATAGATTCCATGCCACGCCACATTGAGGCAGTAATTGCTGCAAAAGGGGCCCAAACCAAGTACTGAGTACATATGCATGCTTATAGTTTTCAGAGGTCCGATATTGTTCTATGTACAATCCTTGTTTTATTGATTGCATGTAATATTCTAATTTTCTGAGATTGTGGATTTGGGGTTTTCATGAGCTGTAAGCCATAATCATCACAATTATGACAAATCACGGCTTGAACTATCTTGCTTTGCATGTAATGAGTCTATCTCATATATTAGTTTCACCTTTTAAGTTACATTACTGAAATAAATAAACTTTTGCACGATATTCAAATTTTTCGAGTTTCATCTACATGTATGTATATATATATCTATATATAAAACCATAGTTTGTAGATTCTGTAGCTTTCATGCAAACCAATTAATATACACGTATTGGGATTTTGTTTTACCAAAGACATGTAGCAGAATACATTTTGACTAACTTTAAGTTTATTGGACATTTTTTATAACCGAAAGTAGAAAATATTTTTTTTCAACATTTTTTATCTTTTTGTTTTTATCACAAAAAATAAAAAACCCAGTGCTGATCAAATATCACCAAAAGAAAGCTCTGTTTCTGTGAAAAAAGGATATTAACGTTGTGTGGGTACAGCATTGCATGACCAGGCAATTACCAATTGAAACAGCGCAGTGCCGACTAGCAAAAAATGGCCTGGTGATGAAGGAGGGTAAATCTTCCAGAGCAGAAGTGGTTAAGGGCTCTTTAAGACTTGTTGTGCACTGCAGTGCCCTCTAAAGAGGGATCCGTGTTCGTGTCAGTTTTCAGAGGACTTTTGACAGGCTTTGACCTCATCACTGCCTGATTTAACCCTATAATACCAAGCTACCTTGCAACAATTGCAGGCAGTTGCAGCTTGGCCCCTTTAAATTCAATGGATGGTACCACCTGTCAAACTCTGCACCCAACCTGAGATCAGCAGTACAGCCCCATCTGGCTGAATTGGGACATTTTGGGGCTCAGATGTCCATTTTTACCACCCCTGGCCGCTGTCTGAAAGAACACCAAAATGATTCACAAGATAATTTTTTATTTTCACAAGATTCTAGACAAGTATTGCTCTGATTTAATACTCAACTCCAGGCAGACAAAAACACTGTCCCATGCAGGTGTGGGTTCATCAAAAATCACTAATAAGTATAGGATTTTTTTTTCAAAATAATACTTACCTAGGTGGATCGATGCTGCATCTGTCCCCCGACAGCTCTAAGGCTGAGAACTGAGTGATCAGACACCACTGATCGCTCAGATCTCCCCTCCACTCTGAGCAGAGAGCTGAGACTGTCAGTTACCAGCTCTCTGCTCTGCCCCAACCTCTGCGCTCACTGGAGTGCTGGGTTGTGGAGGGGATGGGAGCGGCTGGCTCAGGCTCTCATCAACTTCCTGAAAGGCTGAGCCAGGTGCTGGCCCAGGCTCCTGGGTGGATCCCCACCATATGGTCATGATCTTTCCCCAGCATGGACCATCTCTGTGATGTCAGCCAGCAGCGGGCTTTAGTCCACTGTCAACTGAAAATGGGTCACAGGAGCAGAAGAGCCAAATGAGGTTTGGTTGTACGTCTCCTTTAAGGGCCAATTCTCACCACAACAATGTGCACTGCAATACACGTCTTGCAATGCATTAAATAGCCCATTCAAAATGAATGGGCTAAAAAGCACTGTAATGTCACTGAAAATGGGTCAGGACACACCGTGTGTTGCGTGTTGCAGCGCACAGAGATTTTTAAGGTGCTTTGCGAGCCATTCACAATAAATGGCAATGCAGCAGAATACAATGTATTACTTGCAGTACCATGTGTTGTGGTAATGCCTGTGTAACCACAGAGCCCATTATAGCAAACAAATATAGTATTCTGGTAACTGTATTGGGTCAATACCTGTATTATGGTATTCAGTATATAAACTACTTTCCTGGCCCTACATCAAGTCAGCTCACGACAGGTAAACTCTGCCTCTGAAACCCACAGTACCACCTCTTCCTAGCAAAATAAAAAACAGCCCCTCCCCAACTGAAGTGTTCTTTTTTGGTCATGCTCCAGGCCATCTGTTGATTGCAGTTGGTAAGTACACTTCTCAAAAAAAATTTAAGGAACACTTTGAAAACACATCAGATATCAATGGGGAGAATTATCATGCTGGATCTCTATACTGATATGGACTGGGTAATGTGTTAGGAACGTAAGGATGCCCCACCGCTTGATGGAAATGAAAACGATCAACCTACAGATGACTGAATTCAAAGACACCCGAAAATCAAAGTGAAATAATGATGCAGCAGGCCAGACCATTTTGCTAAAATTTCATTGCAGGAACTGAAAATGGTACTCCGTAGCTTGTATGGTCCCCATGTGCTTGTATGCATGCCTGACAACATCGATGCATGCTCCTAATGAGACGACGGATGGTGTCCTGGGGTGTTTCCTCCCAGATCTGGACCAGGGCATCACTGAGCTCCTTGACAGTCTGAGGTGTAACCTGGCGGCATTGGATGGACTGAAGTTGTCAAGTTGTTAACCGTGTACTTGCAAAGATCAAAGATATGAGGAGAGTGGACAGTCTTTTCATTTTGCCATCAGATTTTCAAGAGTCATCCTCTGTTGTATTACCAGGGTTATTAGTTTGGCATGCAGGAAGTAGTCCTTTCTGCTCCAGAACAGCAGCAAGCTCATTACACTGGAGGGGTGAGAGCCTATGGGGCGGTTATGCCAGGATTTTGGTGGAAGATATGGGAGATGGCTAGCTTAAGTTCTTGTGTGGCCTTCATTTGACTTTACAAGTTAGATGTGCGGTCACAGTAATCTTCTGGTGCAACTGGGGGTTAATGGAGCTGGCGGAGCTTTGAGCTCTGGGACTAGAGACATAAATTCTTTTTGTCCTTAGCAGAATTTCTTTGATTATCAGTGTTTTTTCCATGTGTTCTCTCCTGCCCATTTATTCTACTAGTTATATCCTGTTGTGTGCTGACTTGAGGTAGAGCCAGGAAAACGGAAAATTGTTATCAGATAACTACCATAATTTTTCTTTCCTGGCCTATCCTCACGTCAGCACGTGACTCCCTCTCTAGTGGCCTGTCACAGTTATGGCACCTCAGTTGGGGAGGGACTATTTTTTATTTAGCTAGGAACAGGTGGTCCTGTGGGTTCCAGAGGAGGAGTTAACCCGTTGTGTGCTGATGTGAGGATAGGCCAGGAAAGGAAAATTACAGTAATAATCTGATAAGAATTTTCTACTTTTTTTTAATCTTGCATACATTAACTTTCCCCACATGTACATGCAGACCAAGCTGTCCAGCAATAATAACAGTTACAGGTGTTGGGACTACCAGTACTCAATTTTAATTCTAATGGTTTAAACTTGTTTCCAAACTTAAAGGGATAGTTCACCTTCACCAAAGAACTGCCTATGCAGGTAAGGGGCGTCTGTGGATAAAAACAAACTCTGTGTCTCTGACTAAAGTTGAATAATATTCTTGCTATAGGTGTAGACCATTTACATACCCCATGAAGCCTGACTGGAGTACTCCCAGGACGTTGCTAGGACTTTGCTAAGTGAAGCCTAGTCATTACTGCTCACCCCCACCATCACAGGAATGAGCTTTTTCTCTGATTAAGAACCCCTCACATGCTGTTTCTCTCCCCTGATGTAGTAGCTCTGAACTCAGCATCTGAGAGCTCTCTCTCTTGTGATGGTTGAGGTGGCAGGAATGACTAGGCCTCACTTAGCAACGTTCTGGGAGTATTCCAGTCAGGCTTCATGAGGTATGTAAATGGCCTACACCTATAGCAAGGGCATCATTCATTTAATCAGACCTATCTAGTTTGTTTTTATCTATATACAACCCTTATCTGCATAAGCAGTTTTTTGGTAAAAGCAAACAAACCATTTAAAAAATGCTCTAATAGTTTAAAATATTTGGCTGGAGTTAGGCTTTTAATTTGTCTCTTACTTAAAGTCCATTTACAACTACCCTGCCCACAGGATCACAGTGATGCAGTGTGATTTTCTGGTAGAACAAACAGCATTGTCAGCCTGTTACAGGAAGTGGAAAAATGATTTTACTGGCAAGTTAAACAAGTAATAAAACCTTTTTTGTCTCTGTTGTCCATAGAGGGACACAGGATCCAATAATACTATATGTTATATAGTGCCACCTTCCGGTGAATTGGACTTTAGGCAAACCAAATTGTAGGCCAGCCACTACAGCCCATATAACCCCTCCAACACCAGCCATGCTTCAGTTTTAGCCTAGTAACCTTAGGTGAATTAATGTTTTTTTTTTTTTTCGAGAACTGCTGTTTAAAGTGGAACTTTACTCAGAAATTAAGTCCTACTAGATCGATTCAGATTGACCCCTTTTGCAGGTATAGCTATGTAAAATATTAAAAATAAGTGCCTACACTGTTTAACTACTTCTTACAGGGCACTTTTATCCCCTTCCTGCCCAGGCCAATTTTCAGGTTTCAGCGCTCTCACACTTTGAATGACAATTGCGCGGTCATACAGCACTGTACCCAAACTAAAATTTTATAATTTTCTTCACACAACTAGAGCTTTCTTTTGGTGGTATTTACTCACCGCTGGGGTTTTTATTTTTTGCTAAATTAACAAAAAAAGAGCAAACATTTTGAAAATAAAACACGTTTTTCTATGTTTCTGTTATAAATGTTTGCAAATAAATAATTGTTCTTCATAAATTTAGGCCAAAATGTATTCTGCTACATGTCTTTGGTGAAAATAACCCAAATCAGTGTTTATTATTTAGTCTGTAGGAAAGTTATAGAGTTCACAAACTATGGTATATATTTGAATATTGATCAATCCTGAAGTTCTGACAGCCAATCTAATTTCTTGAGGTCCAAGAATGTCAGAACAGTACAGATATCCCCCAAATGACCACTTTTTGCAGAGTAGACAGTCCGACGTTTTTCATAAGAGGCATGGCGAGTTTTTTGAAGTTGTAATTTTTTTGTCATAATTTTTCGGAAATGAAGAAATAAAATGATTTTCACTATTTTTTTTTTAACATACTGTCACCAGTGCAGTACAGCGTCAACATATAACTGGCATGGCGGTGATCAGGACACTAACTGGTGATAATTTTTTCTTAATTTGTTTTTATTTTGTTATTATCTTTTATTAAATTCTTTTCTCTTTTTTTAAGATTTATTTTTCATATTTCACTATGACCAAAGTAGTATAATTATTATTATTATACAGTATTTATATAGCGCCAAAGGGTTTGCTCAGCGCTGTACAATAGCAAGTGGGACAGAACATGAGACAAGACAGAAACAATACAATACAGGAGGGGTTCGAGGGCCCTGCTCTTTCAAGCTTACAATCTAGGAACATTGTACTACTTTGGGGAAGTGATCTATATATTTTTTTTTTTACACAATCTGCTTATAGCAAAGAATTACTTTGCTATAAGCAAGCATTTACCTGAATGACATTGATTCATTCAGGATTTTTTTTTCTTAACTGTGATTTGGCCACAGCTAATCACATGACACAGCTGGTCTGTGATTAGCCCAGCTTGTGCATGTGATCGCTGTGACCATTCACAGCTAGCCACACTTGTATACAATGGATGGCATGATAGGAAGCCATTCACTGTATACAACTGTCATGTGACCTGCTGTGATTGGTCACAGCAGGTCATATGGTACTGGCAATTGGGCCAGTACACAGATCTGTCATCGGCCGTGTCCGAGGTACACGGCTGGTGACAGATCGCTCCAGTGCGCGGCTCTGCTGGCATGCAAACTGCGCATGCCTGAAAGGACGCCATATGGCGTCCACCCAGAGAGATGAGGATTTTTGCCGGCTGCCATAGGCCGGGTGGGAACCGGTTAACCACTTGAGCTCCAGAGGATTTACCCCCCTTAATGACCAGGCCTCTTTTTGCTACTTGGCGCTGCACTAATTCAACTGATAATTGCGCGGTCATGCAATGCTGCACCCAAACGAAATTTACGTCCTTTTTTTTCACACAAATAGAGCTTTCTTTCTGTGTATTTTTATCACTTGTGCGCTTTTTATTTTTCATGCTATAAACAAAAAAAACGCCAAAAAATTTGAAGAAAAACAATATTTTTTATTTTCAGCTATAAAAAATATATAGTAAACTCAAAGTTGGTTATAAATTTAGGCCAAAATGTATTATACATGTTTTTGGTAAAAAAAATCCCAATAAGTGTATATTGATTGCTTTGTGTGGAAGTTATAGCGTCTACAAACTATGGTATAAATACTGCAATTTACGCCATTTTTCTGCTATACAGCGCTGCGCTAGTTTAACGGACAATTGCGCAGTCATGCAATATGGTACATAAATGAAATTTACATCCTTTTTTTCCCCATAAATTGAGCTTTCTTTCGGTGGTATTTGATCGCCTGTGCGGTTTTTATTTTTTGCGCTATAAAAAAAAAAGGCTGACAATTTTGAGGAAAAAAAAACAATATTTTGGACTTTTTGCTATAAAACATGTCCAGTAAAAAAAAATGCAAAATTCAAATTTAGTCATAAATTTCTGCCAAAATGCATTCTGTGACATGTCTTCGCTAAAAAAAAAAACCAATACGTGTAAATAAATTGGTTTACGTGAAAGTTATAGCGTTTACAAATGGCGGGAAAGATACTGGGATTTTTAAGGTTTTTTTTATACCAATAATGGCGGCGATCAGCGAATTATGGCGGGACTGCGGCGGACATTCTGACATTGGGGGGTACTGACTTGGGGTCACTGACATCCCCAAAAACACTAATACAGTGATCAGTGCAAAAAAAAAAAACTGACACTGTACTAATGGCAATGGGGAGGAAGGGGTTAACTTTATTTAGCAGGGAAGGGTTATAGGAGTGAGGGGAGTGTTTTACTAGGGGGCGGGGGTGTGTACTGGGCGGGACAAGGCTGATCGAGAAAGTGAAACTATTCTTTCTCAATCAGCTCATCCTCGAGCTGACAGAGAGGTGACAGACAGCACAGCTACTGCAGCTGTGCTCTCTGTCACCGTTTACCGCCGATTGCCAGGACATAGCCGCTAATGAGCGGCTGTGACCCGGCAACTGACATCTGCGGCGGTGATCCACAGGAGAAATAGGGCGGCAGCGCGCCTCGCGCGCGCCCCTTTATTTGTTTACAAAACGCACGTTTTAAAATGTGGTTTTGCCTGTGAGTGCCGCCCTGCCACCGTATATTATGTACAGTGGCTGGGCGGCATGCAGTTAAAGTCCAGTAATGCACAGTCTCACCCCACTTGGCATATGTTCAGTTGTGATCTGCTAACAGCCTAAAGATTTACTGCTGCTAAGTGGCTCTGGGCTTCTGCAAAATGGTAGCCTCCAACAAGAAGAAAACGAAACAATGCTGGAGGCAATTTACAGCACACACTAATTTTGGTAGCATAATAATTCACGTGGAATGTATGTTCCTTGCTAAATCAAATAGTTTCATGCCAGGCCCTTCTAGTCTTAGATAGTCTCTCTAGTTAGCCATCAAACACAGACATTCCTTGATTTCATGGAAAATCCTCTGTGATAGTGCTACAGTTACTACAGGGCACCCCTGGAAGTATTTGGGACTGGGCTTGGCTTTAGGGGCCTACCTGCATGGTAGACCCATGTGCTTTCCAGGGTCAGAGCTGAGGCAGTTCACTATATGTGAGTAAGCCTGCAATATAGGCTGCGGCTCTTTATTCCTCCTTTGCGGCTGAGCTGTGTTTTTTTCTGTGGTTACTGTAATGCTGTGTTTGCTATTTTGGCCATTCCCTACTAAGGGGTTAGCCTTACACATATGCCCAACCTCAGGAGAATTACTGTCACTGGGGAGGCATCATGTACAACAAAATGTATCATATAACTATGCATACTAAGATTTGTCGATTGTTTAAGGTTTTTAACATTTAGAATGAGGGTTTCTTTTAGGGCGTATTCCCAGCATAATGCAGTGTACTGAAACACGTGTATTTTCATGTGCTGCATTAAAACAGTCCATTCAAATTGAATGAGCTGTCAACTCTCCACAAAATGTGCAAAAATAGGTCTTGATCAATTTTGTTTCTGCGGGGGACAGCACACAGCTTATAATGTATGTGGATGGCACTGCAGTGTAGATAACATTGCGCTGCATTGGACCACAGTGCATGGCTACAGTTGGTCGCGGTATTGCATGTAATGGTATGAAGGGTCTCTTGCTGTGTTATGGAAATAATTTTCTGTATTGCCATTTCAATGGCCTTGTTGATTTAATTCAAATAATTTTATATCTACCTTTTTCATTTCCAGTGTTTATTGAATCCACTGGCAAGCATGAACCAACAATCTTACAAACAACTCATTGGTGCATTTCACTCAAGTCTGGTCCTAGTTATTTCCTCATTGGACACCGCCATCTTGTCTTTGACACAAGATAGATAAGGGTGAAGGCAGATTTCACAGCATGCATGTCAAAGACACCTTTGATTTTCTTTTGAAAGCCACCTGTTGCTGCTCTCTGCATATGGCAGCAGCCTTGGGGAGGAATTAAAGCAGTGTTTCTCAACCTTTTTCAGTCAAGGCACCCTAAAAAATTATGGACAGCGCCGGGGCACCCTTTGAAATTATGGACAGTCTTGAGACACCCCATTCTAAAACGGGATGCCTCAAGACTGTCCATAATTTTAAAAGGGCACCAGATTCTGAAATGTGAAAAACTATTCTAATAGTTTTATATAACACAGCAACATCCACACATGTAAGACACCCAACATTAGAGGGAATTTATTTATTTTTCAAAGCACACTTTTGCACAATGGTACTGAGTAGTATTCCAGTGTTTCTCCTCTCCCTCAGTTCTTCCCCATCACTGAGCTAATGTGACCCCAGCACAAAAGAACATTGGGGAACTGGAGAAAGTACAGAGAAGGGCAACCAAACTGATAAGAGGCATGGAGGAGCTCAGCTATGAGGAAAGATTAGAGGAACTGAATTTATTCTCTCTTGAGAAGAGGAGATTAAGGGGGATATGATCAACATGTATAAATACATCAGTGGTTCATATAGTGAACTCGGTGTAGAGCTATTCACCCTGAGGTCATCACAGAGGACAAGGGGGCACTCTTTACATCTGGAGGAAAAGAAATGTAATCTCCAAACATGGAAAGGTTTCTTCACAGTGAGAGCTGTGAAAATGTGGAATAGACTCCCTCAAGAGTTGGTTCTGGCCAGCTCAGTGGATTACTTTCAAAAAGGCCTGGATTCTTTCTTGGATATACAGAATATAACTGGATACTAACATTTATAGGTAAAGTTGATCCAGGGAATATCCGATTGCCTCTTGGGGGATCAGGAAGGAATTTTTTTCCCTGCAGGATCAAATTTGATAATGCTGTGCTGGGGTTTTTTTGCCTTCCTCTGGATCAACTGTGGGTCTACTGTGTATATATATATATATATATATATATATATATATATCTCATTTTTTTTTTAATGGTTGAACTGGATGGACTTTTTGTCTTTTTTCAGCCAGACTAACTATGTAACTATGTCGCACTGATGGAGAGATCAAACAAGCTGGCAGCTGATATCCTGCTTTTCAACTGATGATTTCATTAGTTGTCAGGATGCCGGCGGCTAGAAGGTCGTAATGGTGCACAATGAAAACTTGTGGCTTTGTGTTAACGAAAAGGCAGGCTTATTCCACCTGCTGGTTTGTATACAAGTTTTGGGAAATTTGCAGACATTTTGCTAAGGCACCCCTGAAGATACCTCAGGGCACCCCAGGGTGCATGGGCACCCTGATTGAGAAAGGCTGGATTAGAGGTGGAGATGAAAGCATTTGCATATCGGTACCAGCAGTGTTTAATCTGTACATTATTCTGAAAGAAGTGCATTTGGAACGGCTGGTGGAGTGGATTATGAAGATTCTGCTATATTCATGAACTCAGGCAAAGGTTCACTTTAAACAGATGTGTATTTTTCTGCTATAATCATTGAATTGATAGGGCAGAAAATGAATGCTGTTGAACTTTTAGTTTGACATACAAACACACGCTCTGTCTTAGTAATGATAATTTTCTCAGGTCTTTTAATGATGCATTTAGTCAGAGATCTAACTATAGCCACTGTACCACCGTCTAATGTATTTACAGCATGTCACTGATGTGTTAGTTACTACAGTGGCATTTCAAAATGTCAGATCTTGAAAAGTGGTAAGATTTACTAAACATACTAGTAGACTGATACTAAAGTTGTGCTTAGTAGGGGAGATTTTGATTTCCTCAATTTAATGTTTGATTGAAGATATTTACATGTCTTTAAGTGATATTTAGATAATTTCCATATTTAATACAGTAAGAAAGTTACATATTTGTAAAAGAAGAAATGTGCATAAAGGGCAACTTTCATTGAAAGGGAAGCTGTCCTCTAAATCCCACCCCAGATCAAGAACAAATACCTAACTATTTACCTTCAGCCCCACAGAAGCCTTCACTGTGTGGCACTGCTAGATGGCACACACTGACATGCTTCAGAAATTCTTGACCATGGCCAGCTCTGACTGCATATGTGCACCACTTGCCCAGTTAATTTTTAAGGTTGGGTCCATACTGATGGTAGCCTCAGCCATCCACAGAAGACCATCTAAGCCATAGGAATGGCGTGAATGTTGCATGTGCCACCACAGCAGAGGAACTCATCAATGAAGTTCAAGTGCAGTAAAGTCACAAAAATTGTAGCCCCAAAATCCATAAATCTATACATACCTGAGGCTGGGGGATATGTTTGCAGGTGCCTGAGCCTTGTACCCACTATACACGGATTGTGGTTGCAATGCTCTGCAGGCTTCCATACACAAAGTTAATAAATTAACATTTTTGTTTTACAACCCCAATACATAAAAACAGAATGCATTTGCAAATCTGTAAAGCCATATTTTATTCACAATAAAAATAGAAAACATATCAAATGTTTAAACTGAGGAAATGTACCATTTTAAGAAAAAAATAAGGCAATTTTGAAATTGATGGCAGCAACAAGTCTTAAAAAAGCTGGGACAGGGCAAAAAAACTAAACTGGACAACCCCAATTACTAAAAAAGTTGGGACAGGGCCATGTTTACAGTGTAGCATGTCTTCTTTTAACAACACTTTAAACTTTTGGGAACTGAGGAGACCACTTGCTTGAGTTTTGAGAGAGGAATATTGTCCTTCTCTCACTGGAGCATTTGCTGCTCTAAACCTGGATATACTGTATCTTTCAACATATGCACTAATGCACCCCATACCGTCAGAGATGCACCGTTTTGAGCAAAGCGCTGATAACAAGTCAGAAGGTCCCTCTCCACTCCGGAGGACGCAATGCACATGATTGCCAAAAAGAATGTGAAATTTAGATTTGTCTGACCACTGAAAAGTTTTCCACTTTACAACAGACCATTTTAAATGAGCTTTGAACCAGAGAATATGGCAGCCGTTCTAAATCATGTTCAGATATGGCTTCTTCTTTGTATGAAAAAGCTTTACTTTGCATTTTTGGATTGCATAGTGAACTGTGTTTACAGACAGTGAATTTTGGAAGTACAGTGCTGTGAAAAAGTATTTGCCCCCTTCCTAATTTTTTGGCATATTTGTCACACTTAAATGATTAAGATCATCAAACTACCACCAACATGTTTGACTGTTGGCATGAGTTCTTTTTATGAAATGATGTGTTCGTTTTACGTCAGATGTTATGGAACGCTCACCTCCAAAAGAGTTCCCTTTTTGTATCATCAGTCCACAGAATATTTGCCCAAAAGTCTTGGGGATATTCAAGATGTGAGATGAGCTTTTTGTGTTCTTTTTGGTCAGCAGTTTTTTTTGCCTTGGAACTCTCCCATGGATGCCATTTTTGCCCAGTATCTATCTTATTGTTGAATCTCAAACACTGATCTTAGCTGAGTCGGCCTTCCTTGGGGGGGATAATTCATTTTTCACATAGGCAGGTTTGGCAGCTTTGATTCCTTGATAAATTAAATCATCATTTAAAAACTGCATTTTGTATTGTTATCTTTGTGTAATATGTAAAATGTGTTAGATCTTAATCATTTAAGCCACAAATAAGAAAAAATAAATTAAAAATCAGGAAGGGGCAAATACATTTTCATATCACTGTATTCCTGAGCTATGCGGTGATGTCCATCACAGAATCATGCCTGTTTTTAGTGCAGTGGCCGTCTGAGGGGCCGAAGATCATAGACATCTAATATTGTGCTTCGGCAATGTCCCTTTACAACCGATGAGTCATCGGCTGTCAGAGGGGTTCCCCAGTGACAGCTGAATGTAAACAAAACAATTGCAGGGAATTAAAAATTACAGGAAAAAACAGAGTGGGCCCCCCCCCCAATCCGTACTAGGCCCTTTGGGTCTGGTATGGATCTTAAGGAGATTCCCATGCTAAAAAAATGCTTAGAAAAAAGTGTGGGGCCCCTCCAAATCCATACCAGACTGTTATCTGTGCATGCAGTCTGACAGGCCAGAAAAAGGAGGGGGGGGGGCGAACGAGCACCCCTCCCTCCTAAACCATTCCAGGCCACATGCCCTTAACATGGAGGGGTGCTTTGGGGCAGGGGGATTCCCTCTAAAGCATCTTGTCCCCATGTTGATTAGCATGCCCTAGGTTATGATGTCACTGGGTGGCCCCGCCCCTTAGCTTATTTAGCAGTGGGGTGCAGCGGATCTGTCATTTGGTGGAGCTTTCATCGGGTGGACATTGGGGGACATAATTTTTGTTTGTTTTTTATAAAGGACTTGTCAAAAACTTTTATGTTTTTAGTAAATATTTTCCATTTTTTGGTGAATGAGTATGTACCCTATACTCATTCACATAGGGGGGAAGGTGGGATCTGGGGATCCCCTTGTTAAAGGGAAGTTCCAGATTCTGATAAGCCTCCGCAGATCCCCACAGCCACAGACCATTGTGAGAAAGAGGAAATTGTTTGTTTACATTCAGCTCTCTTACTCTGCTTCAGCTGATGACTCATCAGTTTGTTAAGGACCTGGTAACCAACCGCTTCTTAACAACCATGACTGCTATTGGTTGCAATGATGCCGGCTCCTTAACAACCTGTTAAAATAGAACACTTTCATTAGCTACCGCATGCCTGGACCACTACTTATATACCGCATGCATTTAATTAATTATTTAATTCTGTGAATTGACTTTAACCCCTTTTTCTGCAGTATTGACAGTTTCAGGATCGCATGCAATATTTAGGGAAAATGTGTCTGATCACCTAAATTCTGTATGTGATCTGCTTTTGTGAATGGAGCCTCCTGTCCCAGTGACAGTGGTTATCGAGAGCAGAAGTGAGGGGATACAGTTATAACATTAGAGTATAAGAGTTACAACTTTTTATATTCCTGTTACGGATATGTTGTTTTTTGCCTCTTTTCTCATTGACATTGGTCACAAAGACAGAAGTAGAGGGGAAATTGAGTGCCCAGACTGCATTACAGACCTGATGGAAGTTGTAAAGTTTCTTATTTATTGTTAAACCGAAGAAGGCATTAAAAGCAGGTACATACCTACTTCATAATCCTAAATGTCCATGGTTCTTATAGGTTCAAAGTCATCTCTGACCTACTTTGACACATCCATCTAGGCTATGCTCTGAGTCTAAGGCAATAGACAGAGGCATACATTGTGAGGAAAACATAGCTCAGCTTAAAGGTTCCCTGGGCACTTGGGAAGATTAAATATGGTATGCGCATGTACCTATCAGTGCTTGCTTATTTCAGCAACCTTTACCTTGATCAGTCATAATAATATGAGCACCCACTATAACCTTTCGAGGCATTGACTCCACTAGACTTCTGAAGGTATCTGACACCCATCCATAAGCAGCAGATCCTTTAAGTCATGTGAGTTGCGAGGTGGGGCCTTCATGTCCAAGCCAAATTTTCTTTTTAAATAGTGTGGGGGTGCTCCCCCAAAATCCATACTAGACCCTTATCCATGTCCACTTTATGAATTTCCCCAAGATAAACTTTAAGAATTAAAAGTAAAGGAACAGCAGCAAGACCACGGGTCCATGAAAACAAGTCTGTGATAAACGTCTGTTGAAGCTAATATCTGTGTTACATATTTTAAACATATCAAACTTTAAAGTTGTCCAGCAGCACCATTTTATAAAATGGTAATGCAATTGAAATAGGCCATCCACCAAAATTACTATAGCACAAGCATGATAATCTCCTTGCACTAGTTAAACATAAAATTTCTTGGATCATGACTCATGAAAAATTGGCTAGCATTCTCCTGGACAAACAACTTTGATCTGAAAAAGTTTCGAACCCCTGGATTAGATACTTCCAATCTCATTAGTAGCGGGTGGCCCAGGGACTGGTAGTTGAGGACATGGTGATTTGATTCACATCTCTTCCTCCTTTTCTTTCCTATTCTATTCCATCCCTCCTTCTTTACTTATTTCAGTTCTCACGATAATTCCCCATGAAAGCATTGGTGCAAGCTTGAAGTGCTCTCTAGCCAGGCCTAAGTATGATGTTCCTTGGTTGGGCACTGGGAACTTGCATTTCTATGCGGTTCTATGGAACCCGTTTATCTTCTTCTATAGTCTTTTAAGCACAGTATACACATTGTAGAATTGCAATACACTTTGTGTAATTATGACCCTTAAACTATTCACAACGCATAGATGACACCAACCATTGTCTTTTGTAAATAATCATCCTACTCCTCAAGGCGCAGCTAGCTGTGGACTACCACCTTAATAGCACACAGATGTTTTATGAATAGGATAAGGGGGGTTTGTTGCTTGACATTTAACTGATTACACGTGTGCCTTAATGTCTAAACAGTTTTAAAAAAAAACTATTGGAAATGAAATAGGCCATTCTCTTTAATTTAGGGTAAGGGAGGGTATTACACAAAGAAGCAGTCAAAGAACCTATGACAGCCATTCTCAGCCAGGGTCCTGTCTAAGGTTTCTGAGGGTTCCTGGAGCAATGCCGACCTGATTCACCCTCTACACCCACCAGCAATGATAGGGGGCACTTTTCCACTGACCACCAATATAAGAGGTCACTTCTAAACTGACCGTTAATGCTATGGTATACTACGAGTTATACTGTTTCTTTTCTGTAAATTATGTTCATTTAATTTCAAATTATTGATCATAATTATAATTTTGTTGTAGAAAGCAGGAAGAAATAATAAAAAAATGATCTGTTCTGGGTATAAAAAAAACTGTGTCAACACCATCGTCTTTAGTGTTTTATTTAAAACCTTCTACAATTTACTGATCATGCAAATGTAACATGATGTGTAGGTATATTTTTTGCAGGGATTTTTTTGAAACCTGAAAGAAAACTTCCTCCAGTGAACAAAAGTTGAGAAAGTCTGGGCTATGCTAACTCTAAGCTAGCAGTACATTCAGAACTAGAAAAGCTGCAATTTCTGGGGAAATTGTGTGAAGTGTTCCTGCCTCCACCAGTAGTCTACAACTGGAGTGGGCGGAGTAACTGGGTGGAGTGGCTTGTCACTCTGCTGCCTGCTTACACACCTGGGTTCCTATGGCAACTCAGTCTACAGCAAGGGCAGAGAAGAGCGGTTAAAAACAAACTGCTCCAACTTGCTCACTTCATTGGCGGTTGCCATCTTCAAACGGTTGTAGTTTAAAAATTATAAATCCTACAGCAAACATTTATATTGTGAGAATCACAAGACCCAGACCTACATTTTGATGCATAGTATGTCTCTGAAATATTAAAAATGAAGCCACAGTCACAGTTTAGAAATTGCCCTTCAAATTTGAGGTGGCTAGAGGGGAGTTTCAATGAATGCCAATGGGTGGCGTGAGTTGCAAACAAATAGTCATATTGTGAAAATTATCAGGACTATGGCTTAGCCGTGGACATTTTTAGTGGCAGCAGGGATAGCTGAACGTTTTGATATACGATTTGTGTAGGTGGGCTTGAAAATGAGGGAGTGATAGCAGTTTAGAAATCATGTCCTGATTTTTCAGTTCACACTCTAGCTTTGTCAGCTCCCACTCTAGTTTTGAACATTCCGCCATTCATACCTATGGGACCAATTTCACCACAAAAACACTGATATTTCGTGAACCATTTGGCAAAATGTTCCACAAAGTAATAGCACACCAATTGGGAACAATCCGCACGTTTTGGTATATTACTGTCTATGTAGTGTAAAAACTGTGGGAGGAGTTAGGGTGGTAAATTTGGCTATAATAATAAGAATATATATGTGAGATAACAGTAAGTGGTCTTTCTAATCAAGAACACTTAATTACAGCAAGTTCCTGAAGAAATTGGCTCAGTGGGTGGACCTGCCAGGTCTGCTCCATTTGGCAAAAGCCAATCATTTGATTGACTTTGGAAGGACTCAGATGGAAAATTCTTGGCTGAACAGCAGATGCATCCAATCATATGCAGTCGCTGCACTGGTGGGGCTGGCTGTAAAATACAATAGCCGCAGCGACAGATTCATTCATCCGAGCAGTATAGCATGGATGGAGGAATCAGGTTTATTTTTGTTCAGCCTGAAAATAAAACAACAGTATATGGCAAGTTTTAGGGATTCACAGCTTTAGGCCTCATGCACACAGGGCGTTTTTGTAGCCACTTTTAGGGACATCAGGCGGTTTTTATTGACAGGGGCTTTTAAGAGATGTAAAAAAACCCCACTGCCAGTGCATCCAGGAGCAGCAGTGTTTCGGCAGCAAAAAGCTTCACGCGTGTAAACGCAGCTAAACGCACTTGAGCGTTAATTTATTTCAATGGCCAGAATAAATTATTATTCTGGCCAATGAAATTAATTAATGCTAAAGCGTTTGATGCTTGTAAACGTGCCTAAACACTTCTAAAAGTGCAAACACTTTTACAAGTGTCAGGCGGTTTTTCTGCCAAAGTGCTGAAAAACTTTTGGAGTTTTCAAAAAGGCATGTGAGAGAAAGGGTTGTCTCAAAAAAGGATTTCATGAAACCAAACCTAAACTTTCCCATTTTAATAAAGACACCCACCTGGTAGCCAACACTGCTCTTTACCCTAAAAACACCATCTCCATGGTGTAGCATAGTAGTGGCATGATGTGGTGGCTTTTTACCAGCAATACGGCATGTACATAGTTACACAGTTACGTAGTTAGTCTGGCTGAAAAAAGACAAAAGTCCATCCAGTTCAACCATTAAAAAAAAAAAAGTTATAATCCTACACCCACAGTTGATCCAGAGGAAGGCAACCCCCCCCCCCAGCAAAGCATGATCCAATTTGCTCATGCAGGGGAAAAAAATTCCCTCCAGATCCCCCGAGAGGCAATCGGATATTCCCTGGATCAACGTTGCCTATAAATGTCAGTAACCAGTTCTGTGTATCCAAGAAAGAATCCAGGAGTGCCCCCTTGTCCTCTGTGATGACCTCAGGGTGAATAGATCTACTCCAAGTTCACTATATGAACCACTGAAGTATTTATACATGTTGATTATATCTAGAGATGAGCGAATTTTTCAAAAATTCGATTCGGCTGATTCGGCGAATTCCAGGAAGAAATTCGATTCGATGCGAATTAATTCGCTACAAAGTTAACTTATAAAAAGGGTTTCTAGGCTTCAGAGAGCCTTTAAATTAGTGCAGAACACTGTACCTTTAATTTAAATGCCCTTGGAGATGAGGAAGGAGAAGGAGAAGGAGAAGGATGAGAAGAAGGAGAAGGATGAGAAGAAGGAGAAGGAGAAGGATGAGAAGAAGGAGAAGGATGAGAAGAAGGAGAAGGAGAAGGAGAAGGAGAAGGAGGAGAAGGAGAAGGAGAAGGATGAGAAGAAATAGAAGGAGAAGGATGAGAAGAAGGAGAAGGATGAGAAGAAGGAGAAGGAGAAGGAGGAGAAGGAGAAGGATGAGAAGAAATAGGAGAAGAAGGAGAAGGATGAGAAGAAGGAGAAGGAGAAGGATGAGAAGAAGGAGAAGGATGAGAAGCAGGAGAAGGAGAAGGATGAGAAGAAGGAGAAGGATGAGAAGAAGGAGAAGGATGAGAAGAAGGATGAGAAGAAGGATGAGAAGAAGGAGAAGGATGAGAAGAAGGATGAGAAGAAGGAGAAGGATGAGAAGAAGGATGAGAAGAAGGAGAAGGATGAGAAGAAGGATGAGAAGAAGGAGAAGGATGAGAAGAAGGAGAAGGAGAAGGATGAGAAGAAGGAGAAGGATGAGAAGAAGGAGAAGGATGAGAAGAAGGATGAGAAGAAGGATGAGAAGAAGGAGAAGGATGAGAAGAAGGACAGTTCTGTGACAGTTTCTGTCTATTTCTGACAGTTCTGGGACATTCACTCCATACAGCGGTTGAAACATTGTATCTATTTGTTTCCATAAATGACATTCTGCAGATACACTTAGAGGAGCTCTGCAGATACACTTTTTGCCGGCTTGGAATTATTCTAATTTTCATCCTACTTCTTCTTCTTCTTCTTCTTCTTCATCCTCATCCTCTTCTTCTTCTTCTGAGGATGAGGATGAAGAAGAAGAAGTAGGATGAAAATAAGATTAATTCCAAGCCGGCAAAAAGTGTATCTGCAGAGCTCCTCTAAGTGTATCAGCAGAGCTCCTCTAAGTGTATCTGCAGAATAGAGGAACTCTGCACATACACTTTTTGCCGGCTTGGAATTATTCTTATTTTCATCCTACTTCTTCTTCTTCTTCTTCATCCTCATCCTCTTCTTCTTCTTCTGAGGATGAGGATGAAGAAGAAGAAGAAGAAGAAGAAGAAGAAGTAGGATGAAAATAAGATTAATTCCAAGCCGGCAAAAAGTGTATCTGCAGAGCTCCTCTAAGTGTATCAGCAGAGCTCCTCTAAGTGTATCTGCAGAATAGAGGAACTCTGCACATACACTTTTTGCCGGCTTGGAATTATTCTTATTTTCATCCTACTTCTTCTTCTTCATCCTCATCCTCATCCTCTTCTTCTTCTTCTGAGGATGAGGATGAGGATGAAGAAGAAGAAGAAGAAGAAGAAGTAGGATGAAAATAAGATTAATTCCAAGCCGGCAAAAAGTGTATCTGCAGAGCTCCTCTAAGTGTATCTGCAGAGCTCCTCTAAGTGTATCTGCAGAATAGAGGAACTCTGCACATACACTTTTTGCCGGCTTGGAATTATTCTTATTTTCATCCTACCTCTTCTTCTTCTTCTTCTTCTTCATCCTCATCCTCATCCTCTTCTTCTTCTGAGGATGAGGATGAGGAAGAAGAAGAAGAAGAAGTAGGATGAAAATAAGAATTCCAAACCGGCAAAAAGTGTATGTGCAGAGTTCCTCTATTTCTGACAGTTCTCTGACAGCTTCTTCACATGTACAGCGGTTGAAACATCTGTATCCTAAATGGAAACTAATAGATACAATGTTTCAACCGCTGTACATGTGTTCCTTCTGTCAGAGAACTGTCAGAAATAGCGGAGCTCTCTGCAGGGACACTTTTGCCGGCTGATCGGGAAAAATCCGATTCGCGCACCCGAAGTAGGCAAATATTTGGATTCGCCGCGAATCAAATTTTTCCTGAAATTCGTATCGAATTCCGGTTCGCCTGGTTCGATTCGCTCATCTCTAATTATATCCCCCCTTAATCTCCTCTTCTCAAGAGAGAATAAATTCAGTTCCTCTAATCTTTCCTCATAGCTGATCTCCTCCATGTCTCTTAGCAGTTTGGTTGCCCTTCTCTGTACTTTCTCCAGTTCCCCAATGTTATCTTTGTGAATTGGTGCCCAAAATTGAACTGCATATTCCAGATGAGGTCTTACTAATGATTTGTACAGGGGTAATATGATATCTCTCTCTCTGGAGTCTATACCTTTCCTAATACAAGAGGGGATTTTGCTCGCTGTAGAAACCACAGCTTGGCAGTGCATGCCATTATTAAGCTTGTGATCTACCAGAACCCCCAGATCCTTCTCCACCATTGATTCCCCCAGTTGTACCCCCCCCCCCCAGTATGTATGATGCATGCATATTCTAAGTGCCCAAGTGCATCACATTACATTTATCAACATTAAACCTCATTTGCCACATAGTTTTCCAATTAAACAGTGCATTGAGGTCAGCTTGTAAGTTGGAGACATCCTGTACAGGCAAGCAGATATAATGACAGGTCTGAAGGAGACCTGCATGGCACCAGTGATCTGCTGATTGCTGATGCTATATGCTTTACAGGCTCCTGCAAACAAAAATAATAAATACATCTTTTTTACCTGCAAAAAATGTGCATTTATTATTTTTGGTCAAAAGGTGAACTTATCCTTTAAAACTATTTTAATTGCAGTTTCTAACAGTACAAAATATGGAAAAGTCCAGTATGTGAATGTTTGTGAAAACCGCTATAGCTACACATTCTGTATAGGTAACTGAATAATATATACTAGCTATACATTTCTGACAGCTGTGACATTTGATAAAACAAGTGCCAGTCTTCAGAGTTTTGTAAATGAATGTGAAAATCTGGTACAATACTCTACTTCAGCTGATATGTTCTGTTTCTTTCACATGTTTTATTCCCCTGACTAACCCATGATTCTTCCGCAGCTCAGCACATGCCATCATCTGCAGTGCTTTATAGACATTCATTATTTTTAAAAAGTTTTCCTACAGTGTAGCACAAATGCAAAGTGTATAATTACCCCATGCTGCATTTGCTATTATACTGTTTACCAGGGATTCTAAAAATACATGTGAAATGTGTACAGAAATGTGTCTACTTGAAGAACCATTCTTTTTCTTTCGGGTAGGTGGATTTTCCTTTACAAGTGTGCTAAAAATATAAAACCCCACAAACCTCCTCCACAACTGTAGATATGTTATTTTGATATCACAGAATTTTTATATGTGAGGTGAAATAGTACGTTCAATGTGAATGATCAGCAAATGAAATCCTTTTTATGTCTACAGCTTTCATGTCTTCCCTCATCTCCTGTATGTCTGTGTTGACTGATACTATCTGAAGGTGTCTGCAAACATTAAAGTGGTTGTAAAGGCTCGAGTTTTTTTACCTTCATGCATTGTATGCATGAAGGTATAAAACCTTCTGTGTGTAGCAGCTCCCCCAGCCCCCTCAATACTTACCTGAGCCCCATTGAGATCCAGCGATGTGCATAACAGCCTTGGCTGTCCTGGGTCTTTACCTCCTCATTGGCTGAGACAGCAAGCAGGAGCCAATGAGAAAAGTAGAGAGGGCAGGGCCAAGCCACAGCTTCGTGTGTGAATGAACACATGGAGTAGCGGGTGCCCTTTAGCAAGCTGCTTGCTGAGGGGACACCCAACAGAAAGGAGGAGCAAGAGAGCCTGCGGGGGGACCCGAGAAGAGGAGGATCCGGGTTCCACTGCACACAGCAGGCAAGTATAACATATTTGTTATTTTACAAAAAAAAATATACGTTTAGTATCACTTTAAAGGCCTCGCAGTCATGTATGCAAAGTCCGGGATAAAAATTAGTTTTAACAGTAATGACTGCTTTACAAACATGCAAGTACAATGGCAGTTGTCCCGTATCTATCCCAGGCAACAGTCTGTTCCCCTGAGCAGTTTCAGGTTAGAGGCATCAGAAAGGACAAACAGACATAACAACATTCCATATTCCGAGCAACATAAGCTGCACTGGAGAAACATTCTTGTAGGTCTGAAGTAAGGTTACCAGATTTTCAAAATTAAATCCAGGAACGCCCTACTGACCACACCCACTTTTAACCACACCTCATTTGTAGTCACACCCTCAAAATCACACCCTCTTCATTTTCTTCAACATTCTTTGCAATCATTGGTCACAGACTTTTGGAACAAAAGAGAGGCATTCAAGGTATAAAGACAAAATACTTTGAGCACCTTGAGAAGAGGACAGACCACATCAAATTGTGGGTGTGGCCAAATTGTGTTAACAGCATCTGGGGCGTAAGGAAGTATGTTAAATAAAGCCTGTGCTGCTATGGGTCATAAGAGTGTAAAACATAGAGTACAGGGTCAAGATTAGGTAGAGAGTTCAGGGGTCAAGTTTAACCGCTTCCATGCCGCCCTATAGCAGAAATACTGCTACAGGCTGGCACAGGTGCGTAAAATCATGTATATATATATATGTGTGCCCTACCCGCGCAGCTATTTGCGGGCTTGGCTGTCAATCACCGGGTCCCTGCTGGTGATTCCCTGCTGGCACCAAGCGATCTCCGAGGATTTCCGACAGGGGAAAGACCTGTATGTAAACAATACAGGTCTCTCCCCTGTCAGCTCCTGCACACTGCTTTGTATGGCTCTGCATAGCACAGCTATACAAAGCAGTGTGCTTACAGTTAAACACACACACAGCCCACATAGTAAAACAGCACACAGTTAACCCTTTGATCACCCCACATGTTAACCCCTTCCTGCCCAGTGCCATTAGTACAGTGTCAATACTTTTTATTAGCACTGATCACTGAACTGGTGTCACTGGGGATGTCAGTGACACCAAGTCAGTCCCCCCCCCCCCCAATGTCAGAATGCCTGCCGCAGTTATGCTATAGGTCGCTGATCGCCGCCATTACTAGTAAAAAAAAAAATTCCCATATCTATACCGCCATTTGTAAACGCTATAACCTTCACATACACCAATTAATTTACATGTATTGGGATTTTTTCTAGCAAAGACATGTAACAGAACACATTTTGGCCTAAATTTATGATGAAATTTGATTTTTTAAATTTTTTTACTGGACATGTTTAATAGCAAAAAGTCAAAAATATATATATATATTTTTTCAAAATTGTAAGTCTTTTGTTTATAGCGCAAAAAATAAAAAATGCACAAGTGATCAAATACCACCAAAAGAAAGCTCTATTTGTGGGGAAAAAAGGACGTAAATTTCATTTGGGTGCAGCATTGCATGATCATGAAATTGTCAGTTAAAGTAATGCAGCACTGTATCACAAACAAATGGCCTGGTCAGGAAGGGGGGTAAATCTGGAAGACAAGTGGTTAAAGAGAAAAAAAAATAAACACATATAGTATGTGTGTATTACAAAGATACACTTTTTTTTTTTTTTCAAGACATACGCTTCTCATGGAAATGGAATGCCTGATCTATGGAAAGTTGAAGGTTGATTTGTTTGCACCTCAGCACTACAGAAAAACAGCAAGATTCTCTAGCACATCAGGTGATTTGATGTGCTTTTAATTAGAAGAGTTTCACCAGAAAAAGTAACGCAGCGCCGTATCGCAAAAAATAGCCTGGTCAGGAAGGGGGGGGGGGGGTAAATCCTCTGGGCAAGTGGTTAATTAATACCCAGAGTACACATGTCAGGATTTATTAACACACAGGGCAGAAGGGTGTGGATTAGGTAATGCAAGAGTTCAGAGGTCAGGATTAAATAACAACCAGAGTTCAGAGGTCAGGATTAAATAACAACCAGAGTTCAGGGGTCAGGATTAGGTAACACACAGAGTTCAAGGGTCAGGATGGAGTAACACAAAGAGTTTAGGGGTCAGGATTAAGTACCACCCAGCGTTCAAGGGTCAGGAATAAGTACCACTGAGAATTTAGGGGTCAGGATTAAGTACCACCCAGAGTTCAGGAGTCAGGATTAAGTACCACCCAGAGTTCAGGGGTCACGATTAAGTACCACCCAGAGTTCAGGGGTCAGGAATAAGTATCACCAAGAGTTCAGGGGTCAAGATTAAGTACCAGCCAGGGTTCAGGGGTCCGGAATGAGTACCACCCAGAGTTCAGGAGTCAGGATTAAGTAATGCATAGAGTTCAGGGGTCAGGATTAAGTAACACAGAGAGTTTAGGGGCAAGAACTAAGTAACTCAGACAGTTCAGTGTTCAGATTAGGAGCAAATATCTCACAGAGTGCAGCTAGTGTTCCCCATGTCCGGTGTCCAACTTCTTTGCGCTCTCCCATCAGGCATCATTCATTCCCAGGAGCAAGGCATTTGTACAGTAACCATTGCAATGTGCAGGTTCCAACTAAATCACACTGTACAACCATCAATCCTTGGCTGCCATGGGTGTGGTGGCCTGTGGGTGTACAGCACCAAGGAGAGCCATGCACATGCAAGCTGCTCTGATGGCACCAATCAATTGTACCAGCAACAAGAATACCAGACCAAAACCATATTCCTAATAGAATAGAAAAGTTGCTAAATTGTAATCACTTGGGTCCAAGATGCTATTTTAAAGCTGTGCAGGTTTAGCAGTTGTTTATCCCAGTGTCATTTTAAAATAGAGTCTAGTTTCAGTGGATACTTTGGGTCCCAGCAGGAGTTAATCCTGGAACCACTGGCTGCCAGTGACAGCCGTAGTCCAGCACTGAGGACCCTATAGTAATGCAGTTTTTTGCCATTTTGTTTAAAGTGGAAGTGCGGTGACATTGCTGTCTTTCAGTGAGTCCAGCAACCAATTTCCTGTATAATAAATCCTGTATAATAATTTAAAATAAGGTACAGCTGTTCCATACTGAATGTCTGATAAGGTTTAAGTCATTGAGATGACTTCTCATGGCAGCACAGTGGCTAAATGGTTAGCACTTCTGCCTGGCAGTAGTAGGGTCATTGGTTTGAATCCCAACCATGGCACCACCTGCCTGAAGTTTGCATGTTCTGCCTGTGTGGGTTTCCTCTTGGTTCTGCAGTTTCCTCCCACACTCCAAAGACATGCTGGTAGGTTCATTGGATCCTGTCTAAATTGGCCCTAGTATGTGTATGTATGAATATGAGATAGGGACCTCAGATTGTACACCCCTTGAGGGCTAGGGGCTAATTTGAATGTACAATATATATGTAAAGTGTTGTCTAAACTGACAGCACTATATAAGTACCTGAAATAAAAAAATAAATTTGAATTCTGTAAACAACCAGGGTCTTCAGTATGTCTTGAATAGCTGAATATGTGAAGCACTCCATCTGCTGGCTGGATAGAAGGATGCAATTTTAATATGAAATATTTTATATTTTCTTGAATAATGAGAGAAAGTACACTTTATACTCCTTTTAATTTATAAAATTATCTAAAATGTAATGATTTTACAGTGGCAACCTCTTCTGTATAGGATAAGAACACATACAAGCCTTTAACAATAACTTTAGAATACACCCAAAGACATGAAACAATAAGAATGTACAAAAGAACTAAATCTAAAAAAGCAAATTACGTCTACCATGTGTTTATCCCCATCCTAAATTTTCCCACTCATCTGACTCTTATCCAGAATGAGATGTGGTCTTCATATTATTCAGCTCAAAGTCAGCACGCAGTCTTCTTGACCCCATTCCATCAAAACTCTTAATATCAATGTGCTCTTCCGAAATACCTATTCTTATATCTCTTTTATTTCTGCTGATAGTTTGCCTTTATGTTTTAGGAATGCCAGCACTCTTCTAACCTCATTAGGATTTATATCCAGTTATACCCCTGGTGTGAGAATGACCTCTCCTTGAAGGTCAAGTTAAAGGTTCATCTAGTAAAGTGCTGAGGCTCAACAATTTGTACTTGTTTTAAGTGTGCTTTTTGAAGATGACCTATAATTTACTAAATTGTAGTGTTCCTTAAAGAAAAAAAAACGTTAGGTAGCAGGAGTAAAGCATAAGGTCTATCAGAATTTAGGCTGTGCAACTGATCTGCTGGCTCCGTATGAATTTTCCTTCTCAAGCCTAACTTCAGCTTTGCTATCACTTTAAAGGATAAGTTCACCTTTCTAAAAAAAATAATAAATGCACATTTTTTTGCAGGTAAAGCAGCATGGGTGCAATCTTAGGCTCCTGCAGACTGTCAGTGTATCTGTCTGCTTGTACCTTGTACAGGCAGGCATTTACACAATGACAGGAAAAATCAATGAACTACCTTGAGTACTCACCGTCATCCTGGTATTTCATTGAAAACTACAGGCTGTCATCTGCAAAGGCTGTCGGTACTTGTAGTTCATGCATTCACAGATCTCTGTGAATGAATAGTGCATCCATGTGGATAGAACCCCACACTGCCACATTCTTTTCAAACTATAACAACGAGTGCGGGAGAAGATCCCCGATCCACTGTCATAATGAGGGGGGGAATGATTGATGAGAGACTGCAAGAGTGGGAACATGTTACATATGCCACCCTAAAAACAGGTGGAACATGTAACATGTTCCCAAAGGTGAACTAATCCTTTAAAATGTTTGCTTGGACCAAGCTGTCCCAAAAAAACTATTTCCTTTATTAACCACTTGCCCTCCAGAGGATATACCCCCCTTCCTGACCAGGCCATTTTTTGCATTAAGGTGCTGCATTACTTTAACTGACAATTGTGCAGTCATGCAACGTTGCACCCAAATGAAATATACAGACTTTTTTTTCCCATGAATTGAGCTTTCTTTCAGTGGTATTTGATTGCCTTTTTTTTTTTTTTTTTGCGCTATAAAAAAAAGACGGACAATTTTGAGAAAAAAACAATATTTTTGACTTTTTGCTATTCAACATATCCAGTAAAAAATGTTAAAAAAATCACATTTCATCATAAATTTAGGCCAAAATGTATTCTGCTACATGTCTTTGCTAAAAAAAATTCCAATAAGTGTACATTAATTGGTTTAAGTGAAAGTTATAGCATTTACAAATGGCGGTATATAAACTGGGATTTTTTTTTTTTTTTACTAGTAATGGCAGCGATCAGTGACTTATAGCAGGACTGCAGGCATTCTGACACTGGGGGAAACTGATTTGGTGTCACTGACATCCCCAGTGACACTAATACAGTGTTCAGTGCTAATAAAAAGCACTGACACTGTACTAATGGCACTGGGCAGGAAGGGGATAACATGTGGGGCGATCAAAGGGTTAACTGTGTGCTGTTTTACTTGGGGCTGTGTCTGTGTGCTTCACTGTAAGCACAGTGATTTGAATGGCTGTGCTGTGCAGAGCCATGCAAAGCAGTGTGCAGGAGCTGACAGGGGAAAGAAATGTTTTGTTTACAAACAGTTCTAACCCCCCTGTCGGAAATGCTTGACAATCACCGGGCACTGATGAGTAATCACCGGTTGGGACCTGGTGATTGACAGCCACGGCCGCAAACGGCGGGGCGGATAGGGCATGCACTCTTCTTGCATGTGCCCCCTACCTGGAAATGCTAAATCTCGTATATATACACGTGGTTTTGCGCACCCGTGCTGCCCTGTAGCAGTATTTCTGCTATAGGTCGGCGCAGAGCAGTTAATAGATGCACCCGCTGTCAGTACATCAGGTACATACAGTTTACAGCACTGTGTTCTGGCAGCAGTACAGGGACTTCCCATCTGCTGCTGTAAAAAAAATCAAGTTGGGCTGAACACTGCTCAGCCATTCAGAGGAAGCCATGTATGAATACAAAGCTACCTGTGAATGGCTGAGCAGCGCGAGAAGTCCAGATACCATTGCCAATACATTGCATACTTTATGTAGCTGATGGTATATACAGTTTACACAGTGTTGACAGTGGCCGCAGAAATTAGTAAAGGAAGCAGTTTGTTTGGACCAGCTTGGTGCAAACAAACCATTTTGGATTGATAGCAAAGCTGGAGTTAGGCTTTCAACTGGGATCTCCTGAACAATTCTAGGAGGAAAAAAAAATATTCAGAGATGTTGATGTTGCATATACAGTAAGGACCCCATCTCAAGGTCCATTCACACTAGTGCTTACTCAGCTCGTGTTACATGTGTAGGTGTGATGCAGTGCCATTTAGTTTGAATGGTACCCCTAATGCACCTTGCCAAGAGATGTGAGTTGCAGTGCGCTGCCAGAAATAATACATGCACGTTTTTTGGTGTGTCAAGCAGCCCTTTTATATAGGTTGCCTTCAAGGCTAAGTTAACTTTTTAGGAAAAAATAAAAGCACACATTGTTGCAGAAAAGAATGTGCATTCATCATTTTTTCTTACAGGAGCCTGCAAAGCATTGTACCTTTAATCAGTGGATCATGGGTGCAGTGTCACACTCTCCCTTCAACTTTGTGCCTGTACCTCTGTAAATGGACTATGGACTGGTCAGCATGCTCAGGGAACTACAAGCCTGTCTTCTGCACTAGCACATAGGACTTGTAGTTTTTTCATTCTTAGATCCCTGCAGTGCCGCGCCTGCTTTAAATGTGATAAAGGCAGCAAGACTGCACAGAGATGAACCCCCACCCGCTGTCACAGTGGGGAAGGGGGGGGCTCAGGGGCCGAGGGGAGCAGGAACATGTTGCATCCTAAAGGTGGGAATACATGATTAGAAAATCGACCGATCGCTTATTCGATGACCGAGAGGCGTTCGTTCGTTGGTCGAAATCGTGGCCCACATTACCAATCTAAAAAAATCGTTCATCGGGCAATACGTAGTGTTGACATCTTCTGTACAAGTGGAAATGATGCAGTGTGCATGTGACCTTGTAGCCATGCCCTTCTGGCCAGAACGAGCAATATACACAACAATTAACAGCACTGAGTATAACATAGTTTATTACATTACCTATTTACATAAATAGTGATACATAAAATATAATATGCAGAATTCTGGTTTCATTATCTCATTAAGCCAATCTACTTTTAACATTTGGATTTTTTATTCGTGTTTACGAAGATTCCTTGAACAGAAACATCCGGGTCATCTTCTGTTTCTGCTCATGCGTGATAGCGTTTGATAGATTTTTTTCGTACGATCGTCATACCACTGCATAGAAAATCGGTTGTTCGTATGCGAAGCGGCAAAATTTTTCACTGTTGTTCAACCAGAATTTTTCATTCACAATATCGTTATCGGTTAAAACATCCTGCTCATCAACGAAGAGAAAATCGTTCGATCAGTGGTTCCACAAAATTTTTTGGATGATTTTCTTATCACGTGTACGGGGCATAAGTATGAGTGTAACATGTGCCAAAGGTGAACCTATCCTTTAACACAACCCATGTTAATGTGCTAATTCCCACACTAGTGTAAATGGGCCCTAGAGATTTTTTTTGTCCAAGCCCGACTCAACTGGTGCACCATGAATGTCCCTACCTCATGTTACTTTTAGGAATCATTAAATCCTGGTTGCACACCTGAGCAGGAACTCACATGCTATCCACAGCACTTGACAAAACAGATGAGCATAAGTGAACACACCAGAGGCATTGTTAGGGATCAATGAATCCTAAAAGCAGCAGATGGGAAGGCTTTTCTTTTTGTATTCGGACTGGCAGTGTTTGAAAATTCATGTACACATAGCCTTGCACAGTGCGAAGAACAATGCAATCACAAAAGTGTCATATATTATTATTATTATACAGGATTTATATAGCGCCAACAGTTTGCTCAGCGCTTTACAATATAGCGGGAGACAATACAGCAACAATACAGTTCAATACAAGAGGGATTTGAGGGCCCTGCTCCTTGGAGCTTACAATCTAGGAGGGAGGGGCTAGTGGTACAAAAGGTAGTAACTGTGGGAGATGGACTGGTTGGAAGAGTAGAAGATTACATTATTAGCTGAGGGCAGGATAGGCTTCCCTGAAGAGATAGGTTTTCAGAGATCGCCTAAAAGTGAGCAGAGTAGGTGATAGTCTGATAAATTGGGGTAGAGAGTTCAAGAGGATGGGGAAAGCTCTGGAGAAGTCCTGGAGATGAGCATGGGAGGAGGAGACAAGGGAGCTAGAGAGCAGGAGGTCTTGCGATGAGTGGAGAGTATGGTTTGGGTGATATTTAAAGACAAGATCGTTGATGTAATTTGGGGCAGAGTTATAAATGGCTTTATACATTACTGTTAATGTTTTGAATTTTATCCGTTGGGCAATGGGAAGCCAGTGGAGGGATTGGCAGAGAGGGGTGGCAGATACAGAACGGTTAGTAAGGTGGATGAGTCTGGCACCAGCATTCATGATAGACTGAAGAGGGGATAGCCTGCGATGAGGTAGGCCAATGAGGAGGGAGTTACAATAGTCAAGGCGAGATATAACAAGGGAGTGAATAAGTTGCTTAGTGGTTTCAGAGGTTAGGAACGGGCGTATCTTGGAGATGTTGTGGAGGTGAAGTCTACAAGATTTGGACAGTGATTGGATTTAGGGGTTAAAGGACAGATGGGAGTCTAGGATTACACCTAGTACCCTGGCATGAGGGGAGGGACTGATGATTGTGTTATTGATCTTGATGGAGAAGTCAGAGGAGGGGCCATGGGCTGGGGGAATACTAAGAACTCAGTTTTGTAAAGATTGAGTTTGAGGAAATGGAGTGACATCCATGCCGATATGTCGCTTAGTAGGATAGTAATGCGAGAGGAGACTGAAGGGGTGAGGTGAGAAGTAGAAAGATAGATTTGTGTGTCATCAGCACAGAGATGGTACTTAAAGCCATGGGAGTTTATCAAGTGACCAAGGGAGGAGGTGTAGATGGAGAAGAGAAGGGGTCCGAGGCCAGAATCTTGAGGGACATCTACAGAAAGAGGGAGTGAAGAGGAGGAGGCAGCAGTATAGGTAACACTGAAGGAGCGCTGTGTGTGTATATATACAGTATATACTGTATGTATAGTATATATCTTATGCAGAAACCATCATGAGTTTTAACCACACCAGTTTTGGTGGCGATTTATGAAAAAAGCTCAGAATTATTTGGTGACCGTAAACTGTAGCAACCTGGAAAGATCTTTTTTGAAGATAGGAAATGATCCAATTAGAGATGTGCACAATGGAAAAATATGTTTAGTTTTTGCAACTGAGCAGTGTGAAAGCAACCTAGGTAGGAATCCTCTTATTTCACTTTTATACCCTACTGTATTTATTGCAATATGTTTCTATTTCAAATTCATTTTCAAATTCAAATAATTCATTATTTAGTTATGTTATTTTGTTTCATTATTTATTTTGGATTTGTTCTATTCTATTCTGTTTTATTGTGTTCTGTTTTATTCTATTCTATTTTATTCTAATTTTTTTTTTCATTTTAGTCTATTCTACTCATCAAAAATGCAATGCACCGTGGCAAAAACCCAGCAAAAATGCATATGTGTTTTTGCAACTGAGCAGCGTAAATGCAGCCTAGGTAAGAATTGTCATTTTTATACCCTACTGTATTTATTGCAATATGTTTCTATTTCAAATTAATTTTCAAGTTCAAATAATTCATTATTTAGTTATGTTACTTAATCTCATTATGATGTATTTCAGATATGTTTAAATTCATTACTATTGTGATTTGGAAATTTGGATATATCTGAATCTCTGAGTAATGGAAATTTTATCTGAATTTCAATTTGTAATGAAGTGAATAGCATATGTGTAGATTCAATGAACTGGTTGATTGGGAGAGATATTTGAAGTGGAAAGCTAGACTGCCACCTACAGCAGACTCAGACTTAAGATTTCTAACACTGGCTATCAAAACATTTTTTTTGACTCTCGACCAAGCTTCAAATGTTCTTGTGCACTTAAGCCCATATGTGATCTTCCCTGTCAAAGAAAGAACATCACCAACAAGTACATCACGTCAGTGCTGGTATTAAAAAATGACCAGGTTACCAGCGGCCGTGCAATTATGGTCCTGCTATAAGCCTGTGGGTTCTAAGTGAGGAAAACGAAAATCCAGCAATCTGGCTTAGGTTAAATAAACACTGGCATTGAAAGCAGGCATTTGAAGGATGTTTTTAATGCTCCTCAAATGCCTATGTAAATGATATTATGGACAGCACACAGTGCTGTTCTCATTATCAAAACATGAAGCGATAGCGAGGAGTTTGAAGCCTCCTATGCAAGTCGATGGTAACACTCCGCAAACACGCTGGCAGGCATTTGTGAGGCACGTTAACAATATTAAGGGAAGAGAGAAGCCTCCTGCGCTGCCAGGTGCACCAAAAACCAAAATAAAGCAGGCCATGGACAGGTCGAACATCGGCCCATTTAAACGAAAAAAGATTGGTCGTTCGATCGGCCGACATTACCACCGTTAAAAAAATTGGCCGATTTTCGTCCCATCTATAGGGATGAGGAGGAGGAACATTGTAATACATTATTTGGATTACAATGTTTTTATTTGAATACAAATTATTATTATTATTATTATACAGTATTTATATAGCACTAAAAGGTTTGCTCAGCGCTGTACATTATAGTGGGGTACAGAACATGAGACAACACAGTAACAAAACAATACACGAGGGGGTCAAGGGCCCTGCTCTTTCGAGCTTACAATCTAGGGGGGGGGGATAGTGGTACAGGAGGAAGTGGCTGTGGGGGATGGAGTGGAGGAGATCGGCTGTTAGGTGAGGGCGGGGTAGGCTTCCATGAAGAGATGGGTTTTCAGGGTGCGCCTAAAGGTGAGGAGGGTAGGTGACAGTCTGATGGATTGGGGTAGTGAGTTCCAGAGGATGGGGGAAGTCCTGGAGAAGTCCTGCAGTCGGGCGTGGGAGGTGGAGACCAGGGAGCTAGAAATTAGGAGGTCTTGTGAGGAGCGAAGAATACAGGTTGGGTGGTATTTGGGTATCAGGTTGGTGAGGTCGTTTGGGGCAGCGTTATGAATGGCTTTGTATGTCTGTGTTAGTAGTTTGAATTTAATGTGTTGGGCAATCGGGAGCCAGTGGAGGGAATGACAGAGGGGGGTGGCAGAAGAGGATGAGTCTGGCCGCTGAGTTCAGGATAGACTGAAGCAGGGATAGTCTGTGATGAGGTAGGCCGGTGAGAAGGGAGTTGCAGGAGTCCAGAGGTGAAATCATGAGGGAGTGAACGAGTTGTTTAGTAGTGTCTGGGGTTAGGAACGTACGTATTTTTGAGATGTTGCGGAGGTGGAGCCTGCATGCGTTTGCCAACGATTGGACATGGGATTGGAAGGACAGGTTTGAGTCTAGAGTGACACCTAGGACTTTGGCTTGCGGGAGGGACTGATGGTGGCGTTGTTGGTTGTGATGGAGAGGGTGGGGGGGTGGGGGCGTGGGCTGGGGGGAAAATCAGGAGCTCGGTTTTGGAAAGGTTCAATTTGAGGAAATGGAGCGACATCCAGTCTGATATGTCGTTCAGTAGGTGGGTGATACGGGCGGAGACTGAAGGGGTGAGGGGAGGGGTGGAGAGGTAAATTTGCATGTCATCGGCATAGAGATGGTAGTTGAAGCCGTGGAAGTGTATCAGTTTGCCAAGGGAGGAGGTGTAGATGGAGAAGAGAAGGGGCCCAAGGACAGAGCCTTGGGGGACCCCAACAGAGAGGGAGAGAGAGGGGGAGGTGGTAGCGTTATAGGTAACGCTGAAGGAGCGTTGGGATAGATAGGAGGAGAGCCAGGAGAGAGCAGAGTCTCTGATGCCGAGGGAGTGTAGTTTATTAAGGAGGAGGGGGTGGTCAACTGTGTCGAAGGCAGCGGAGAGGTCGAGGAGTAACAGGACTGAGTAGTGGCCATTAGCTTTGGCGGTTAGCAGGTCATTAGTGATTTTGAGTAGGGTGGTTTCGGTGGAGTGTAGGGGACGGAAGCCAGACTGTAGTGGATCGAGGAGGTTGTTGTCTGTGAGGTGGGCGCTTAGGCGATTGTAGACTAAGCGCTCAAGGAGCTTGGAAGTAAATGGCAGCAGGGAGATGGATCTAAGGCTGTTCAGGTCGGTGGAGTCCAGGGAGGGCTTTTTGAGTATGGGGGTGATGTGTGCGTGCTTTAGGGGGGAGGGGAATGCGCCAGTAGAGAGGGAGAGATTGAAGATGTGGGTGAGGGAGCGTAGGATGGAGGAGGAGGGTGACCGGAGGAGTTGTGTGGGGACAGGGTCAAGGGGGCAAGTGGTGAGGCGGGCTTCTGAGAAGACCTTAGTGACCTCCTCAGTGGTAGCAATGGATACATTTGTTGCAACCGCTAGACTTTTTCATATAAAATATAATAGCGAACTGGAATTCTTCTTCTTCTTCTTCTTCTTCTTGCAGGTCACGGCTCATGCGCAGATTTTTTATCGGTAAAATGATCGGCCAATTTGCCCATCACTGCCGGGAAAATCGGCCGACGAATTTTCCAACATGCCCGATAACAAAAATGTGCAAAACCCCCAAAAAACGGCTGACCAATTAACCCACTAACGGTGTGAAAATAGGCCGATTTTTTTTCCGGCCCATCTATGACTGGTATGAGTGGCTACAAACACCTAACTATACTCAAATAGTGAAAAAAAAAATGTATATAGGAAATGGTGCTGCGCTACTTAATGATAAAATGAGTGAACCATCAGCTTAAAAAACATAAAAATAATGTGCAAAGGGAACAACCCATATAAAATCGATATACTAGCAAGTGTGAAAGCAACAATAAATGTAACAAATAACAACAAGGATAAAATATGACCGAAAAATAGTAAATAAAAAAGATGTCACAATTTTTGCCATTCGACATTATATGTTTTCACATTTTTCATGCATCTATTTATCCACTGATCACTTTTTTCACCTGAAGATTTTAGTGCATCTTTTTTATTTACCATTTTGTGGTCACATTTTATCCTTGTTATTTGTTACACTTATTGTTGCTTTCACACTTTGTTCCCTTTGCACATTATTTTTATGTTTTTTATGTTGATGGTTCACTCATTTTATGATTAAGTAGCACAGCACCATATCCTATATACGTTAACAACATTACAGTTTATAGGCGTTTGTGGTGCGGTTTTAACGTGCCTTTAACATGCATCAAACATGCCAAAAATGCACATAGGGAGTTTGGGGAATATTTTTAACACACGTTAAATGTGAGTCAAGCGCACCTATTAATGCTATATGTGTGTTTGTTAAGAGTTAGCATTTTGAGTCACGTGTGAACAAGCCCTTACTGACAGGAGGGCAGATCTGGTAAGTTAGAAGTAGGGTAAAGAGATCAGGTGACAATGGGTCCAAAGCCAAAGCATTTTTTTTTTTGAGGATGGGCAATTGCCACTGCGCTTACCACTTTAACCTCCTCACTTGCATCATAGCTTTAAAGGAGATCTATGGTCACAGCATACTGTATACATACTGTATATAACATCAGCATTGTAATAACAATACAAACAATAGTTATATTTGACAATCCAATAAAATCTTACTTGAAAGCTTTCCTTTCATGTTGCAAGTGCTGCCTGTCTGCTGGTCATGTCTTTCCACAACTTTCTGGATTCCCAGCATGCTTTGCTACTTCTTAGTTGCTGTTTAATTTCCATTTCTGAGGACTACATATCCCATGGTACCTTGCTGCATGCAAGCTGTGATCCCTGTACTGACTCCACCTCCTTAAACTCCTCCTCTCACCACCTCTGTAGTTCAGAATGCAGGCTTTGTGAAATGCGTGAAACAGCACTACTTAGTCACAGAGCATAGTGAATATGTAAGTAAATGTGTAGGATTCTTCAGATGGTATTTTATACTTCAAGACTCTTCAGATTAATAGGAGTAGGCTAGAAAGAATTGAAGTGCGTGCAAATGAATTTACGATTTTACATTTTGACCAAAAATACAAAAGTGATACTTTTTGAGGTATTTTCTTAAAAATAACAAACATGTCTATACTTACCTGCTGTGTGCAGTGGTTTTGCACAGAGCAGCCCAGATCCCCCTCTTCTCAGTTCCCCTACCAGTGCTCCTGGCCCCTCCCTCCTGTTGGGTGCCCCCATAGCAAACAGCTTGCTATGAGAGCACTCAAGCAGGTGCGCTCCCGAGCCATGGCTCTGCATGTCCATTCACATGCAGAGCCGTGGCTTGCCCCTGCCCCCTCCATCTTCTGATGGGCTCACTGGCTGTGCTTGACAGTGCTGCTCCCTCAGCCAATCAGGAGTGAGGGTCCCCAGGGAACCAAGACTCTCATGGACATCGCTGGATCAAGAGGGGTTCAGGTGTTTGGTGGGGCTGCTACACACAGAAGGTTTTTTACCTTCATGCATAGAATTCATGAAGGTAAAATTTCTTGACACTTTAGAACAACTTTAAGGCCTCATGCACATTAGAGATTTCTGTAACTCTCCTAGAATCCTCCTCTTGGCAACAGTGTTTTGGTCAAAAAAAGCCTGACACTTGTGAAAGTGTGTAATGCATTTAGCAGCGTTTACACATGTCTACCCATGTAAAGTGTTTGGGCATTAATTAATTTATTTGGCTATAATATATCATTTGTTCTGGCCATTGAAATAAGTTAATGCTCAAGTGCTAAATGTACCTAGTGCTAACACGCTTTTCCACGTGTCAAATGTTTTTTCTGCCAAAACTTTGCTGCTCCTGGATGCACCAGCAGTGGGGTTTTTTTTCCTGCCTCTAAACTCTCCTGCCATAAATTCCTCTAAAAGCCAATCCCTGGAATTCATAAAGACTGGCTCAGACAGATTTTGCGAAATTGTCTCTCTCGTAATCTAAAAGTGGTGCAGAATGTGCCAAATTCATGTACCTGTCTAGAACTTGTACTTGAATTTTGCTCACGCTTCACCACTTTTAGAATGCACTTGATACGCTTTCGCAAAATCTGTCTGAGCCAGTTTTTCTCTGTACACCAAAGTAGAGTTGGTCTTAATTAGCTCCACTTTTACATTTGGTGCATACAAGGCGACAAAATGTAAAAGTGGCACATTTTAGAACTACCTGAATTTGGTGATTGAGTTGAAGTCGGCACCGAAAGTGTTGCAGTCCTTGATGAATTTGGCGCAACACATTAACCACTTCCCGACCGGCCGTTGCATATAAACGGCCGGACGGTGGCAGTGCAGGGTCGGGTGGCCGTTTATAAACGGCCTCCCCGCACCCTGCTTGTGCACGCTCCCTGGGAGCGCGCAGCACCGCGATCCGGTGCCCGCTGTGTCCTCCGGACACAGTGAAACACCGATCGTCGGACCGGACCTCTGTACGAGGTCCTGATCATGTGATCACTGATTGGCCAATCAGTGATCACATGCAAAGTAGTAAGCAAGATGTCACTTGTGACATCATTGCTTACTACGTGTGACATCTGTGAATGATCACAGAGGTCACATGGTACAAGACTATTCACAACAGCCTTGTACCATGTGACAAGCTGTGACCAATCACAGCTCGCTCAGTACTTCTCAATGAGTGCAAGAATGCACACCGAGAGAAAGAGACATGATTGCTTTTACATCCTATATGGGTGTAAAAGCAATCAGTGTAAAAAAAAAAAAAAAAAAAAAACTTCATCACCCCCCACAAAAAAAAAAAAACTTCATCACCCCCCACAAGTAGTACAGTGTCACCATGGTGGAGGACTGCAAAACTTTTGGTGCCGACTTCAACTCAATCACCATGGTGACACTGTACTGCTAGGGTGGCAGTATGTAAAAAATAAATAAAAAATAAGAATATAAAAAAAAAAATAAAAATGTAAAAAAAAATGTTTAAAAATTATAATTTTTGGTTATAAATTAATTTGGATTTTTTTTTTACTAAAAAGATAACGGAATAAATTTTAGCAAAGATTTATGATGAAATAATATTTATTTGCAAAATTTTATTAAAAAAACACTTTTTTTCAAAATTTTTGGACTTTTTCATTTACATAGCAAAAAAAATAAAAATCCCAGTGGTGAATAAATACCACCAAAATAAAGCTTTATCTGTCTCAAAAAAATGGTAAAAAATTCATTTTGGTACAGTGTTGCATGACCACGCAATTGTCATTCAAAGTGTGATAGCGCTGAAAGCTGAAAATTGCCCTGGTCAGGAAGGGGGTAAAAGTGTCCGGTCTGGAAGTGGATAAAGTGGTACTAAGATCCATTTGGTGAATTTTACCTACAGGTAAGCTTAGCTGTAGATAAAATGAATATCTGCTGAAAGTGCACCATTTAGAAGATATTCGCTCCTTTGTCAGCCGGTGACATCACTGGCACATGTTCTCTGAAGGAACGTGCCATGCCTTCAGAGGGCTTTGCTGTGGCCATGTGTGGGTGTGACGTTCGGCCACTCAAGCTGTTGGAGCCATGAACCCAAAAGGAAGACCGGGTGAAGATGGAAGTCCCTGCCGTGTTGACAGTGCAACGCTAGAGGGCTTTGTGCTAAGGTAAGTATTTCATAATGTGTTAGTATGCGATGCATACTAGCACATTATGCTACTGAACCTGCAGGGGATATTTAATACCAGAAAAGTGGTGCAGCAGCTTTATTGAACTCCCCACCGCATGAAAACATAGGCTAATATATAGGGGAGTTTAGAGGCAGGAAAAAAAACGCCAGAAGCCCCTAGGAGCAGCTGTAAAATCGTCCAGTGTGCATGAGGCCTTAGACATTGTGCTTTACCGTATGCATTCCATTCTGTTCTCCTGTATATGCTAAGTAGTGTGATGCATCATCTGCTCAAGCCTACTTTGCCTTATCACTCTGGTGACCAGATTGCTCACTTTTTTCATTTATATATATATATATATATATATATATATAATGCATGTACATTATGAACATCGAACACTATAGTCGAATCAGAATTTTCATGCTTCTTTACACATCATTTATATCTAAACACACAAACTGAGGTGGACCATGCAAACTGAAATGCAATTAAAAATGCAAATTGTGATTTACCTCTATAACGGACACATATCAAACATATCTGTTGAGCAGATGCTGATTAATTAGCATTTTTAAAATAAAAATAAAAAACCTGTCCAACAATCTCATGAATGAGTAATTAAAGAAATATTAATCTAACCCCTTTAGCTGCATGGAACAGATTAATCGCTATTCCACTATGACATTATTGTGCAGCACTGCTCACCTGCAAGAGATTGCTCATACTAGATTGATCCCCTGTGTGTAGATTGATCACCTGTGTGCTATGCCCATTGAAATCAAACAGAGCAATCAATCTCAGATTTAAATCTCGGGCATTTTGCTCAAAATCTCAAATGTAGCTGTAGCTTTAGACATGCATTTATGTGGAAATCCCTAAGCAGAAACTATGTTTAACTTCTTTCCAGAGGTATGACCTATATACAGCACATATGGGTAACTGGAGAGGTCTTTAATTGTGAACACATTAGCAAGGTGTCATAATTAGGAGATAAATAGTGCTACTCTCTTGGAATCCTTTGAAAATTGTGATGCTCTTTCCTTTTTTTTGTGTGCTGTAGTTAGCTCTGGCAATGGTGACCAACTCATTTAATATGTATGAGGATGCTAATTAATGCCAAGCACCAGGGGCACCATCCACTCATGTTATGCAGAATGCTAACAAACAAATAACAGGAAATTATTCCACCAAGCAAGATTATAAGCATTAACTCTATCTAGTGACGCACAGCTCAACTGGAAAAAAGCAAAAAGTATGAATTATGGATCTTTTTGATCCAACAAAGGGTATTTGGAATTTTAATTAAAGATTTAAAGTTATAACCTGTAGCTTTAATTCTCTAATCCCATCTTCATTTTATTAGTTTACCAACATATGCATATGATGACCACTTGTGACCACTTTAATAATCTCAAATTTAAAGTGTCCCTAAAATTGCTTTCTATTTGGGTACGAAATCTGGGACTTATATTTGTCAATATTTCACAGCACCATTCTTGCATGGTTACATAGGTTTTGCTATGAGTAAGGCCAGTTGTGTCTGAAACATGTCAGCACTGTTGCATCTGTGACTTTTACCTAGGTGTCTAATAAAGAAGATTTGCAAAGCCCAAGGACGAGTGCCGGTATTTACTTTTCACTTGGGCACATGGGAACCCTTGCCACAGCACCACCTACTGCACACAGATATCGGATCCGGCCAGGTTGAGTACGGGGAGTGAGGTTGAAGAAAGACACATGTCCATCAAATTCAACCAAAGACAAAATAAAATAAAATAAAACCATGCATCCTAAAAACCCTAAACCAACAGGTTTGCCAGAGAATGGGAAAAACATTTTCCTGATCTCCTAGAACAATTGTATACTCTCTGGATCAATAATTACTTATAAATAATACCATTCAGTTGCATTGTGTGCATTTAGAAACACATCCATTCTTTTTTTTTTAAACAAACTACAAAGCCAGCCATAGACGGTACGAATCTCTGCTGGTTCAGCAGGAACTGGCCAAGATTTGAATCATGTATGGGCAAGCTGAATGTACCCAAGTTGATTGATCAATTTGGGTACAACCAGGCGGCTGGATTTTATATGTGATTATTGCTAGCGGATGTTATAGCCACTAGCAATAATCACAGTGTTCCCCCGCCAGGAGAACATAATGGCTCTGCGGATTCCCATCAACACTGTGTTGCATGAAAGAAATTTGTTCTGTTTATGACCAGCCAAGTTGTCTAGAACTAGTTTATGTGAATGTCTATTTTTTTTTTCACAGCTCTTACTATAAGTGTGCATTCACACCTGTGAATGCACCCTGCCTGTGATTAGATGTGAGAGCCCCAGCTGGGGTGCCCATGATTAGCTGCTAGGCGGCTGCCTAATTGAAAGCAATGGGAGGCTTCTGGCTCTCCCAGATAACTGCGCCCACTCGTTTAACCTCTCAAGCAGCAATCACATGCATGTGCTTGGCCCTGGATGCAGGCAGTCTGAACACTTGCATTTGATCCCTTCATGAGAGTGCTGGGGCCAGTCATAGACGGTTTGATTCTCGGCCAGTACAGCAGGTACCGGCCGAGATTAGATCCATCTTTGGGCAAGCTGAATGTACCCAAGTTGACCAATCGATCAACCTGGGTACAACCAGCCTGTTGGATTTTACTTGCGATTATTGCTAGAGGCTATTATGGTCGCTAGCAGTAATCACTGTGTTCTCTTGTTGGGGATGGATCCCACACAATAGTAGGGATTGCCCCATCAACACTGACTATGTTGATGGGGAAATTGAGCGATTTTCTTTTTTGCAATCCAACTATGGGCGGCTTAAAGAATCCTTTAGGAGGTTAAAGCAGAGCTCCACCCAAAAGGGGAAGTTCCGCTTTAAGGACTGCTCCCTCGCTCCCCATTAAGGATTGGCACCTTTGCGGGGCGGGGGGGAGCGGGTACCCGAATTTGACAGGTACCCGCTCCCAACGCCTAGGCAATTGGAAACAGAAGATGTCCCCCCTTCCTGGAGTCTTTTGGGACACGACAGGTCCCAGAAGACTACAGGACCATTCATGAAGTGCAGCGCTACTCACGCATGCTTAATGGGTACCCGGCTGTGAAGCCGCAAGCTATCACAGGCGGGTGCCCACACTGAAGATGCTGGACTCCAGGACGGCTGGTGAAACGGGCTGTGGGGGACACACCGCGGGACCGAGGGACAGGTAAGTGGCTGTTTTTTAAAAGTCAGCAGCTACAGTTTTTGACAGGTGAGTGGAACTCCGCTTTAATTCTCTGTCTCCAGGCACAAAGAGTGCGCTCTTATCATTTGCAATGACCTTGTACCAAGTTTACTATATGAGTCATTTAGGTATTTATATAAATTAATTAATTATATCCCTCTTAATAACCTAATTTCAAGGGAATCTAAATTCAATTCAGCTAAACTTTCCTCATAGCGTAGGTACTACATGCATTTTATCAATGTTCATGTACTTCTCCATCGTATGTCCGGTTCTGCAACATGCTCCTCTATACCGGTGACCAAAAGTGAACTGCACATTCAGAATAAGGTATTACTATTACTTTGAGCAGGAGAACATTATGTCTCTCTCTGGAATCCATACCTCCTAATACAAGAAATTAGCTTGTTTTTACTAAAAGCTGCAGATTGGCATTGTATAATGCTATTATTATGTGTATGATCTACCAGAACACGGAAATACTTGTGCCTCATTCAAGTGTATGTAACCCCCAGCAGTGCACTTCTCCTATTTGATCCCTTTTGATCTGTTAAATATACAATTGGGAGTGTTTTGTTATGTCTGTCTGATACGTTTGAAAAAACACTTGTTGAGATTCTGCCAGAAATTTAGTCAGCAGATAACATCCTGTGCTCTCAGCCATGTTGTTATTTTCAAATACAGTGATCTCTGATGACCTCATTCCTCTATGTAATGCACAATAGGAAGAAGGGGAGGGCGAAGTTCTGTAGTTCTGTCTTGTTTTACTTGTCCTGATACAGAAGGGCGAATGAGTGTTGTCATCCTAGCAGCGGAATTGTGGTACTAGCAGATCATCTGGTGGAAATAAAGGTTTGAAAAAAAGAACACTAATGCAACTACCACATCTAAGGACTGGTAAGCTACAATATATTTCATATTTGTTTTGGGGGTTTTTTTACTCTTTCACTCTTTTACTCAATTGTACCCCCCCTTCTCCAAATTGTATGATGCATGCATGTTTTAACCCCAAAGTGTATAGCTTCGCATTTATCAACATTAGTGTTTCTAAACCCAGTTTCCTGCATTCACTATTTCTGGTTTCCCACAATACACACAACATTGAAATGTAATTATTTTAGTAAATATAAACTGCTAAATACCTATTCTCATCAGCAGTTAGAACAGTCTTGTGACTTCTATCAGTGTCCAGCAGAGCACTAGTTAAAGCTTGTAGGAGGAGTTTTCATTCTTCCCTGATTGTCCTATGAGGCTGCATGACACCTGACCCTCTGTCTGGACAGCACTGATTGTCCCTGTGCTGATCACATGCAAGAAAGTCTCTAGCAATACACACCAAACTGAGCATGTGCAGCTTGCCCCCAGGGCTCTGTTCTATCAGCAGATGGATTGGGGAAAATAGAAGAAGGGGAGGATAAGAGAAGACAGGATTAAAATCCTTTTTACACAATGCGGATGATTAACCCCTTAGATTCCAGGGAGTATAACAAGCATGGTTTATTGCAAACACAGACTGATTTTACTGTTGTGGGTTTAGTAACACTTTAATTTTAATTTGCTATGTAGCTGTGTGACCAAACCAAGCATCCAGGTCAGCTTGCAAGTTGGAGGCATCTTGAAGGAATTCTCCTTACAGCTGTAGAGTTCTTATAGGTGCTGTGCATGTACAGTATCTGACAACATAGGGATTACAAGTTCTAGTCAAATACATCAGTGTTTCTCAACCTTTTTTCCATCAATTACCATTTTGGACAATCTCAAGGCACCCTTTTCTAAAATGAAAAAAAAAAGAAAATAATAGATTTGCATAAGGCAGCAACATCAACACTTATAGGGCACCCAACATTAGAGTTGATTTATTCTTCCAAAGCAAATACCCTTGCACACTGGTACTGACTAGTATTCCAGTGTTTCTCTTCTCCTTCAGTTTCTCCCACGCTCAGCTAATGTGACCCTAGTGCTGAAAGAGAGGGGCAGGAGAGGGGCAAACAAAGTTGATGTGCAGGCGCCCGATGTCCTCCTTATCAACTGATGATGCAAATGGTGGTTAGAACTCTGGTGGCTAGAAGGTTGTAATGGCTCACAATGAAAACCTGTGGCTTTGTGTAACGAAAAGGCACCTGCTGGCTTGTATACAGTTTTGGGCAATTTTTAGGCATTTTGTCAAAGCACCCCTGAAGAAACCTGAAGTAAAAAAAGGCTAAAATACATATTATCATACCTGACCTAAAGCAAAGGACAACTTAGAGATACAAAGTAATGTGACTGAGCAGGCATGATCCAATTTTTCCAAAGCTAATGCCTCGTACACATGATGGGATTATCAGACAAATGATCGTCTAGATGTTTTTGCATGTTGGACTCATATCAAAAATTGATAAGTTACAAACGTTAAGAAAATATTCGTTTGACAGAATACAACTTTGGAAGTGATGTGATGTATTGTATTGTATTATAATGTATTCTTTCATTTCTGAGCATGAGTGGTCTTGGTCTTCCGATATTTTATTTTTTTTTTTTTTATGAATACTGTACTGATTAAAGGATCATCGTACATTCTGGTATAGTATGAGAACATTTTTCGTGTTTGTCCCTTTGGATAATTTCACTGTCATGGATGGCTCTCTATAGCTGTGTACTAACGATCAGATTATCGTACGATCGCTTAAAAAGCTGTATTTTTTGTTTGATTTTCTGGTCGTGTATACCAGGCATAAGTCTATCTTGGTAATCCCCTTAAATATGTAATCATATCACCTGAACACACATATTTAAAGGAATAAAAGAGAAGACAAAAGCAGGTAGACAGATACTGGCTTATCAGTGCTCCTGCATATTAATACTCCTATCAATGACTTTCTTTGAGTAATTCATGGGGGGGGGGTATAACCACTTTAAGATAGCCTTATAGCAGATGTACTGCTACAGGGTGGCCGTTCTGTGCAAAATCAGGTATATACTGTATAAGTGATTTTGCACTTCCTGGTTTAGGGGACGTGGGATTCGTCACAGCGGAAGCCAATCAGCATGTGTTGGCCAATGAACAAGAACCGGCACTAGCTGATCGGCGAGGAGAGTGACAGGACATAACTCTGCCTATGTAAACAAGGAAGAGCTGTGTCCTGTCAGCAGTGATCTGCTGGATTTTCTTTCCCTGCAAAGCAGGGAATAAAATCCAGCACATTGCCTAATAAAAACAGCACATAGGACATACAAAAACACTGGTTAGGCACACAGTTAACCCTTTGATCACCCTGTTTAAACCCGTCCCAGCCAGTGTTATTAATACAGTGACAGTGTATATATTTAACATTTATCACTGTATTAGTGTCACTGGTTCCCAAAAAGTGTTAGTTAGTGTCAAACTGTCCGCCGCAATATTTTAGTCTTGCTATAGGCCGCTGATCACCGCCATTACTAGTATAAAAGAAAAATATATGTAATTACTCCAGTATATACACAACAGTTTGTAGATGCTATAACGTTTGCGCAAACCAGTCAATACACGCTTGGGATTTTTTAACTAAAAATATGTAGCAGAATACATATGGGCCTAAATTTGTTTGAAGAAATTAGATTTTTAAAAATTTTTTATTGGTTATGTTTTATAGCAGAAAGTAAACAATATTGTTTTTTCTTATCAAAATTGTCAGTCTTTTTTTTGTTTATAGTGCAAAAATAAAAAAAAACTCAGTGGTGATCAAATATAAAGCTCTGTTTGTGAAAAAAATACATACTTTTTATTTATGTATAGCATTGAATGACCGCGCAATTCTCAGTTAAAGTAACACGGCACCATATAGCAAAAAATGGCCTGGTCATGAAGGGGGGTAAATCTTCCGGAGGGTAAATGGATAGTAAGTTCAATAAAACCACAGATTGGACTTCTGTTGCTAGGCTTTGTGCTTGTGTCAATGACATCCTATGAGATGCTTCTGTGATCGATCAGACTTCACTGACAGGTGTAGCTGACCCCTCTATGAACTGCATTTGACCTGCTTTACAGTGTTACTAAACCCAGGACCCTTCATTCACTACATCTGGTCTCCCACAGTACACAGAACATGGAAATGCATTTATTTTAGTAAATATAAACTAAATACCTTTTCTCATCAGCAGTTAGAGCAGTCTTGTGACTTCAATCAGTGTCCAGCAGAGCACTGGTCAAAGCTTGTATAAGTTTTCTTTCTGCTCTAGGAGGACGCAGAACCCCTGACCTCTGTCTGGACAGTGCTGATTCGCCCTGTGCTGATCACATGCACTTCCCTAAGAAAAAAACCTCTTTCGCAATACACACCAAACTGAGCATGTGCAGAGTGACTCCACACAATATGTCTTATCGGGAGATAAAGAGGGGGACACTGGAAGAAAGGGAAGAAGTGAGGATCAAACAGCATTTTTACCCAATGCAGAGGATAACCCCTTAGGTTCCACAGTGAGTATAACAAGCATGCTTTACTGCATAAACAGACTGATTTTACTGTTGTGGGTTTAGTAACACTTTAAGTGGGTTTTACATTTCTATAGACCTGTATGGGGATTGCAAAACCTTCTTAAAGCAAACAAAAGCCCATCAATGCAGGCCCTCATTGTTTATTGGAAATGTGTTAATAGGTATCTGATGAAATGCCTGGAATGTTTTTTAAGTACCCACTCAGGGCTGCTGTTAGAAACCACGGGGCCCTGTATAGCCAATGTAGTAGGGCCCCCAAATAAACACAGTTTATTATGCTTCAGTTACGAATGAACACAGTGAGTGATCTCTACCAATCACCATTGTGCTTATTCAGGAAAGGAAGGGTGTGGTAAATGTGACTTATCTATGAACCCTTTTCACACTCTCCATCCTAATATATTCTTGCATCTGATGGTGGGAAGGAGAGGAGGGAAGCCAGCAGCACTGCAGGGGTGTGGGGGAAGGCACACAGGGAGGCTTGGGCAGCATGGGGAAATGTATGATGCACTGGGAGGGTGCTGCAGAGAGAGCCATACAAGGGATCAGTTCCAGTAGTCGCCACCCCCCGCCCCTTCTGCGCCGATCACCCTCCCTGCTCACATCCGATTCACCCTGATGCCTGGGCCCCCCTGCTGGTCTGGGCACCGTACAGGAGGCCCAATGGTACCCCCTTATCCACGGCCCTGTACCCACTCATTGTATTAAAAGAGGTATAGACTCCAAAGAGAGATATATCATATTACCCCTGTACAAATCATTAGTAAGACCTCATCTGGAATATGCAGTTCAGTTTTGGGCACCAATTCACAAAAAGAACATTGGGGAACTGGAGAAAGTGCAGAGAAGGGCAACCAAACTGTTAAGAGGCATGGAAAAGCTCAGTTATGAGGAGAGATTAGAGGAACTGAATTTATTCTCTCTTGAGAAGAGGAGATTAAGGGGGATATGATCAACATGTATAAATACATCAGTGGTTCATATAGTGACACAAAATAGAGCAAGTGAGCGCTAAAAGTCCAGAAGCCGCTGAAACACCAAAGGATACCAAAATAACCTCCAAAACATCAATATAAAATAAGGTGCAGCGCTAAAATTCCAATTCAATGTAAAAACTCCGTACATAAAATATATCAATAATCACATAAATATATACTGTAAATAAAGTGACTTGTAACAAGGTGCCAGATAAATCATTCAAAATAAAGTGACTCAGTAATAAGGTGAAGTCCGTCACTGTATGGTGACCAGTGGTGCTATTGTCCAAATATGTCTGTATAGAAGATCACACATGGACCTGGATGAGGCTTTCCTGTTAGTCGGGGAGTTCGGCTGGTATCAGAAGCGGCTGACCGGCTTTCTAGTGCTGCTGCAGAGCTACATGAAAGGAGAGATAGAGCCATATTGACAGCGGAGTGAGCAGTGAGGGGAATATCTGACCAGACCATATCCATCCATAAAGGGGCCTCCAGTTCATCCACTGAGAGTACTGTCTCTAAATGCACTCATTGATTGCGCATCTGGTGAGTGCTCAGTCTTTATAATATCGGTCACTTCACTATAATACTGGATGGAACACCTATTATTGAAGATTATTTGATCTTCTATACACACATATTTGGACAATAGCACCATTGGTCACCATACAGTGACAGACTTCACGTTATTACTGAGTCACTTTATTTTGAATGATTTATCTGGCACCTTGTCACAAGTCACTTTATTTATTTATATTTTTATTTGATTATTGATATATTTTATGTATGGAGTTTTTGCATTGATAATTGGAATTTTAGCGCTGCACCTTATTTTATATTGGTTCATATAGTGAACTCTGTGTAGAGCTATTCACCTTGAGGTCATCACAGAGGACAAGAGGGCACTCTTTACATCTAGAGGAAAAGACATTTAATCTCCAAACACGGAAAGGTTTCTTCACAGACTCCCTCAAGAGTTGGTTCTGGCCAGCTCAGTGGATTGCTTTAAAAAAGGCCTGGATTCTTTCTTAGATACACAGAATATAACTGGATACTAACATTTATAGATAAAGTTGATCCAGGGAATATCCGATTGCCTCTCAGGGGATCAGGAAGGAATTTTTTTCCCTGCAGGAGAAAAGTGGATCATGCTTTGCTGGGTTTTTTTCCTTTCTCTGGATCAACTGTGGGTGCAGGATTATAACTTTTTTTTTTTTAATGGTTGAACTGGATGGACTTCTGTCTTTTTCAGCCAGACTAACTATGTAACTATGTAACACTGTCCCAAAATGCAGGTTTTTTTTAAAAATAATAAAAAAATAAATGAATCAATAAGAAGAAAAAGGGCAGCAAAAATACATTTTGCTATTTCAGACCAGTTATCTGATTTAGGTCATTCGGACAGCTTGGATGAAAACATCCATGGACTATCGCCGTTGAAAACAAACATCTGTAGAAGATTTTTATTTCATTTTGAATAATCTCACTGGAGTATAATGTTTGCTATACAAGTTTATCTCTTGATGAGATTACAGTTTTGAAAAAGGCCTTTAGTACATCTTTCCACGCAGTTTGTGTTAATGAATTAATGTCTCTGTTCAACAGCATCCGAGTGCTGTTAATTTTTGGCACTTAGTATCTAATAAAGCTAAATAGTATGTGGAGATTAGTACTTGGAGATTAATCTCTTTTTATTACTAACTGGACTATACAGCCTATGGATGCTGGCTCAGCAGAAGCTGGACTGTTGGTGTGAAGAATGGCTGCTTGGGGCTCCAGCTAGAGAACATGTTTGTTCGATGTTCTGAATCTTTTTGCATCTGTTATTTCTGCTTACCTGCACACAAATCTCAGATGTCTGATATTGGAGTCTCAACATCTTCTGGTCCATGAAAAATAAAAATCCTTCATGTATGATATTTATTTTCAGAAACATAATTAAAGGAAAGATTCAGTGAAATAAGTATACAAATATTATGTGCGAAATGAGAGAATATTATGTAGCAAACAAGATAATTTTGTAGCGTTTAATGATAAATTCAATAAAAATTAAAATTCAGAAGAAAAAACAGAAATGGAGGCACCTTGAGCAAAGTGCACATACAGCTGGGCTTCAGCCACAACAGTTATTATTTCAGCAGACCGTAAGCTAAAACTGGGCTCTGTGCTGAACAGCTGCAGCAATCTAATTCAGTAGATTATTCCGGAAGCATCATTTGGACGCACCATAAAAATGGCTCTAGAGATAACTTTAATATAAACATGCTCCAACAATTAACTTTAGCTTTGTAACTGACCCTGGTTGTTCTTTAAATAACCTTATTTACAAAATCGTATCAAAAATTATATACTTGGAACTTAAAATGGAACTTTAGTTAGAAAATTAGGTCTTGCTAGACCACTTCAGACTGGCCTCTTCAAAATATAGAGTTGGGACCGATCACACCAGCTGCATTATGGGAGGCTATGGGTGGTATATACAGTGAAGGAAATAAGTATTTGATCCCCTGCTGATTTTGAATGTTTGCCCATCACAAAGAAATGATCAGTCTAAAAATCGAATGGTAGGTGTATTGTAACACTGAGAGACAGAATAACAACAAAAAATTCAAAAGAAATACATGTCTAACAAATTATGCACTGATTTGCATGTTCATGAGGGAAATAAGTATTTGATCCCCTTCACAAAACATGACTTAGTAATTGTTGGCAATCACAGAGGTCAGACGTTTCCTGTAGTTGGCCACCAGGTTTGCACACATCTCAGGGAGGATTTTGGCCCACTCCTCTTGGCAGATCCTCTCCAAGTCTTTAAGGTTTGGTGGCTGACATTTGGCAGCTCGAACTTTCAGCTCCCTTCACAGATTTTCAATCGGATTAAGGTCTGGAGATGGCTAGGCCACTCCAGGATCTTAATGTGCTTCTTCTTGAGCCACTCCTTTGTTGCCTTGGCCGTGTGTTTTTGGTCATGGTCATGCTGGAACACCCATTCACGACCCATTTTCAATGCCCTGGCTGAGGGAAGAAGGTTCTCACCCAAGATTTGACAGTACATTGCCCAGGCAATTGTCCCTTTGATGCGGTGCAGTTGTCCTGTCCCCTTAGCAGAAAAACACCCCCAAAGCAGAATGTTTCCACCACCATGTTTGACAGTTGGGATGGTGTTCTTGGGGTCATAGGCAGCATTCCTTCTCCAAACACAGCGAGTTGAGTTGATGCCAAAGAGCTCGATTTGGTCTCACAACACTTTCAACCAGTCCTCGTCTGATGTTCAGCGGCAAACTTCAGATGAGCCTGGACATGTGCTTTCTTGTGCAGAGGGACCTTGCGGGCACTGCAGGATTTCAATCCTTGTCGGCGTAGTGTGTTACCAATTATTTTCTTGGTGACTGTGGTCCCAGCTGCCTGGAGATCATTGACAAGATCCTCACATGTAGTTCTGGGATGATTCCTCACTGTTCTCATGATCATTGACACTCCACGAGGTGTGATATTGCATGGTGCACCAGACATAGGGAGACTGACAGTTGTTTTGTGTTTCTTCCATTTGCGAATGATTGCACCAACTGTTGTCACCTTCTCACCAAGCTGCTTGGCGATAGTTTGGTAGCCTAGTCCAGCCTTGTGTAGGTCTACAAGCTTGTCCCTGACATCCTTGGACGGCTCTTTGGTCTTTGCCATGGTGGAGAGTTTGGAATCTGATTGTTTGATTGCTCCTATGGACAGGTGTCTTTTATACAGGTAACAAAATGAGATTAGCAGCACTCCCTTTAAGAGACTGCTTCTAATCTCAGTTTGTTACCTGTATGAAAGACACCTGGTAGCCAGAAATCCTGCTGAATGATAGGGGATCAAATACTTATTTCCCTCATGAACATGCAAATCAGTGCATAATTTGTTAGACATGCATTTCTTTTGAATTTTTTTGTTGCTATTCTGTCTCTCAGTGTTACAATACACCTACTATTGGAGTTTTAGACTGATCATTACTTTATGAGTGGAAAAACATTCAAAATCAGCAGGGGATCAAATACTTATTTCCTTCATCTTTTTTTTACACAGGTTAGTTAGTATAGGTGTCAGGAGGGGAGAGAGCATTTTAAGACTAGTTATGCTTTAACTGGAATCTTACTTTAACTGCAAATGTGGAAAAACACTTTAAAGTGGAACTTTAGTCAGAAAATTAAGCCCTGCTATATCACTTCAGGCTGGGCCCTTTTGCAGGTATAGCTACAGTATGTAAAACATTCAGAATAAGTGCCTATACTGTTTAAAATCCAGTAAAACACTGTCTCACCCTGCTCTGCACATGCTCAATTGTGCTCGATTTTTAGGCATTTTTATGCTAAGCCGAATTTGTAGAGGCCGATCTGCTGACAGTCTTAAAGCAGAATTCATCTCTCCTATCCTTTACAGCCAAGGATGCTGCTTCTGTTTGATCTGTTTGATCTGTAACTGCCATGGTGATCAGTTATGACACCAGACTTTTGATGGTTTGACATGGGAATGCCACATGTAGCCATCGAGTGTCAGTTGTGAAACAGCTGATTACTGCCACCCTGCCAGAGTCACTTCCTGACCCAGAGCTGATTGGTGAGGAATATACATCATATTTAATGTGTACACTGTTTTATATTACTTTTTTATCTCTTTTTATTCAGACACAAGCTAAAGCAGAATTTTACTCATAACAATTGATAAAAAGTAATGTTCATTAGCAAGGAACATACATTCCACATTAATAATTATGCTACCAAAATGAGTGTGCTGTAACTTGCCTCCAGCATTGTTCCTGTTTCTTCTTGCTGGAGGCAGCCATTTTGTTGAAGCCCAGAGCCCTGAGCAGTAGTTAAAGCAGAACTAAACCCTCCTATCCTTTACAGCCAAAGAAGCTGCCATCTGTTTGATCTGCAAATGCCATGGTGCTGCACATATGATCAGTTATAACTCCAGTCCATTTGATGGTTTGACAGTTTGGTTGAGAACACAAGCAAATTTGACAGCTTTCCTGGCATGCCGGGAATGTAACCGTTTTTTGAAAATGTTAAATTGATAGGTTTAGTTCCGCTTTAATCACTTGCCCTCCAGAGGATTTACCCTCCTTCCTGACCAGGCCATTTTTTGTGATACGGTGCTGCATTAATTTAGCTGATAATTGTGTGGTCATGCAACGCTGCACCCAAATGAAATTTATGTCCTTTTTTCCCCACAAATGGAGCTTTCTTTTGGTGGTATTTGATCACGTGTGCGTTTTTTATTTTTTTTGCTATAAACAAAAACAAATTACAATTTTGAAAAAAGCAAACAATATTTAATACATACATGTGCAGTAAAAAATTTTTAAAGTTCATCATAAATTTAGGCCAAAATGTATTCTGCTACATGTCTTTCTAAAAAAAAATCCCAATACATGAAAATTAATTGGTTTTGGAGCATTTATAAGACTTTAGCTGGAATTTTACTTTAACTGGAATTTTACTTTAACTACAAATGTGGAAAAACACTTTAAAGTGGAACTTTAGTCAGTAAAATTAAGTCCTGCTAGATCACTTCAGGCTGGGCCCTTTTGCAGGTATAGCTATGTAAAATGAGTATGTTCTCATTCACACATCACAATGAAAAAAATAAAATAAATAAAAACACATATTTCTTCCCTTTCTAGTTGTTTCTTTGGAGCAGGATTATGCACAGGCAGTTTGAAATTGTTCAGAATAGCTCTCAATGTGCAATCAGGGGACAGATTTAGGGACAGTTTTTTTAAGTGCATTAACATAGAATATACCACTCAAGCCTTGAAATTTCAACCCTGCATTAGGACAGTGTGCACATCTAGTTTACAACTGCTAATTAGATCTGTCAGCACAATGCAAACAGGATTATTACTGTAAAAGGGTTAAAAAGTTAAGCAACTTTTTCTTTTCGTTATGTTATGTGAACGTAAACATGTAACACATATTAAGTAGGTGTTTTCAGAATTTGGCTGAAAAAGTAGAAATACACTTCTAAGACCGCTCCGCTGTTTAAAAGTAGCTGTTGCCAAGCTAAAAGATGGGAGTCTTGTCATTTGTGATCTGTCTCTAACTAGGATCAGAGCTGTCTACTAGGAGATTAGATAAGAATTCAATTACATTATAAGATCTTAGCTGCTTATGCTAAACACCTTTAAGACAGAGTGTGGAACCTTCCAGGATGAATGACTGGTAACACAGATACAATGCCTGACGTTGCCACAGAGCTGTCATAGATGTTGGAGAAAAATCAGGATTGCAAACACAATTATTATTTTTTTAACAGATCTAGAAATAAATAATGCAACGGAGGGAGGGAAGTTGGCTAACAATATTCAGCACCCCAAGAATAATAAACAAGAGTGTCTGTTTTAGCTAAATGAAAATCATATCTTGATTTGACTTAATTAAATTATGATCTTACCATGCCCTCATCTACCTTTTGAGGTGCGGGAAGTCCAGTATAGTCTCATCAACCTCTAACAAAACCTGACCTCTTCCTCGTCTTCTTGTTAAAAGCAGCACTATTTTGGCCTTAATACTTATGGGGAAAATCCTCTTACTATGTACTTTACATAAACCCTTAGCACTCAACAGATTTATAGTAGGAAGGATTTCTCATGAAATATAAATCATCTTTTGATTAACAGCTCATTAACATTCAATCTGATTAATTAGCAGCACTTATTTCTTATTGATTAGTTCAATTGGTCTGCTCCTGCCAAACACACACCGGGCTCGGATCTTCAATAGCAAATCTTTGTTAGTCACACCCACAATTAGCAGACTGACCTGTTTAGTGTGTGAGAGTAATGAAGTGAGACGCTTATCTGTCAGAAAGAAGCCGGCTCCCTGTCTCCCTTGGGAATTCTCTGAAGTGATCATGCACCATATTGTAATTCATTCTATAAGTTGCAATTATAAAGAGCAATTTCAGTCTGTGGTTTAATGTTCAGACAGCTCATATAAAGTCACCCAATAAAATCATAATAGGACCATTAGAATATGACAGCATTTTTTACAATGGACATCTACATCTATTTCTACATAAATGTACATTCTTTAAATTACCTTGCTCGGGGACAGTTCTCTATTATCTTGCTTAGCTGCATGATGGTTCTTTCACATCTTTTGAGAAGAGACTTCCTTATATTCAGGTTTGGAGTGACCTAGGGTGGTCAATGCAACCTTTTGTCAAGGGAATCATGAATCACAGAGAAAGTCTGTGGCTTGATGGTATAAATGTAGACTTGATATAATTATCTTACTTGTTCCTTGTCTGCATCACCAACCCATGCATTTTATTTCTCATATTTAAGACTGATAAGCAGTACATAGTACAATGACTATGTTCCATAACCCATAGTACCCATGCTTCACTTTACTGTAGGCACACCGAGAATGAGATCAAATATGACTTTTTGCTATTTTTTTACTGAAGTTTGTCCATTGTCAGTGAATTTTTCTGAGTGCCTGGGATGATATAGTTTATGCTACCAAAGCAGAGGAATTTCAGACATGCCTGGCCTTATCAATGATAAGAATACTGAAAACTTTTAAAAAAAATAACATAAGTAAAAAGAAAAACATGTGGATGTGAATCTGGCATTCAGGGCAACCTAGGCCAGGAAATTGGAGAAAAAAAGGTCTCAGACCTGTGTTTGGTAATATTGTAGATTTGTTTTGCAGCTCCAGGTGGCAACTAATGTTTGCTGCCATCTGCAGCTGCACTGTACAATATTTGTGACTTTTGCCCCTCAAATAATACACTCTGAGTTCTGTTTTAAGATAAAACCTCATCTCTCCCTCTTATATTATGGCCTAACCAAGCTGCTTACATACTGTCCAGGCACTAAACAATATTTGTTGCTATTGTGGCAAATTTTTATTGCAAGTTAAAACTGCTTTGCCTCTATTTGCTGTTTATTCAGGCGCTTGAGTACTGTCTTGACGCTAGCTAACTTATAACAAGCACATACCTGAAGTCTACATTTTAAATATTTTGGAAATAATTGGGAATATGGGAATGAGAGTGGGTTTGTGGAATCTGAGTTTGTGGTTTTGAAGTGTTTTTGCGCACTCTGTTTTGACATTTTCTAAAATTTTTAAAGTGTATCTATGGTCAAAATGTAAAATCATATATATTAATTTCCATACTGAGTTTCAATTATATCTAATATACTCCTAGTAATCTGAACAATCTAGAAGTTTGTAAACTTACTTTGTGAATCTCCCCATACATTTACTTTCTTGAACGTGATACGTATTCACTATGCCCTGAGGTAGGTACTGTGGTGGCACATATTTTACAGAAACTGCATTCTGAACTACAGAGATGTTGAGAGGAGGAGGATTGTTAAAAATAACTATTGTCATACTGCTATTCCAATGTTGATGTTATAAAAATAAAGCGTATGCTGTGACTATAAATTTTGTGCAGTGTAGTACTTCAAAAAGGCTCATAAATGATTCTGTTAAACTGTTTACCAACTGGTCAATTTGTAAGAAGTTGAGGACTTTAATTTTTTAATGGTAAACTACTAATGGTAAACTATACAGTGCCTTGAAAAAGAATTCATACCCCTTGAAACTTTCCACATTTTGTCATGTTACAACCAAAATCGTAAATTTATTTTATTGTGATTTTATGTGAAAGACCAACACAAAGTGGCACATAATTTTGAAGTGGAAGGAAAATGATAAATGGTTTTCAACATTTTTTACAAATGAATATCTGAAAAGTGTGGCTTGCATTTGTATTCAGCCCCCTTTACTCTGATACCCCTAACTAAAATCTAGTGGAGCCAATTGCCTTCAGAAGTTACCTAATTAGTAAATAGAGTCCACCTCTGTGTAATTTAATCTCAGTATAAATACAGCTCTTCTGTGAAGCCCTCAGAGGTTTGTTGGAGAACATTAGTGAACAAACAGCATAATGAAGGCCAAGGAACACACCAGACAGGTCCGGGATAAAGTCGTGGAGAAGTTTAAAGCAGCATTAGGTTATAAAAAAATATCCCAAGCTTTGAACATTTCACAGAGCACTGTTCAATCCATCATCCGAAATAGAAAGAATATGGCACAACTGCAAACCTACCAAAACATGGCCGTCCACCTAAACTGACAGGCTGAGCAAGGAGAGCATTAATCAGAGAAGCAGCCAAGAGGCCCATGGTAACTCTGGAGGAGCTGCAGACATCCACAGCTCAGGTGGGAGAATCTGTCCACAGGACAACTATTAGTCATGCACTCCACAAATCTGGCCTTTATGGAAGAGTGGCAAGAAGAAAGCCTGTTTGCAGTTTGTGAGAAGCCATGTGGGGGACACAGCAATCATGTAGAAGAAGGTGCTCTGGTCAGATGAGACCAGAATTTAACTTTTTTGCCAAAAAGCAAAACACTATGTGTGGCGGAAAACTAACACTGCACATCACCCAGAACACACCATCCCCACTGTGAAACATGGTGGTGGCAGCATCATGTTGTGGGGATGCTTTTCTTCAGCAGGGACAGGGAAGCTGGTCAGAGTTGATGGGAAGATTGATGGAGCCAAATACAGGGCAATCTTAGAAGAAAACCTGTTACGGTCTGCAAAAGATTTGAGAATGGGGCAGAGGTTCACCTTGCAGCAGGATAACGACCCTAAACATACAGCCAGAGCTAGAATGGAATGGTTTAGATCAAAGCATATTCATGTGTTAGAATGGCCCAGTCAAAGTCCAGACCTAAATCTAGTTGAGAATCTGTGGCAATACTTGGAAATTGCTGTTCACAGTTGCTCTCCATCCAACCTGACAGAGATTGAGCTATTTTACAAAGAAGAATAGGCAACAATTTTACTCTCTGGATGTGCAAAGCTGGTAGAGACATCCCCATAAAGACTTGCAACTGTAATTGCAGCGAAAGGTGGTTCTACAAAGTATTGACTCGGGGGCTGAATACAAATGCACGCCACACTTTTCAGATATTTATTTTTAAAAATTTGGAAAACCATTTATCGTTTTCCTGCCACTTCACAGTTATGTGTCACTTTGTGTTGGTCTATCACATAAAATCCCAATAAAATACATTTACGTTTTTGGTGGTAACCTGACAAAATGTGGAAAATGTCAAGGGGTATGAATACTTTTTCAAGGCACTGTATAGCGTTTTGATCTATTGATTCTGATACTTTTACTGTATAGTTCAAGATTATTACTGGTGGTTAAAAAAAAATCAGGTGCCCCAGCCAGCAAAAAAGCCTTTTTGAAATGAATCAGATTTGGGTGCTGCTGCAGTATTTAAGCCGTGTGAGTGTTAAAAAATCAATTACACATCCAAATTATGCAATCCCATAATACAGTGTTGCTGATGCTATCCTTGAAAATCGTACTGTTCTGTAACATCAAATACAGCTTAAAGGCATCTCACAAGCATGTAATGTAAAGGATTGTTTTTTCCATGTCACTCTGTAATAAATGAAGCCACACCACAATGTATTTGAAAATAAGTTTTTTTGCGTTGTTTAATGTCCCCCATGGCAGTGCCCAGCTTGCCCTTTTTCACAATAGTTTGCCTATTAGCCTTGAAAATGGATAGAATTTAGTATAAAGATTTGCCCCCCCCCCTTCCTATAGGCTTCAATAGGGCTCACTGCTAAGTTTGGATTTGATGGATTTCAAGTGAGATTCAACACACCCCTATGAATTGAACCTGGGCAGATATGCTCCTCCCCACTTTGCACTGCCATATTCACTAATCTATTATATGTTTCTGGTGAATGCACACACGCTGCAATCTATTCACTGTCTGAATGCAAAAAAAAAAAACGAACAGGGTTTAGTTGGAAACTGAATGCTTGTATGCATATACACGTTTAGGTATGTAATGATAATCCTTCTTAAACTGACCATACATGGATCAAAATTCAGCCAGTTCATCAGTGACCAGCTGAATTCTGATCCATGTAAGGACAGGGTGGTTATACTGAAGTTGATCTATCATTCGACTTCAGTACAACCACCCTGTTAGAATTTTGCTGCTTGATCAACACTGCTGGCTATAGCTGGCAGCGCTGATCAATGTACAGTGTTCTAACGGCAGGGAAGTCTACCTGCCATCAGAATACAATAAGGGAGGATTGCACACATGCATACATTCAAGGTGGATGGGGGAATCCCTAACCCCCCCCCCAAAAAAAAATGAATAGTCTGTGCGCTGCCTTAGTTCTGTTTACTAATGGAACAACATTTTAAGGATGTGTTTAGAATGGTGTTAGTTGTATATTCAAGCTGCACCTGCTCCAGACTTGCCGGGAAGCAAATGGAAATGAACTCTCCTGGTGTCCACTGGTTCTCTGAACCCTATGGACCAAAGGTTTTCCGGCCATGATCCCCATATTTAATATGCTTTTTTACTGCACATGCTCAGTAACTCAAATAAGAGGGATGCTGTGTTCTTGGGACACAGCATCATCAGGAAAGAGCACCTAGGTGCAGGACTACCCCAGGAAAATCTGGGACAGCTGGCATCTATGAGGAAAACAGTCCTGCAAGAACAGGGCAAATTGTGTAAAACATCTTTGTGTGATGTAGTATTGGAAAGTTGGATACCTTAACTCAGTAATTTAAAGAGGTATCCACATAATGTACTTTTTCCTATACAATGTAAGTATGGATGTTGGGTGTTCACTAACTTTTGGCCATAGTGCACTGTAGCTTGCCCCGGACCCGTTCTAGCCCATTGAACACATGAAACAAGTATTCTAGCCAAATCCTTTTCTTTTATTATTGGGTTTGGAAACAGCAGTTTTTATTGTTAAATGAGAAATAGTCCCTTCACTTCCACTGCTGCTGACAGGTGCCATCAAGACAGGAGATCTGTCTAATAGAGGTACTAACAGCAACAACACACCCTAATTAAATAGTCAGGAGAGGGTTGAAGTTCTCCTGGATGGTTATTGCTGTCTGATGGAGACATTCTGCTAATTCCCTGCCCCAGTATCAATGCTTCAAAGAGCAGAACATGAGGGAAAGTCTCATCAACAGATGTGTAGAAAAATAAAATTGGACAGAAGTTCTAAACTTTAGGGCTCATGTACACGGGACGTTTAGAAAACTCTTCTGAACGATGGAAACTGACTGCTGGAAAACGTAGGTTAAAAAACATCAGTTTACGCACGTTTATGTTTAGAAGCATTTTTAACAGATGACCTCAGGAGATCTTCCCAAATGCCCAGAATGCACTGAAAATAGTAAAAATAGTAAATAATCAACTATTTCAGACATTTTGAGAGAAATAGAGAAAGCAGAAGCAGAGAGAGCAGTATTTGTTGAGATTACCTGTCTTTTCTGGTTGTATTCACTATGGATCCCATCATGAGCATAATGCGGCACGTTCTACCATTTTTTCCTTCACGTAAAACCTGGAACTGACTGCACTGGTGTACTAAGTCCATTTGAATCCATGGAAAATGCTTTGCATGCACTTCTGATGATGAAAAAAGGCTCTGGACAGCATCTGGATATGGAACAGTTAAAAAACGCTTATAAACACAGTTAACCGCTTTTACAACCGGGTTATTACACGCTTATACACTCACCAGACACTTTATTAGGTAGACCTATTCAATTGCCTGGTAACACAAATTGCTAATCAGCCAACCACATGGCAGCAACTACATGCATTTACGCATCTAGATGGCAGCTTTTTGGACAAAAATGCCTTGTTGCCAACACCTTGTTGAATCTACGCCATGAAGAATAAAGGCAGTTCTGAAGGCAAAAGGGGGTCCAACACGGTACTAGCAAGGTGTACCTAATAAAGTGGCTGGTGAGTGTATATATTTTCCAATTTACTAAGATGAAAAAGAGGAACTCCTTTTATATACAAAGTATTTAGGCAAAGGATACTCGTCTTCTATGTCTCCAGGAATGCCAAAGAAGAATTATGTAAAAAATGACTGGTGGAACCCACATGTTTTTTTTTTACAACCACTTTTTCTTACTGGGTTTTGCAAAAAAAAAAACAAAAAACAAATGTAATAATTTAAAGTTGAATGAAAAGATTAGCCAGTGTCTAAATAATACCTTTTGTAACACAAGGCATACTTTTTTTTTTTTATATTGGCTAGAGTAAGCGAGGATTATAACCCCTGTCAGTTTTTTTTTCTCATCTGTATCCCATAGGGGAGATTTCCTTTTACTTCCTGTCCCACAGCCAAACCGGGAATGGAGTGGAAATCCCCCAAAGTAAGGGAAGCCCACTGTGTCACCAGGGTCAGCAGAACGAGTGTCCCCATTGGAAGCTATCCCCTCTATTACTGTTCTGGTGTCAACCCAAAATTTGGGATTTTCTTTTACTTTCACTTTATATGATACTGGAAAACAGGATTATTCATCCTCCCCTGACCTCAATCCTATTGAGAACCTGTGGAGCATCCTCAAGCAAAAGATCTATGAGGGTGGGAGGCACTTTACATCCAAACAGCAGCTCTGGGAGGCTATTCTGACATCTTGCAAACAAATTCAAGCAGAAACTGTCCAAAAACTCACAAGTTCAATGGATGCAAGACTTGTGAAGCTGCTATCAAATAAGGGGGCCTATGTTACAATGTACCGTGACCTGTTAAAATGTTTAAAAAGTTAAAATGTTGTTAAAAGTTTAATTGAAATAGCTTTTGATTTCAGTAAATATGCTGCAAACACAACAAATGACAATTTTCAGTTCTTTACAACCTATAAAGTGTTTAGAAACTTACTGTGCGTAATAATTTGGAACAGAGCATTGTAAGTGTTTTATGTTTAAAAAAAATACTGTTATTATTAGGAGGTTTGTTTAATAAAATTTGAATTGTACTCTTAATAGTTGATAACATGAGAATTATGCTGACTGTTATTTACATCAGTTATTTAGGTAAATGAGAAAAATATCATTTGCATAATAATTTGGAACAGGGTGTAAAGCGGAGTTCCAGCTAAAGAAAAAAAAAAAATCAGCAGCTACAAAAACTGTAGCTGCTGACTTTTAAAATACAGCCACTTACCTGCCCTCGGTCCAGCGGTGTCCTCACCACCTCTGGTTTCACCGGCCGTCTTCTCTCCCTGACGCCGGCATCTTCAGTGTGGGCACCCGGCTGTGACAGCTTGCGGCTTCACAGCTGGGTGCCTACTACGCATGCGCGAGAAGCACTGCTCCTTGTGAATGGCTCTGTAGTCTTCTGGGACCTGTCACGTGTCCCAGAAGACTACGGGGAGGGAGGGGGGAGGACAACTTCTGCTTCCGATCGCCCAGGCGATCGCAGTGGAAGTGGGAGCGGGTACCTGTCAAATTTTGGTACCCTCTCCCCCCGGTCATCTCCTGTACTGTGTCCGCAGTCCCTGGTCATCTCCTGTACTGTGTCCGCAGTCTCTGGTCATCTCCTGTACCATGTCCGCAGTCTCTGGTCATCTCCTGTACTATGTCCGCAGTCTCTGGTCATCTGTACTGTGTCCGCAGTCTCTGGTCATCCCCTGTACTGTGTCCGCAGTCTCTGGTCATCCCCTGTACTGTGTCCACAGTCTCTGGTCATCCCCTGTACTGTGTCCGCAGTCTCTGGTCATCCCCTGTACTGTGTCCGCAGTCTCTGGTCATCTCCTGTACTGTGTCCGCAGTCTCTGGTCATCTCCTGTACTGTGTCCGCAGTCTCTCGTCATCTCCTGTACTGTGTCTGCAGTCTCTGGTCATCTCCTGTGCTGTGTCCGCAGTCTCTGGTCATCTCCTGTACTGTGTCCGCAGTCTCTGGTCATCTCCTGTACTGTGTCCGCAGTCTCTGGTCATCTCCTGTACTGTGTCCGCAGTCTCTGGTCCATCTCCTGTCCTATGTCCGCAGTCTCTGGTCATCTCCTGTACTGTGTCCGCAGTCTCTGGTCATCTCCTGTACTATGTCTATAGTCTCTGGTCATCTCCTGTAGTATGTCCGCAGTCTCTGGTCATCTCCAGTACTATGTCTGCAGTCTCTGGTCATCTCTTGTATTATGTCTGCAGTCTCTGGTCATCTCCTGTACTGTGTCCGCAGTCTCTGGTCATCTCCTGTACTGTGTCCGCAGTCTCTGGTCATCTCCTGTACTGTGTCCGCAGTCTCTGGTCATCTCCTGTACTGTGTCCGCAGTCTCTGGTCATCTCCTGTACTGTGTCCGCAGTCTCTGGTCATCTCCTGTACTGTGTCCGCAGTCTCTGGTCATCTCCTGTACTGTGTCCGCAGTCTCTGGTCCATCTCCTGTACTGTGTCCGCAGTCTCTGGTCATCTCCTGTACTGTGTCCGCAGTCTCTGGTCCATCTCCTGTACTGTGTCCGCAGTCTCTGGTCATCTCTTGTACTGTGTCCGCAGTCTCTGGTCATCTCCTGTACTATGTCTATAGTCTCTGGTCATCTCCTGTAGTATGTCCGCAGTCTCTGGTCATCTCCTGTACTGTGTCCACAGTCCCTGGTCATCCCCTGTACTGTGTCCACAGTCCCTGATCATCTCCTGTACTATGTCTGCAGTCTCTGGTCCATCTCCTGTACTATGTCTGCAGTCTCTGGTCCATCTTCTGTACTATGTCCGCAGTCTCTGGTCATCTCCTGTAGTATGTCTGCAGTCTCTGGTCATCTCCAGTACTATGTCTGCAGTCTCTGGTCATCTCTTGTACTATGTCCGCAGTCTCTGGTCATCTCCTGTACTATGTCTGCAGTCTCTGGTCATCTCCTGTACTATGTCCGCAGTCTCTGGTCATCTCCTGTTGTCAGGGATCCTGCAGCGGTAGCCTCTAGCACTCCACAGACCGGAATCCCCCAAGGCGCGGAATCTAAGCTCCGACCTGCTTGTTCACCAGAGCCCCTGATGGTGGGGTTGGACTTGGAGCAGGCCGAGACCAGGTCGCGGCCCCTGGGTTCACCCAGCTGTGGTAGAGGCACCGTTGAAGGTGTATAGCGGGTAAGAGTCTGATGTGAGGAGGTAACTGAAGCAGCGTCGGGCAGGCCGGGTCGGTAACAGTGGTGGCGGTGTAGTACAGAATCAGTAGGCAGAGGGATAAACAGGTCACAAGCCGGGATCATCAACAGGAGGTCAGAACGTATGGGGTTAAGCAGGAGAATGGTCAGACAAAGCCAGGGATCAGAGCAGGAGAATGGTCAGACAAAGCCAGGGATCAGAGCAGGAGACGGACAGCAAATCAGGATCAGGCAGGGTCGGCAACAAACAATCTACTCACAGGAACTCAGGAACACAGATAAGACCACGCGGCACTTGAGCATTGCAAGAGTCGGGTTTAAATAGTCCGCCCGACTCCTGACAGGCGCTCCTGGGTCCTAGTGCTTGCCCAGCACCGTCATTTGTGACAGGCGCGCCTGGGTCCTAGTGCCCGCCTGCCTGTACGTTTTGTCAGGATTCTACGCATGTGCAGATTCGATCGCTGCGGCGATCTTCCCATTCCCTGACACCTGTAGTATGTGCACAGTCTCTGGTCATCTCCTGTACTATGTCTAAAGTCTCTGGTTATCTCCTGTACTATGTCTAAAGTCTCTGGTCATCTCCTGAAGTATGTCCGCAGTCTCTGGTCATCTCCTGTAGTATGTCCGCAGTCTCTGGTCATCTCCTGTACTATGTCTGGAGTCTCTGGTCATCTCCTGTAGTACATCCGCAGTCTCTGGTCATTTCCTGTACTATGTCTACAGTCCATTAGTTCAGAATATTTTTTTTCTTGTTTTCCTCCTCTAAAACTAGGTGTGTCTTATGGAGCGAAAAATACGGTACCTTTTCTCATCAGCAGTATATAGCAGTCTTGTGACTTCTATCAGTGTTCAGCAGAGCACTGGTTAAAGCTTGCAGGAGGAGTTTTAATTTTGCACTGACTGTCCTATGAGGCTGCGTAAACCCTGACCCTCTTTTTGGATTTTGCTGATTGGCCCTGTGCATGCACCCTCCCAAAGAAAAAAAACTCCCCCCAAAGAAGAAAACTGTCTAGCAATACACACTAAACTAGAGGCCTGTACTATCAGCAGATGGATTGGGGACAGTAGAAGAAGGGGAGGACCAGGGAAGGCAGGATCAAACAGCCTTTTTTACACAATGCAAAGGATTAACCCCTTAGGTTCCACAGTGAGTATAATAAACATACTTTACTGCATATACAGACTGATTTTACTGTTGTAGGTTTAGTAACACTCAAAGTATAATGCTATACGTGAGACCATAAGAAGGACAGCTGAAGAGAAAGGGGGGGCAGAAGGCTCCAACAGAGGGATAGTCTCTCCAATTGATGGACAGAGGGATAGTTGGGAGTTAAGCTTGTAATAGATTGTAAGCTCCACGAGCAGGGCCCTCACATTCCTTCTGTACTGAAATGTATTGTAATTGTATTGTCTCCCTTATATTGTAAAGCGCTGCGCAAACTGTTGGCGCTATATAAATCCTGTATAATAATAATAATAATAATATAACAATTCAGGCAACTTGGTCAGAATAATAGTCGCCTATCCTGACAGTATTAGGAGGCAGAATGATGGGAGAGTTACAATAACCATACACTGCTCAAATTTAATTGGATTCCTGCTTTGCTCATAATTCGAGCCAGTACCACATCATTTGACAAAAGTAGATTTTTCAAAGTAGCCTGTTGGAAAATTCTCAGCCCACAAGCTGGAAAAAAGAAAAGTATGAGTGCATGGTTAGCTCTAGTCCTCCTTAGCTTATCAGAGAAGCTGGGGAAATAGAATAAACCACAGAGAAACCAGGGAGGAGATAACAGCTGAAATATCTCACATCACTCTCTTTCCATTTTTACAAATGTCTGCCCCATCTCATGTTTCTATATTCTAACCTTTTACTGCTGACAAGGTAACAGGCAAATGTAACAGCAAGCATAGCTGAAAGAGACCTCAGGCAGGTCTTAAACATCACTTTTCAAAAATACACAAAACATCACTTAAAAAAATCACAACTTGTCATTCGCATCTATATGTAGGTATTCTTCGTTCTTTCCAGCAGCAGTAGAGTTCTTGTAGATTTTCTACAGCAATGAAAGATCTGTCACATCCACATAGCTGTGTTCTCTTACCTCTTATCCAGAAAAGAGTCAGCTGTACATCTTAGCTGCTGAATAAGTTAGCTAAGTCTGGGAATTTTTTTTTACATGATCCGTTACAAATCTTCTCATTTCTTTCGGCCACTGGGGAACTTATCCACATCTTACCAGCTGCAGGAAAGTTCTTTTAAGTCTTTTACTTACGTAGGTCCTTTTACATCTTCTCTGGCCATAGGAGAGTTCTTTCATAGAGAACAGTATGTTCTTTGACAATACATTTAGCTCTGTTACTATGAACTGTGCTAAGGGAATGTACGATTTACATAGGTATGTGTTCTTTCACACCTTACATGGGTAAGTATGTTCATGTCATTCTTTACATGATGGTGTGCTTACATGTTTTACTGAACAGTGAACAACCCTCATTTGATACAGGCCTTTGCCATTCAATGCACCGTCCTGTCTGAGGTTTAAAGTGATTCTAAAGGCATTTTTTAAAAAAACAAGCATGTTATACTCTTTTTTTTATTGTTTGACATGTGTCGCCCTTCCGTGTGCTCCTTGCTGTGAAAGCCAGTTATAAACTGGAGCAGTGTCCATTTCTTGCACTGATGATTTGTTGGTGAAGAGCTGCACTGGACACCTAGGCTTCCATTGAGCTATGCTGGGTGTCCAGTGCTCTCCTGTACCTTCCTCGGTTTCACCTGCCCTCAGTCCATCCATTAAATATATGTGCCTCTACTATTGGGGGCTCTCAAAATTTTTAGAGTTAGGAACTGCAGAATATTGGGGTGCCATGATGAGGCTCTGTAGCTTACACATCTGTTTGGAAATGTGTGCTAACTAAACCCCTGTTTTTAATGCATACTGTTAGACAGGCTAATTCAGTTTGTTTGCAAGCTGGTTGGTAAGATGACCTGGGAATTTTTCTCTTTTATTGTTTGACCAACATGTTGCACAAAACAGCCCTGATCCTGCACTCCTCTTGTTCCCTGTTGGCACTCCTGGCTCCTCCTCCTTGCTGAGTGCCACCATAGCATGCCACTTGCTCTGGGGGCACTCATGCATGTTCACCCCCAAGCCGTCTCTGTGTGTCCATTGACACCCAGAGTGCGGCTCACCCTGCCCCCTCTCTCTCCTCTCTGGCTGTGACTGACAGCAGCAGGAGGCAATAGCTCCCAATGATGCCTCACTGTCCAATGAGGAGAAAGAGAGTCACTGCTCTTGTGCACATTGCTGGATCGAGATCATGATCAGGTATGTATTTGGGGGAGGGTTGAGCTGCATGCAGGTTTTTTAACTTAATGCATAGAATGATTTAACCAGTTGCCGACCGCAGATAGCCGAATGACGGCTACACTGCGGCCGGACAGTTCTGGGAGGGTGTCACATGACGTCCACCCAGAATGCGCTCTCCTGCTCACCCTCCGGGGTGTGCACCCGGCGATCTCCGTGACCGCTGTGTCCTAAGGACACAGCTGATCACGTGATGTGGTAAAAGGCCAATCACAGCAGCTTTTTACCACGTGATAAGCCGTGTCCAATGACACGCTGATCACAGGGAAATGCAATTGCCGGTTCTCGGCTGCACTTTCCTCATGCTGTCAGAATGTGGGGAAAGTACTGCCGAGAACCCGCAGTTGTCAGAGCAGGGATCAGCACCGATCATCAGGGCACTGATGATCAGTGCCCTGATGATCGGTGCCCAGCAGTGCCACCCACCAGTTCCACCCACCAGTGCCCAGCAGTGCCGCCCACCTGTGCCCAGTGGTGCCACCCACCAGTGCCCAGTGGTGCCACCCACCTGTGCCCATCAGTGCCACCCACCTGTGTCACCCACCTATGTCCATCAGTGCCACCCACCTGTGTCACCCACCTGTGCCCATCAGTGCCACCCACCTCTTCCCATCAGTTCCACCCACCTCTTCCCATCAGTGCCACCCACCTGTGCCCATCAGTGCCACCCACCAGTGCAGCCCAGCAGTTGTGCCAGTCAGTGCCCAGCAGTTGTGCCAGTCAGTGCCCAGTAGTGCCGCCAGTCAGTGCCACCTATCAGTGCTGAATATCAGTACCCATCTTCAATGCCACCTATCAGTTCAACCTATCAGTGCCGCCTATCTGTGCCACCTCATTAGTGCTGCCTATCAGTGCCGCTTTTTAGTGCCCTTCAGTGCTGCCTATCAGTGCCCATCAGTGCTGCCTATCAGTGCCCATCAGTGCTGCCTATCAGTGCAGCCTCATCAACGCACATCAGTAAAGGAGAAAAATTACCTGTTTGCAAAATTTTATAATAGAAACAAAGAAACCTTTTTTTTTTTTTAATGTTTTTGCTATTTTTTTTGTTTATAGCGCAAAATATAAAACCCCCAGTGGCAAGTAAATATCACCAAAAGAAAGCTCTATTTGTGAGAAAAAAAATTATAAAAATTCCATATGGGTGCAATGTTGCATGACCGTGCAATTATCATTCAAAGTGCAACAGCGCTGAAAGCTGAAAATTGGCCTGGTAAGGAAGGGGGTATAAGTGCCCAGTAGGCAAGTGGTTAAGGTGAAACTTTAATCAGTTAATTAATTCCGGCTAGATCACTTCAGGCTGGCCCCTTTTACAGGTACAGTTATGTAAAACATGAAAACTAAATGCCTATGCTGTTTTAAAATCCAGTAATACTGTGTCAAATTTGTAGGGGCTGATCTGCTGAAAGCCTAAAGATTTACTGCTGCTCAGGGGCTGTGGGCTTCAGCAAAATGGCAGCCTCCAGCAAGAAGAAACAGGAACAATACTGGAGGCAATTTACAGCACACAGTGATTTTGGTAGCATAATTACTAATGTGGAACGTATGTTCCTTAATAAAGACATTATTTTTTATCAAGTTGTTATGGGTAAGGTTTCGCTTTAAGGTAAAAAAAAACCTTGTACCTTTTCAGAACCACTTTGATACCTATAAATGATTAGGCTTCAGTGCTAAATCACTATTATAAGTTGTAGCTAATCAGACTCCAACTTTAAGTTCTGTATAGCTAAAGCCAAAACTTTATCTTTTTTTTTGCTTTGAATAAAAAAGGGAATGGTCAAATCCCTTATTTTTGTGCTATGTCCCCTTGGGAAGATTCACTTCCTAACTTTCCTTCCTTTTCTCTAAAGACAGGGAATATCCACTCTTTGACAGTTGTAGTTGAAACAGGTGCCCCCATTGGAAGATACCCACCACATCTGTTCTAGAAACTGTAAACTTCTGGATCTCAATTTACTTTTTGTCCCATGACAATGGACCCCAGGACAAAAAAAATGGTCAGCCTGCAAAGTGAATTCATACGGGTTGATTGACTAAAGGTAAATAGACTAAGCACTTTGCAAAGTGCCGTTGCATTCTGCAAGTGCAGTTGCTCCAGAGCTTAGTAAATGAGATAAAGCTTCAGTTTGCAAAGAATAACCAATCATGTGCAATGAAAATAAAAACAAAAAAAGTATTTTTGCTCACACATGATTGGATGATGGAAGTCAGCTGAGCTTCTGCTGATTTACTAAACTTTGGAACAACTGCATTTTGCAAAGTGCATAATCTATTTGCCATTTGTAAATCAAACCCATAGACCAGTGTTTCTCAACCTTTTTCCAGTCAAGGCACCCTTTAAAATTCTGCAAAATCTCAAGTCACCCATTGTTAAATGTTACATAGCTAGTCTGGCTGAATAAAGACAAATGTCCATCCAGTTCAACCATAAAAAAAAAAAAAGTAAAATCCTATACTCACAGTTGATCCAGAGGAAGGCAAAAAACCCAGCCAAACATGATCCAATTTGCTCATGCAGAGGTAAAAAATTCCTTCCTGATCCCCCGAGAGGCAAATGGATATTCCCTGGACCAACTTTACCTATAAATAGTAGCCAGTTATATTCTGTGTATCTAAGAAAGAATCCAGGTAATGTTTAAAGCAATCCACTGAGCTGGCCAGAACCAACTCTTGAGGGAGTCTATTTCACATTTTCACAGCTTTTACTGTGAAGAAATCTTTCCGTGTTTGGAGATTACATTTCTTTTCCTCCAGACGTAAAGAGTGCCCCCTTGTCCTCTGTGATGACCTGAGGTTGAACAGCTCTACACAGAGTTCACTATATGAACCACTGATGTATTTATACATGTTGATCATATCCCCCCTTAATCTCCTTTTCTCAAGAGAGAATAAATTCAGTTCCTCTAATCTTTCCTCATAGCTGAGCTCCTCCATGCCTCTTATCAGTTTGGTTGCCCTTCTCTGTACTTTCTCCAGTTCCCCAATGTTCTTTTTGTGAATTTGTGCTCAAAATTGAACTGCATATTCCAGATGAGGTCTTACTAATGATTTGTACCGGGGTAATATGACATCTCTCTCTCTGGAGTCTATACCTATTTTAATACAAGAGAGAATTTTGCTCACTTTAGAAACCGCAGCTTGGCAATGCATGCCATTACTAAGCTTCTGACCTACCAGAACTCTCAGATTCTTCTCCACCATTGATTCCCCCAGTTGTACCCCCCCTAGTATGTATGATGCATGCATATTCTTAGCCTCTAAGTGCAGAACCTTACATTTATCAACATTAAACCTCATTTGCCACATAGTTGTCCAATTAAACAGTGCATTGAGGTCGGCTTGTAAGTTGGAGACCTCCTGTAAGGACGTTATTCCACTGCACAGCTTGATGTCATCTGCAAAGACTAAAATGGGATTTTAATCCCAGACCCTATATTGTTTATAAATATATTAAAAAGTAAGGCTCCCAACATTGAACCTTGAGGTACACCACTGACAACCCTAAACCATTCAGAGTATGAATCATTAACCACTACTCTCTGAATACGATCTTTTAGCCAGTTTTCTATCCATTTACATACTGATTTTTCCAAGCCTGTATACTTTACCTTACACATTAGCCATGTGTGGGGAACTGTGTCAAACATTTTTCCAAAATCCAAGTATAAAACATACACTGCCACCCCTCTGTCCAAGTATACCACGTTCACCACCACCCCTCTGTCCAAGGTTTTGCCCACCTCCTCATAAAAAGAAATCAGATTTGTTTGACAACTTTTGTCTTTCATAAATCCATACCATCTGTTGCTTAAAATATTTTTTTCCAGCAAGACCTCATCTATGTAGTCTTATATTAAACTCTCCAGTATCTTCCCAACTATAGAAGTTAAATTAACAGGTCTAAAATTACTTGGTAAAGATTTTGACCCCTTTTTTAAATATTGGCACCTCATTGGCCTTACGCCAGTCCTGTTGTACTATGCCAGTCATTAAAGAGTCGCTAAACATTAGAAAAATTAGAAATGTAAAAAAACCTGAAACTAATAGTTTTATATAGTGCAGGCTCCACACGTAGGACACACAACATTAGATGTGATTTTTGTTGGGTGTCTGACTGGCATACAGTCATGGCCAAAAATATTGGCACCACTATATTTCTGTCAGATAATGTACCACTTTGCCCAGAAAATTGTTGCAATGACAAATGTTTAGACATTCTCATGTTTCTTTTGTTTGTATTGGTATGACACAAAAAATGGAGAAACAAAAAGCCAAATCTGACACTTTCCATGCAAAACCCCTAAAATGGACTGGACAAAATTAGTGGCACCTTCTCAAAATTGTTAGGAATAATTGCATTCCAAGTTTGTGATGCTCCTGTAATTTGTAATTAAACTCACCTATATCAATTAACAGGTGCTGACAATACAGAAATCACACTGGAAACCAGGTAAAATGGTGAAAAATTGACTCATCCTTTGTTGTGTGTCTCTGTACCACATGGAACATGGAGAAGAGAAAGAGCAACAAAGAATTGTCTGAGGATTTGAGAACATAAATTGTTGAAAAGAATGGACAATCACAAGGTTACAAGTCCATCTCCAGAGATCTTAATGTTCCTGTGCCCACTGTGCACAACATTGTCAAGAAGTTTACAGCCCATGGCACTGTAGCTACTCTCCCTGCACCTGGACGAAAAATTGCAAAAAAGAATTTTTGGATTGATGGCAAAAGAACCGTGATCAACGTCCAGAGAAGTTCAAGCTGATCTTCAGGCACAGGGTACAACTGTGTCAGCTTGCACTATATGTGACTATCTGAATGAAAAGGGATGCTATGGTAGGAGACCCAACAGGTCTGCTAACACAGAAACATAAAAAAGCCATATTGGAGTTTCCCAGAACTTACCTGAGGAAGCCAAAATCCTTTTGGGAGAATGTGCTGTGAACAGACCAAACAAAATTACAGCTTTTTTGGTAAAGCCCATCATTCTACTGTTTTCAGAAAATGAGGCCTTCAAAGAAAAGAAAACAGTCCCTACAGTCAAACATGGCGAAGGATCACTGATGTTTTGGGTTTGCCTTGCTGCTTCAGGCACTGAATGTCTTGACCATGTGCATGGAATTATGAAATCTGAAGACTACCAAAGAATTTTGGGGTGCAATGTAGGGCCCATTGTCAGAAAAAGTTGGGTCTCTGTCAGAGGTCATGGATTTCAGCAGGACAATGACTCAAAGCACATGTCAAAAAGCACCCAGTAATGGTTTCAGACAAAGCGCTGGAGAGTACTGAACTGACCAGCAATGAGTCCAGATCTCAGTCCCATAGAGCATCTGTGGAGAGATCTCAAAACAGCAGTTGGGAAAAGGAACCCTTCCAATCTGAGAGACCTGGAGCAGTTGGCAAAATCCCAGTAGAGAGGTGTAAGAAACTCATTGATGGTTACAGGAAGTGATTGATTTCAAAGCGAGTGATTATTTTTTTTCAAGGGTTCTGCTACCAAATATTAAATTTAGGGTGCCAATAATTTTGTCCAGTCCATTTTTGGGGTTTTGCATGGAATGTGCTAGATTTGGCTTTTTGTTTCTCCACTTTTTTGTGTCATAACAATACAAACAAAAGAAATAAACACAAGAATGCCTAAATATTTGTAATATTTGTGGGCGAAGTGGTGCATTATCTGAGAGAGATACAGGGGTGCCAATTTTTTTTTTTGGCCATGACTGTATATTTGTCCTCATTTTCTCTCCCCCTCACAGCTAACCTGATCACAATGCTGATGGGGAGGGGGTCAAACAAAGATGCTGTGCAGGTGCGCAATGTGCTTCTTATCAACCAATAATGTCAGCGGATGTTAGGATGCTGGCAGGTGGCCTGCAGGGTGCCCAAGGTCATAATGCTGAACAATAAAACCGGTGGCTTTTTGTAACAAAAAAGCAGGCTTGATCTACACGCTGGCTTGTACACAATTGTTGGCCAATTTGGGGCAATTTTTAGGCATTTTGCCAAGGCACCCCCAAAGAACTCAGAAGGCGCCCCAAAGTGCCTAGAGTCCCTGGTTGAAAAAGGTACCATAGACTGCAAACAAAAACAGGCAGAGATTCTATCCCTTCCCCACTTTACTCAAAAGTAAAAATGTGAGAAAATCATAAGTCTGTATTTTATTTGCATACTAAATGACATCACTAAATACACTTTTTTGCTGTAAGCATCATAGTAGTTGGCTGCGGCTGCTGACTTGCAGGACTTTCCCCTACCAATGTGCTTATAATGCAGTCCCGCTGTATATATTTTTTATTTGTTTGCTTTTCACTTTTTTGGGAAAACAGTCTCAGTAGATTTAGTATGTTCTGGGCTGAAGATTTCGAGACCTTAGGGTGAATGGCTCCCCATTAGTGTTCACTGTTCCTTACAATTCACAATAGAAACATATTTGAATATTGGCCTCACCTTATTTAACAAACTTGTTTTTTTAATTGTAAACCATGTAATATAACAAATTAGTTAAGCTTTAAGGCTACGTTCACATTAGCCTTGTGTGCAGGCGGCAGAGAGGCGTTTGGTAAGCGTTTTTACCGCTTCCCAAACGCCTCTGCCAATTCTGCACATTACAGCACATGGTGCTGTTCTAACGGGAGCGTTTGCGTTGCGTCGCGGCAAAACGGACGCCTCTGGACGAGTCAGGAGGCTTTGAAGCCTCCTATTCTCGTCTATGGTGCCGCTCCGCAAACGCCCGGCCGGCGTTTGCGGTGCGGTTGCGACGCGTTTGCGGGGCGTTTGCGGAGCGGTAACACCACTCAAACTGCATTATAGGCGTTTGTGGGGCGTTAATAACGCTCGGCAAATGCCTAGCAACCGCCGCTAAACCGCGCATGCGGCGTTTGTGGAGTGTTTGCAGAGCGTTAATAATGCTCCGCAAACGCCGGACCAACGCTTGCCAAACACTATAGGGGCGTTTGGCAAGCGTTGGCAAAACAGCCTAGTGTGAACGAGCCCTAAGGGCCAATTTACACCAGAATCGCACAGGAGTTCATTTGAATGGGCTGAAATCACTCTGGATTGCACAAAAAGTAGTGCATGCACTGCTTTTAAAAAGCACGCTGCACCAAATTGTAAGGCCCTCAGTACAATGCGATCTGGTGTCCATGAATGCATCTACATTTGAGGTGCCTTTCCTGCACCATGTTTTGGTGTGAATTGGCCCTAAAGATGACTTTAATGTAAAGTGGCCATATCTGAAATGTAAAAAATATAAATATTAACAAAACTGTAAATGTACTGTCAAACATGTAAATTAAAACACTTTCTTGTGCACCAAGACAAGCCCCAATAGAAAACACATTAAAAAATGTGTGTGTGTACATATATATATATATATATATATATATATATATATATATTTTATTTCTTTTTTAAATATATATTATATATACTTTATATACAGTGCAACCAGAAAGTATTCACAGCGCTTAACTTTTGCCACATTTTGTTATGTTACAGCCTTATTCCAAATTGGATTAAATTAATTTTTTCCCTCAACATTCTACAAACAATACCCCATAATGACAACGTGAAATTCTGAAATGTTTGCAATTTATTAAAATAAGAAACGAAAAAACCACATGTACATAAGTATTCGCAGCCTTTTCCATGACACTCAAAATTGAGCTCTGGTGCATGCTGTTCCCACTGATCATCCTTGAGATGTTTCTACAACTTGATTGGAGTCATCTGGTGGAAAATTCAGTTGATTCAGCCCACATAACAAAGGAGTGGCTACGGGCCAACTCTGTGAATGTCCTGGCCCAGCCAGAGCTCAGACTTGAACCCGATTGAACATCTCTGGAGAGATCTAAAAATGGCTGTGCACCGACACTCCCCATTCAACCTGATGGACATTGAGAGGTACTGCAAAGAAGAATGGGAGAAATTGCCCAAAAATAGGTGTGCCAAGCTTGCAGCATCATACTCATAACGACTCAAGGCTGTAATTGGTGCTAAAGGTACTTCAACAAAGTATTGAGCAAAGGCTGTGAATACTTATGTACATGTGTTTTTTTTTTTCTTTTTAATAAACTGCAGCAAAGATTTAAAAATGAACTTCTTTCACATTGTCATTATGGGGTATTGTTTGTAGAATGTTGAGGGAAAAAAATGTGCCTAGAGTCCGCTTTAACATATCTTCACCTTCTGTGTCCTCACTGTCAGCCTCTGCTTCCTTCTACACTTACTCCTTCCTCCATTTTAAAGTGGTATTAAACTCAAAACCAAAAGTGTACTATATTATTGCTTATTATTAGATGTTGTGGCTGCTTTAGTTTTCTTTTCTTAGGCTTTTTCCCCTCAGTGTTCACCTTGTGATTTGGTCAGTAACACACCTCCTGTATTAGAGTGCCCCCACTCTGGATGAAGGAGCACAGGGGGTACCTTTGTGCAGCAGCATTGTCAATCTGGGGAAGGGGAATGTTAGCTGTACTAGCAAATTGAAATACACTAACAAACTGAAGCCAAACTCCAGCTATTACTTTATAATCAATTACAGAAAACAGAAATGTCCTTTTGGGATGAAGGCTTTACACAAATAAAAGCTGATCGTTGTAAGCACCCCATACTAGTGTTATTTGCTTTGACTCATATCTGTAACTTTCACATTCTGCTGGAGAGCTTGCTTTTTTGAAAAACTACAGACTTACTGGCCAGATCATCAAATTAAAATAGAAGAAAGAAAGCCTAAAAGCAGAAAAATTAATGCAGTCATCACACCTAAGAAATGGTAAGCTGGAGTATAATAAATGTTTGGGTTTAATGCCACTTTAATGCTGACCTTTTGTCCACATAACCAAATTCATGATGTTCTTTGTTAAAGTTCAACTCCAGGCAAATATAAAAGATTAAAAACAATGAAGCCATGTATTCACTAATAAATAATTTCAAATATTTTCATGCAACTAGTATAAGTACCTGAATTTGATTGGCACCAGCCTTTCACAGTCTACTGTACAGCAGCACTCTTTGTATTTTGGGGGCTGACTGGAATTCAGCTTTAAGTGTCTGGTAATTGGTATTTCTGAAAGGTCAGGTTCCATATCAAAAACAATTTTACTACATTATGTACGTTGTTACAATTGCAGTTTTTTTTTACTTTACTATGTTAACTGGAACCATTCAAACTGATTTCATGTGTCCATTCAATGCCGAATTTGTTGGCTGCAATACTGACTTTTCGGCACCTACAATTAACATACAAACCTCCTTTATAAAAAAAAAAAAGACATGCCATAAATCAGTTGTTAGGCAAAAAAATCACTGCTGTTGGAGTTTTACAGTTTTTCTTTAATTTTTTTCAATAATATTCATATTTATTTTTTTCATAAAAATCACAGGTATTGAAATCAGGAGAAGATACAGAGGTCAAAGTTTAGTTTCAGAGTCAGTTGGCCTCGCATTCCTTCAGCTTTTCCTGTTTTTGACTGGGGATTTTTATTTTCCTTTTCTATTATTGTATTTGCCCAATCCTATCCTCCTGCCCCTCCCCCCCATATCAACAACTGTATAGTTGTTATGAAACAGGTGGGCTTTCTGCAATCTGGGGGAGTTTTGAAGGTTAAACTCACAAGGTTAAAAGTGCAAAGGTCATTCCCCAAACATACAAAGTCCATGGATCAAAAAGTACAGACTATGGAATTCCTGTTGCCATTGCTTTCCCTCCAGAGTTATACAGCTTGTCCAGTAAGGGCTTAACAGAAAAGGTGGAATAAGAACAGGCTACGTGCAATCCACTGCCTGCCCCTATTGCCCTATTCTTTTCTTTCCCCCACTGATCAACCAATATCATATCATCTTCATGTTAAACTTGCGAGGAGCATCTGCAGTAGAGAGTCCAGCATCAGACTTTCGTGGAACATATTCTATCTCAATGTTATGTTTAGTGTTTCCTTTTCCTCTGCTCCAAAGAAATAGTAAAACCAAGCAAAACAGGACCACCCCCAAAAAGGATATGAATCCCATAGTGGTGGCAATTATAAGAGTTTTAATATCAAATGGGAAAGGGACAGTTGCACGAGTGCTGTTGACATCGCTTTCATTCGGCTGGTTTGAGATGAAGGCAAAGGTCTTGTTGGGTTGGTGAGGCCAGTCAGGTGAGTAACTGCGCACATGAAGATGGGCCAGTGAAGTATCATTACCAGCTGCATTGCTTGCCACACAATGATAAGTCCCATTGTCTTGGATCTGGGCATAACGTACTTCCAAAGTTCCATCTGGGAATACAGTCAGCCTACCGTTACTTTTGCTGGTAATGAAAGTCTTCCGTGGGGACTGCCACAGTATGGTAGGTGGTGGATCTCCATCAGCACGGCAAAAAAAGTGTACTGTATGCCCTTCATCTACATGGACCACTTGGGGACTTCGATCCTGGATGCGTGCTTTTCGGCATGAAAAATAAGTTGGCTGCAGCACATCAGGGAAATCTTTGAACTCCTTTCCCTGAACATATTCTGGACTGGAACAGGATGGCTGCTGTCGATTGAAGTTGAGACGCCAGCGTCGCCGGAAGATCCACATTAAACGGCAGTCACAAGCCAGTGGGTTACGATCCAAAATTAACGTTTCTAGGTTGCCTACAGAGTGAAAAGAAGATTCTTCCAGTGTACTTAGGAGATTGGAGGAAACATTTAGTACACGTAAATGGTTTAGACCACGGAACGCATAGGGTTCCACAATAGAAAGCTGACCACCTACCAGGTGGAACTCCTGAAGCCTCAACAACTCATGCAACATAGATCCCTCCACAGATGCAATTGGATTGTATGAAAGGTTAAGAAAGCGAAGATAAACAAGGTGCCTGATTGCCACATATGGTATAGCGCTCAGATTGCTGTGTGTAATAGAAAGAGATGTTAAATTTAATCCATAGAGGCTATTGGATGTCATTGTGTCCAAATATGGCCAATGGGCCACTTCTAAACTTTTCAGCCGGAAAAGCCTTTTGAAGGAGTAGTCGCGAATTATATTAATGTTAAGGTACCGGAGCCGTAAAGAGATGAGACCATGCAGGTGTGACAAAGCCTCTGTGGGCACCACGGTGAGGTTACACTTTTCCAGTGTCAGCTCTTCCAGGCTGTTGAGTCCACGGAAGGCACGATGAGAAATATACACCAAATCATTATCTCCAACTTCCAGAGATTTGAGGTTATAAAGATCCTGGAACATGTCATCCAGCAATATGACAATTTTGTTTTCACTGATGTCAAGTTGTGTAAGGTTACTGAGTCCTGTGAATACACCTAAAGGAATGAGCTTGAGACGATTACTTCGCAGCCCCAAAGATCGTAGGTTGAAAAGGCTATTGAAGGCGCCAGGTTCAATCAAAGACACTATATTCTCACTCAGCTCTAGCTCCTCCAAATAAGGAAAGGAAGAGAACTCGTCCTGGTTAAGCGCCTTGATCCTATTTTTGCTGAGGTCCAATAGTCGTGTGTCAGTGGGGATGCCTTCGGGGACGTTGAGGTGACGCTTGCGGTGGCACAAAACAGAACGATCCTGAGCAGAGCATTCGCAACGTTGGGGACAACCTGAGGCCGAGCCAGACAGGAAGGAGCCCAGTACAAGCAACAGGATGGGACACAGGCAAGGTGGCAGCGGGAGAATCATACTGGATCGTGGACTCACCTGAGGAGAAAAAAAAAACATAAAAAAGGTGAACAATTACTCTGATTTTTTTGCATTACTCCAACTCTATTTTTTTTTTATGTTTTCCTATAAAATGAAGATAAATTACATTAGATGTCAGCATTTTGTTTGTTGCTGATTTTCACGTAATAGATCCTACTCATATGGAATAGTTCAGCAACAATTTAACAACTGACTAATATTTGAGCACCCAATTGTTAAATTGCCTTTTCAGCAGTATTAAAAATCTGAAGGTATTAAAAGTGTCAACTCATTTTATTAAATTGAAACTGCTCTGTAGCTATTCTAATATGTAGAGGCATGGCTAATGTAAAGAGGAATAATGCTGTCTTATTTATGAATAGTATTTATTCATTTATTAAAGCTGCTAACTGCATTATGTGTAGGTGCTGCAGACACAACTTAAGGCTCAGTCAGTAGGGCAAAGTTTCTAAACCAACCAATCAGAACTCATCTTTCACTGTTATTTTTCATTTTCAGTAAGCTATACCTAGCTGCAAAAAAACATTAAAAAACACTAAGCATAGTTAAACAAAAAAAAAAAATCTCTGTTTCTAAAGCTAAAAGGACTGCTAACATTCCAGTTATGGCAACTGCCATATAGTTAATCCAACATTACTACTACCATGTCCACAAAGCAATCACTGCACTGAAAGTACAGGTTTGAAGTTTAAAGCTGAAATTCAGACTCAAAAACATTCATTTTAATATATTCATCAATAGCTACAAAGGATATAAACCCACTTTTGGTGCACCACATGCTTTTTCAAACTCAATTGTTAACTTATAAAGTACTGGTGACATTATCACTGGCCTGCACATAAGACTGTTGGAAGGGATCCAGGAGACCAACCCACTACAGACTGCATGAAGAAAACCACAGGAAGGCCGAGACAAGACCAGTCACACTGCACAAGAAGAGAGGGTAGAAGTGACCAGTCTTTACTACAGAAAGCTCCTGCACAGAGGCAAAGTTTCACACTGGATTACTGCACAGATCTTGTGGTGGGTGGTTATTTCAGCACAGTCCTACACCATGACAAGGCAAAATGTCTTGTCCCCTGTGTGCCTGATCCACACCACTGTGTTGCAGCAGTGTGCTGAAAAAGAGTAGTGTGTTCACAACTGGATGTTATGAAATGTCTCTGTGACATTTCAATAAAGTTCACTAAAAAATTTAAAAAAAAATGGTGTGATACAGAGGTGATTTCTGCCAGATAACACTGCACACCAGCAAATACACTATGAAGTGCTGGCTGGTGTCAATGGACCCTAAGTGTAGTATCAAACCACACCCAGCTATTTCCATTAGTCAGACACTCTTTTATACAGAGAGATTTTCTTTGTGCTTAAATCGCTGAGATATAAGTTCATACTTACATTGGTATATAATCTAAGCATTAACTAATATAGTATTATGCCTGAGTGATGTCACAGGGAACACAAGGCAATCACCCAGTTCCCTGTACCCCTAAAGCTTTGGCTTGGTTAAAGCAGAGCTCCACCCAAGAGGGGAAGTTCCGCTTTAAGGCCTCGTCCCCCACTCCTGTTTTTGAAATGGAGCTTTCGGGAAGGAGAGGGTACCCAATTTTGACAGGTACCTGCTCCCACTCCTGTTCTGACCACCTAAGTCCTCCCACAGTCTTCTGGGACGACATGTGAAAGGTCCCAGAAAACTGCCAGACCATTCACGTTGCAAAGAGCTGCTCGCACATGCGCAGTGGGTACCTGGCTGTGAAGCCTCAAGCTGCCACACCTAGGTGCCCATAGTAAAGATGCCGGCACCAGGAAGAGAGACACAAAGGTTTAAAACTGCTGGGCTGAGCCCTATGCTAACTAAGTGTAAAGGAAAGATGTGTATACTTGCCTAATCTGAAGGTGCTCCAGTCCGGTCACATGATCTCCCCAGCGGCTGGCAAAGGTTGCAGAGCCCAGGCAGTAACGTCACCCATAGGTTTACTATGAGGCATCCATTATCAGCTGTTCCTCCTATACACTGAAGCTGCTGCTGACAGTTGACCATGTGGCCGAATTAGAGCGCCTTCAGAATATGTAAGTATAGACATCTTTCCTTTACAGAGTAGTTAGAATAGCCTTAGAATGGGGATGGGAGTAGATTTAAGCTCAGTTAGCTTTTGACCCAACGTCTACTTTAAAAAAATACAAATTTGCAGCTTATGAGGGGCTGGGCAGCTATGTTTGCCATAATTAACCCTATCTGTACTGTGCAGGCAGATGTTCATTATCAATTGTAACTAGAGTCTATCACTGACTGTCCTAACAAAGGGTTAAAGGTGTAGAAGCTGAATGTATTGCACTGTTTGGTATTAAGGAGAGACATAGGACAGACTCACTATGACATTGTTCAAAAAACATGGCAGACACCCATGACACTTGCTCCTAAGAAACATCTAAAAGGTAAGAAATATAAATAAATAAGTATACTATGTGAATGGGAACACATAACAAACACATAGTGGGGTTTTCTCAAATTTGACTGCAATAGTGGAAATATGCTTTCCGCCCCTTAACTTGCTGACACTCAAGGCAGTGGTACTTTGGTAGGGAGCCCCCTCTCTCCAACGCGCACACACCAATGCTGAAGGGCACATATCTGGAATCAACACAAAAGTGGGACTACATGCTCTCTGTCCCCTTGCTATGGGGATACTAGCCCGCATGCCTGAGGAGTGGGGGCTTATGCTAAATTTTATTTTCTTTTTTTGCGAGCTGAGGCTAGAAGCTGATTGGTTACTATGCACAGCTGCTCTAGATTCTGTATGCTCCAGTTTTAGTAAATTCTGCCATTGTGTATCTTAAACAAATGCCATGCCTATGAATTAATCATAAAATCCACAACTTAGAAACCCTCTGATACCTTCAAATAAAACATTTTCTGTTCACAAGGAAAAAAACATGCATTTGTCCAAAAAGTTTAGCCTTTCTTTTAGACCACTGCCCCAGCTGTCCCCATGGACAGGGCAAAATAATTACTATATAGTAATCCTCACTAGGACTTTTCTCAACTTCACACTTCACCTATGTACACTTACATGGCCTGTTTCAGCTAGATGCAAACTACTTCTAATGTGGTACATTGTCCCACGGAGACTTGAGCCTAAGACCCAAGATGCTTGCTCTTCAGGGCATGAGCTGCCAAAGGCACCCTCTGGCATTTTTTTTGGTGGGACTGTCTGAGCGAGATATTGGGCCAAGGTATACCAACCTGCTTTCAAAGTACTAGATAAAAGCATCATCAAAAACCCACCTGAAAGCTCTTCTAAACATGAAGCCAGAGGAATACACCAACATGCAATTCACACTTAACCTTCTTCATAGCAGCAAAACAAACTCTAAACTGAGTCTGATGGTCAGCTCTACGATTTCACAAGCAAAGAACTTTTTTTGCAAATAAAATTTCACAGCTATTTAAATGACATTGTAAATAAATTTAAGAAAATATGGTCACCATGGATTGAACATTGTCTCGTAATTGGGTTTTATTTTTCACAACTCAATATCTAGGCCACAGAGACAGCTGAAAGTTTAGCCAAAAAGGAACTTGTTCCCAGGTCTCATCCTGTAGATCACCCCCACACCCCTCTCTTTCTTCATTCATACATACCTAACTTCCAACATCCCTGGCCTTCCAAGGCCTTGGGAAGCCTACTCAACAACAACATAAATGCAAACCCAGCTATTGATATAGACAGCACTGTATTTCTTAGCAGATGACCATGGTATTCCACCTAAATGTGATCCTGCTTCCTACATGAATGTACCAAATAATCTGTTTTCTGCATTGTACTTCCTTTTTAAACTCATTTCCATCTTGGCACTGCTGATATCATCCAGCCTTTTTCAGTCACCTCCTGTCTACAAGCACAATTATCTGTGGCTGAATGTCATTGCTCTGCTCCAACTTCCAGAGAGTGACCAGGGTGGACTATGCATAAGCAATATTTCAGCTCAGTTGCTTGTACTCTCCATCAGGGTAACAATGCAGGAGTACAATTGGAAGACAGTTGCCACCCTATAACAGGAAATGCATGAATAAAACCCTTCATGGCAGGATTACCAGACATTAATTTAATGAAAGCTACAGATTTAAAAAAGACTGGAGACTATTAAATGATTCCATTACGCTTATGAGATTTAAGTGATTGTGTTTAGATCTACTTTGTATTGTAAAATATTTGACGACTAGCTGTAGATAATCTGACAGAAGTGATAAAATGGCTATAATGTGGTCATCAGAAGTCTTGAACAAACCACTTGCTCCACCTTATCTTCACATTAGAGATATAAACAAAGACACAACCCCCACGTCCTCCGATATTTCATTGCAGACAAGGTAATTAGACGATTAACGATAATTACAGGCAAGGAAATCTAGTCTGGGAAAAGAAGGATAAATTAACACATTACAGGCACAGGAAGCACAGTGTGCTTGTTGGGATCTGCAAGCTGACATAACACTCACAGCTCCTTCCTAGCCACGATACACGCAGAGTAGGCAGTGTAATTTTGCATTTCAGGTACACGTATGGCATTTTATTTAATAACAGTGTGAAAGAGCTATGGTGTGCCCAAAGCAACAAATCCTACTTCAGATTTCAATAGCACACTAAATAGCTACAAAAGCAAAATCTGAAGGGCTACAATATGTTATATCACAGCAAATAATTACTCTGTGCAATGTTATTAATTATTCTCGGTGAACATCACTGTAACAGGATATAGATAGAATAGGTTTTTTTTCCTTTTCATCTCTATGGCTCATATTATCTCAACACTACCTACTACTCTCATTTGTACCTCCAGGATAGCATCTCTTAACCTGCGATGTACCTCAGGGGTGATACATCATATAATTAATTATATGATGTATTTGATCAAGAATTTTAGCTATTCAAAAAGATAAGGGATTGTTTGGAAAACGAAAAATGCTGTATATGCATGCATACATTCCTAATTAGATATTAGAGGGAAGCGAGTTCTGTCTCAGTAATGGTTTATATGACTATGAGTTTAATAACTGTCAAACTGCCTAAACTAATCTATTATTACAAAAATTTCAAGTCCTGATTGATGAACATTTAAGGGAAAATTTACTACAACTGGAGTGCACAAAATCCAGTGCAGCTGTGCATAGGTGCCCATCAGCTTTAAGGTTTTATTGTCAAAGCTTAACCACTAGCCTACCGGGTACTTATACCTCCTTCCTGCCCAGGCCAATTTTCAGCTTTCAGCGCTGTCGCACTTTGAATGACAATTGCACGGAAATACAACATTGTACCCATATGACATTTTATAATTTTTTTCACACAAATAGAACTTTCTTTTGGTGGTATTTAATCACCACTGGGTGTTTTATTTATTGCGCTATAAAAACGAAAGAAGACCAAACATTTTGAAATAAAAAGTTTCTTTGTTTTTATTATAAAAACTCTCAAACAGGTAATTGTTCTCCTTCACTCATAAATAATGATGGTGAAGCGCTAGTAGATATAATAAACAAATAAATTAATAGAATAAATCACACAAAGTGCTAAATATAATAAACAATTACATTGAAGTAATAAATAAATAAAGTGCTAAATAAGTGATAATCACTGTGATAAAGTGCAAAGCAAAAAAAGGGGTCTTAAATGAAGACCTATACAAAGTGCAAGTACACACATGTGCAAAAAACGTCCATGTAAAAAGTAGCAGATGTAAGTGCTTCAGTTGTCACTCCAAAAAAACTCAGGATCCTGAGGAAGTCACGTGTCCAAATCGTGACGTAAGGCGTAGAGCGCGGTGACGCACATCCGGTCGCACTCCTATTGACTGCAATACACCCATAGCATATGGGAAACTGCTTGTTTGAAATTCAGCAATTGTGAGTGTTTTTTTGGGTGGTTTTGTCTTACTATGAATAAATAAGAGTTGCACTATGGAGGTCTCTTCTGTTTACTCCCTTATGGCCTTGATTTAATAGTACATATCTGTGAGTTCTTGCTGCGGTGACCACCATTAGAAGGGAGAACTTATAACAAGGAGCCATTGGAGCCAGGTTCATTTAAAGCTGCATGGTGTGGAAAAGTGTTGCTATACAAAGCGCTGTGGCCCGGAGGGGTCTCGGTAAGGAGGTGAGGGGGCATTCTGGCTATTTACGGATAGTGATCCACCTGAGTGTTACACAAGCACAAAAAGTTTTTTCAGAGTGACAAGTGAAGCACTTACATCTGCTATTTTTTGCATGGACGTTTTTTGCACATGTGTGTACTTGCATGTTGTATAGGTCTTCATTTAAGACCCCTTTTTTTGCTTTGCACTTTATCACAGTGATTATCACTTATTTAGCACTTTATTTATGGTATCAATTTAAATGTTTATTATATTTAGCACTTTGTGTGATTTATTCTATTAATTTATTTGTTTTATTATATCTACTAGCGCTTCACCATCATTATTTATGATTATTTTGCACCTTTGGTATAGGAATAGGTGATAGCTGTTTGTGTATATCCACTACTTGTTGAGCGCAGGAGGACTTTACCCTTATGTTCTCCTTCACTGATGTGCGTTGATGAGGCTGTACTGATAGGCAGCACTGATGGGTACTGATAGGCTACACTGATGAGGTGGCACTGGTGGACATTGATATGAAGGCACTGGTGAGGCTGCACTGATATGCGGCACTGATGGGTACTAATAGGCAGCACTGAAGGGCACTAACGGCACTGAATGATGGCACTGACAGGCACAGATTGCCATCACTCCTAGGCACTGATGGGCAGCACTGCTGGGCATTTTTGGGGCTGCACTGATAATCAGGGCACTGATAATAAGTGCCCTGGTTATCAGTGTAGATAAATCCTTTCACAGTTGCCGATTGGCAGTACTTTCCTCACCTCTCTGTGACCTTTACCGTGTCATGTGATCATCTGTGTCCAAAGGACACAGCAACCACAGAGAGCGCCGGTGCGTGCCGCTGGGGGAGCGCGGGAGGCGCACCCTGGAAGGATGTCATATGACTCCCTCCCAGAAATGGACAACCACGCTGTAGACGTCATTCGGCTATAGCACGGTCAGGAAGTGGTTAAAGTGGAGTTCCAGCCCCACCCCAAAAAAAAATTTAAAGTCAGCAGCTACAAATACTGTATGCTGCTGACTTTTACACTTTTTATTTAAGGTATGCAAAACAACATACCAGCATGGCATGACAGACCATGTACAACAACATAAATATGTAACTCCCAAACAGACACAAGTAGGGGAAGTCTAATCCATAGCTGACAATGTTTCAAGACAAAGACAGGCAATGTAGCTGGTGACTTTTAATATTCGGGCACTTGCCTGTCCTGGGATCCTTCGGCTGGCACTGCCAACTTGACTATGGGAAAACGACTTTGCGGCTTCAGAGCCGGTTGTCTACTACACGTGCACGAAGCATGCTGCACTTTGTGAATGGGCCGCAGTTCCCTGGGACCTGTCGAGTTTCCCAGAGGGCTGTGGGGTGGATGGCAAACTTCCAACTCGGTTCACCGCACCAAACTCAACCGGAAGTGGGAGCAGGTACCTGTCAAAACCAGGTGCCTGCTTACCCCTCCCCCCCAAAAGGTGCCAAATGTGGCAGTGGAGTGGGGGAGGAGGCAGATAAGCAGGGCTTTCCCTTTTGGGTGGAACTCCACTTTGAACAAGCTGTAGTTAGAAGCTGATTGGCTATCATGCAAAGCTGCACCAGATTCTGAGTGCTCCAATTTTAGTAAATCTCCCCCTTAAAGCAGAACTTTGCTCTCTTACCCTAGGTTCACAACTAAGCGTTTTCCGCATTTTGCAGAAATGCAGTAAAGTCCATTAACATGATTTCCTATGAGGGCATGTTCACATCCGCGTTTCACGCGATGCGTATTTGGAAAGGGTCAGGGACTTTTTTTAACACAAAAAGTTGCGTTTGTTTGTATAGACTTTAATGGAAACTCTGCAGAAAAGCGAGTAGTGCGTTTTTTGCTGCGTTTTTTATTAATTTTTGCCACGTTTTTGATGCATTTTGCATTTTAAATCTGCCTAGCAACAAGAAAAAAAACTGAAAAAAAACCCTGCAAAACACAACAAAAACACGCCAAAAATGCAAAAGATGTTAACCCCTTTTTGCCCATTGTCATTAGTACAGTGTCAGTGCTTTCAATTAGCACTGATCACTGTATTAGTGTCATTGACAGTTAGTCAGTTCCCACCCAGTGTCATAATGCCCATTGCAGTCCCGCTATGAGTCGGTGATTGCCACCATTACTAGTATAAAAAAAATTAAAAAGAAATTCAAGTATATATACCACCATTTGTAGACGCTATAACTTTCACCCAATTAATTTACACACATTGGGATTTTTTTTTAGCAAAGACATAGCAGAATACATTTTGGTCAAAATTTATGATGAAATTTGATTTTTTAAATTTTTTTACTGGATATGTTTTATAGCAAAAAGTAAAAAATATTGTTTTTTTCAAAATTGTTTATAGCGCAAAACAATTAAAAACGCACAGGTGATCAAATACCACCAAAAGCTCTATTTGTGGGAAAAAAAGGACATACATTTCATTAGAGTGCAGTGTTGCATGACCGCACAATTGTCAGTTAAAGTACCGCAGCGCCGTATCACAAAAAATGGCCTGGTCAGGAAGGGGGGTAAATCCTCTGAAGGGCAAGTGGGGTTAATTACTAATGAACATGGGAAAACTAAGCACACTGCCTAGAGCCGACCATAGATGGATCAATATTTAGCTGGTTTAGCAGGGAACGGACAAATATGGATCCATCTATTGGTACGCTGGTTGCACAGAAATTGATCTCTCGATCAACTTCTGTACAACCAGGCTGTTGAAAAATGTTTGCTTCATCGGTGCTGATGAGTGTATTCTGAAGGTGGGGAGATCTCCCCGTTCTCAGAATGCAATAGCACAAAGGGAGGGATTCCCCTATCCACCTTCAATGTGTGGATGTGGGAATAGATACACCCGCTGGATAAACAAAAGAAAATGAATCATGTATGGTCTGCCTAAAACCTGAAGGGTGTGGTTATTTGGAAAGTACAAAGAGTTGGAGCCAACAATATAGTAATCATTCTGGACAAAACGTATAATTATAGACCATAGCAAAATGATCCCAGCTGCCAAAGAAGGTAACAAATAAGTGCTTTCTAAAATAGATACACTGGGGCATTTATAAAGTACTTATTATAGAAAGCAAGTTCCAGACATTGGTGCATGCAATTTTAATGCACATCTAAGTGCTGTGACTGCAAAAACCAACATGCCAGTGTGTAGAAATGATGTGATGTGCAACAATCTTGCTGTTGTCTTTGTCTAATTCACTTTAAACCCTGATGCCCTTTAAAAGTACCACCCCAATGCCAAAAAGGTTGGGACACTGTATAAAATCTGCATAAAAACAGAATGCAATAATTTTCAAATCTCATAAACCCATATTTTAGTCACTCCAGAAAACAGAAAACATATCAAATGTTTAATGTGAGAAAAAATACTATTTTAAGAAAAAAGGTAATCTTGAAATTTTGTTTTGATGTAGATTTTGCATAGCAAATTTGCACAACGTAACCAACTCTTTTGGCTGTACTATAAAACTAGGAGAAACAAATACTATTACGCAATAAAAGTAAAAGTGCAAAAGCAGATTTACACAATTTTAAACTCAGTTAACTTATGTTATATCAGTAAAAATGTAATTCCGACCCTTTACCACATTTTTAACTTTTCCTGAGTTTAAATAAACTGGCAATCCAACCTCTTTTAGCAGAGGGCTATGTCTGATTCTTGTTCCTCATATATGCTGTGGTGGTACAGTCTTAGGCTCCATGTACACGGGACACTTCTGAATGATGGAAACTGACTGCTGGAAAACGTAGGTTAAAAAACGTCTGTTTAGCCGCGTTTGCATACTGCGTTTATGAGCGCTTGCGTTTAGAAGCGTTTTTTAAAGATAACCTCAGGAGACCTTCCAAAATGCCCAGAATGCACTGAAAAACAGTACAAAATTAACTATTTCAGACATTTTGAGAGAAATAGAGAGAGCAGAAGCAGAGAGAGCAGTATTTGTTAAGATTAGCTGTCTTTTTTTTTTGTGGTGTTTGGATGTGTTCCAGCTCATTTCTGTGGAGAAATTATTGCAGCAGTGTCTAACATATTTTCTTTCATGCAAAACCTCAAAGTATGGTGTACCAAGTCCATTTGAGTACCGGGAAAATGCTTTGCATGCATTTTTCATGATGAAAAAAGGCTCTGGACAGCATCTGGAAATGGAAGTTAAAAAAAAATTCCAAACGCAAATTCTTATAAATGCAGTTAGCCGTGTTTACAAGCGTTTGAAACGCTGATAAAATCTACTCCTGAATGCAGGTTTGGTGCATTAAAAAAAACGACTGTAAACTCAACTGCCTGTAAACGACATAGTGTCCAACATAGTGTACATGGTCACATAGGAAAACATTAGGGAGGGTTCAAGGGCTGCTGAAAAAAAAGCAGAAAAGCTCCTAAAAAGTGCCTTTATCAGCTGCAATGTACAGTGTACCAACAATTTTACATCAACCAATAAGAGTACATGGAGCTTACTTGAAAAAACATAGACAACCTGGGATTGGCAAATATCTGAATTGTCATTTTGCTGGGTCAATCTTTTCAGATGTGCACAGTAAACAGGCTACCTACTGTCCATTTACCTATGAGGAGTTTACTCTACAGATCAGGAGTTTACTCCAAGCTGTCATGAAGGAGTAAACTGATATACAAGATGTTCGGTGACACTTTATTCAGGCATGTTGGAAGCCGGCACTTACCACTGTGAATGTCCAGGTTGTAATCTCCTTGACTTTCACACAGAAGGGTCTGATATACATGGCACTCAGTGAAGGGCAGGCTAATTGTGACTTCTTGTGACCTCTTGACCAAGGAGAGAAAGGAGACAATGCTGAGGCAGCTCTAATTGATTATGGAAAAGGATCCAGAGGAAGCATCCAGGGTAACTGCCATGGATGTTTGTTTTTGCAACACTGAAGTTCCTTTTCATTCTCCAACTGCCACCACATGACCTCCCCTAGTCATTTCTTAAAGAAAACCAGTACTGAAAGAAAATGTAGGTTTCCACTGATAATCTCACCTGAAAATGCTGTCTGGCTGTCATGCTAATTCTACTGCTTTAATACTTCCAGGGGCGGACTGACCATTTGGAATTCCTGGGGTCAGTAGGGGGCCCCATGAGATGCCCTTGGTACCTTTTTCATAGGCTTTTTTGAGTTTGGGCAAGGACACAGGGGCCCCATGATCCCCTAATGCCCGGGGGCCCCATGAGTTGTCAGTCCACCCCTGAATACTTCCTAAGTCATTAACCAAGAACCAAGAAGTATGGAGATCAGGATTTATGATTTATCTCTGACTTTCCCAATCTACATGCATATTTCATTTTGGTAACTCAGAAAGTACTACAACCACAGGCAGCCAGACAAGTACCATTTTTTAGAATGAGTTCAGCAATGGCATTCTCCATATTTCTCAATACAGGTTTCCTCTAAAACAAAAATGGTTCAGACCTTGCCTTCCATTGCTCATTCTTCCCTGACTGGCGTATCATATGGTAACTATCAGAGTTAAGTGTTGCAGGCAAAAGCAGTGGAAGGGAGCAGTTGGATAAAATGAACAAGAATGGAAAACTGATGTACAAAATAGAGTGTAAAATAATATAATAGAAACATGGCCTGGGGAAATTGTAAAAGGTAAACTGAAAGAAGCATGAGACAAAATAAAAATACAGAGGTATATTTTGAAGATGTACAGTGAAAGTGAGCTTTATTAAATAAAAGGATTTTGAACAAGTAAAAATGAACTGAAGTGAAACATGATCTAGGTAAATGTCAAGGGAAAGGAACAACAGGAGGGAGCCTAAGGGTAATGCCACATGGACACTTTTGTGCTGGAAGTTTCCCTTGTGTACCTAGCTGTCAGTTGCTGCCATCATAACAGGAAGAAGTAAGCAAAGTACGCTTCTTCCCCAATGCACATGAGAGATTAAATCCTAAAGACCTGAGCATGAGTTATCAAGGAGATATCACAAGAAATTAAAAACTTTGCCATTGTAGACTGTTTAGAAGAGTTAGAGTAGACACTAGCCCCATACATAACCCATAATCAATTTTAAAGAGAGAGCATCTAGCAAATAATTAAAGTTATGTCTGTATAAATTACTGTTTGAGCTTGCTCTTATGTACGCATTTTGCCATTGTCACTTTTCATTTGATGGTATAGGAGCATTTCTGTTTAAGCATTCTGCAACTGATTTGTAAAAACTGGAGCACAGAGCAAATACCCTCAGTAGGTTTTATCTTTCCTCCTTTGCTCTTTGTAAGTTTAGGCATGCACTCTCTAGCCTTTATTAGGAAAATAACATAATTAGGAAGGAGTATTATAGGTGACACCGCTCACTAACTTTTATCCTTCCACTCCACCCCTACTCCAATCCTCTACAAGATTAAATTGCTTTTTTTTTAGAAAATGTTATGCCCCTCCCCCCCCACACATCATTTACCTAGGCAAATGACAAACATTGTGCTCCCTCCTGGGATATGCATGTCACATATTCCAGGGGGCATAGGCTTTCATTGAAGAAAGGGGGAGGGGGCGGGTCTATTGGCATGTCATTTGTAGGCACATCGGCTGAACCCGGAACAACCTGTCAATGATGTCACAGGGAAACATGGCAACGTGGGACCGAGTGCTGCCAGAAGAGAAGAGCATCTCCACTGGACAACGCTGGATCTGCTGGTGGCGATTGTCTAAAATGTGCTTGATCTCCTCCCCAGGTAAGCAGCCTTAAAATTTTTAAATATATATAATGGGAGAGGGTGAAATTCCTTTTTAAGAAATCATGGTTGTGAACCGTTAAGCGGTGCTTCCTCCCTTCTCTCTATGGTCTGTGAACTGACTTTTGTGGTATTACTGGATAGAATGGCTTACAAGTATTAAAACTCAATTCCATTTTTTCCTTTTTAAGTAAGTCCAGCTTTTTTTAAATAAAAATTAAAAAATACAGCCTTTTCAGCCATACTCACCTTTTCTGTGATGACCTATTGTCCCGTGGTTCATCATTGAATCCACTTCCTGTGAGCACAGGGCTTCAAGGACCCATTTTCTGGGAGAGTGTCATCACAGAGCTCTGCACTCACAGTACAGTGTTGCAGGGAATAGTGATGTTGTTACATTAGAGCTTCTCTCTCTCCATCATTAAGCTTGAAGTGGTAAATGGATGGTGCTGGAACCTTAGGTCGCTACACTAAGGTGCTATTAATATATTTGAAAAAAACGTGTTGATGGTATTCCAATAGGGCATCTAGACAAATCTCATCTAGACATATCTAGAAACCCACTTCCTGTGAGCACAAAGCTTCATGGACCCATGTTCTGAGAGTGTGTCATCACGGCCCTCTGCACTCACAGTACAGTGTTGCAGGGAATAGTGGTGATGCCTTTACATCAGAGCTGCTCTCTCTGTCATTAAGCTTGAAGTTGGCAGATTGATGGTGCTGGAATCTTAGGTTGACAAACTTAAGGTGCTATTAATATATTTGGCAAACACCTATTGGTGGTATCCCAATAGGGCATCTAGATAAATCTCATCTAGATAGATCTAGATAAATGGCTCTCGTGAACTGGACCAGTGACCTTGGAATATATAAGTAATAATGCTACAGTATGAAAATTGAAGTACCACACCAAAGTGTTCAAGATGAGGTTTTCTTCAAAACTTATAATAGGTGCTATCTTATCAATATCTTTTTGTAGAGACCTTGGTTTCAAAAATATATTGACAACAGAGAACAAATCCAGAGATGGGTAACATATTATTTTGATCCCTTACCGGTGGATACTATAGCCCTGATGAAGGGGACGAAGTGTGGTCCCCGAAACACGTTGGATGTAGCACCATTAAACTTTTGGAATAAAACTTCCTTTCGGACTCTAACACTTTGGTGTGGCGCTTCAATTTTCAGACTCAAGCATTACTGTGCATCATTAAGGACTACCCAGGCAAAAGAAGAAGAGGACCCTGTATTGTCAAATGACTGTCCAGAAATATCTGCATTAAAAAAAGCAAATATAACAAAAAATAAATGTGCGGCCAAATTTGGGCTTTACTGTACTTTAGCATTTTATTATATTTGAGTAAGTGTTATTCTCTTAGTCAGCCCTTGATTTTTGGAAAAGCATGTTTATTTTTATTCTACATACTGTATGCATAAAGAGAGGAGGTAATCAGGGACTTTAAAGGTACTACAAATATCATCAAATAACTCAAATAAAATGTCAATACTTAATAATATTTCATTCCATCACTGCCATGGCTAGCAAATGTACAGTACAGAATGTACATTTCTGAGGCTGCTTCAAAGAAACATTACACAGTACAACACTGGCTATCATATACAGGGAAACATTTACAGTATCTCACAGAAGTAAGTACACCCCTCACATTTTTGTAAATATTTTATTCTATCTTTTCATGTGACAACACTGAAGAAATGACACTTTGCTGCAATGCAAAGTAGTGAGCGTACAGCTTGTATAACAGTGTAAATTTGCTGTCCCCTCAAAATAACTCAATACACAGCCATTATTGTCTAAACTCACAAAAGTGAATACACCCCTAAGTGAAACTGTCCAAAATGGGCCCATAGTGTCAATGTTTTGTGTGCCCACCATTATTTTTCAGCACTGCCTTAACCCTCTTGGGCATAGAGTTCACCAGAGCTTCACAGGTTGACACTGGAGTCCTCTTCCACTCCTCCATGATGACATCGTGGAGCTGGTGGATGTTAGTGACCTTGCGCTCCTCCACCTTCTATTTGAGGATGCCCCACAGATGCTCAATAGGATTTAGGTCTGGAGACATGCTTTGCCAGTCCATCACCTTTACCCTCAGCTTCTTTAGCAAGGCAGTGGTCGTCTTGGAGGTGTGTTTGGGGTCGTTATCATGTTGGAATACTGCCCTTCGACCCAGTCTCCGAAGGGAGGGATCATGCTGTGCTTCAATATGTCACAGTACATGTTGGTATTCATGGTTCCCTCAATGAACTGTAGCTCCCCAGTGCCGGCAGCACTCATGTAGCCCCAGACCATGACACTCCCACCACCATGCTTGACTGTAGGCAAGACACACTTGTCTTTGTACTCCTCACCTGGTTGCCTCCACACACGCTTGACACCATCTGCACCAAACAAATTTATCTTGGTCTCATCATACCACAGGACATGGTTCCAGTAATCCATGTCCTTAGTCTGCTTGTTTTCAGCAAACTGTTTGCGGGCTTTCTTGTGCATCATCTTTAGAAGAGGCTTCCTTCTGGGACGACAGCCATGCAGACCAATTTGATGCAATGTGTGGCGTATGGTTTGAGCACTGACAGGCTGACCCCCCACCCCTTCAACCTCTGCAGCAATGTTGGCAGCACTCATACGTCTATTTCCCAAAGACAACCTCTGGATATTACGCTGAGCTCGTGCACTCAAACTCTTTGGTTGACCATGGTGAGGCCTGTTCTGAGTGGAACCTGCCCTGTTAAACCTCTATATGGTCTTGGCCACAGTGCTGCAGCTCAGTTTCAGGGTCTTGGCAATTTTCTTATAGCCTAGGCCATCTTTATGTAGAACAACAATTCTTTTTTTCAGATCCTCAGAGAGTTCTTTGCCATGAGGTGCCATGTTGAACTTCCAGTGACCAGTATGAGAGAGTGAGAGCGATAACACCAAATATAACACACCTGCTCCCCATTCACACCTGACACCTTGTAACACTAACGAGTCACATGACACCAGGGAGGGAAAATGGCTAATTGGGCCCAATTTGGACATTTTCACTTAGGGGTGTACTCACTTTTGTTGCCAGCGGTTTAGACATTAATGGCTGTGTGTTGAGTTATTTTGAGGGAACAGCAAATTTGCACTGTTATACAAGCTGTACACTCACTACTTTACATTGTAGCAAAGTGTAATTTCTTCAGTGTTGTCACATGAAAAGATAGAATAAAATATTTACAAAAATGTGAGGGGTGTACTCACTTCTGTGAGATACTGTAGATGTGCATGTCCTTACCAGTATGACCAATGAAGCATCTGCTGCATTTTGCCTTAATGTACTTATCCAATGAAGTTACAATAGATGTCACTTACATCTTCAGATGTAGCCTGCAATCTCACGCCAAATGGCCACTACTCTATTGTATGAAGCACATATTATTTGGCTCAGTTCCTGGATATGCTATAATGAACATTTTGTAGAAGATACCTCTTCAGGGAAGAAACCCCTTCTCATTCTGTGCACACCACACTGAAATATATCTGGTATATGCTTACACATCTCTTTTACAGTTCTGCCACGGGCACATGTCACCTGTGTTACAGTCTCCATAGTAAAATGACAGTATAGCACATAGTAGTGATTCACCTTGCTGCTTATAGAATACATTTATATCTTTCCCTTTATCATTTGTTCACAACAAATATTCTTTATCTCAGTGTATCAAGGTAGATATAAAGTCTAAAAATGCCTGAGGTTTGTTACACCATTGCTATCTAATTATCACTTTGCTTTCTATAATATAGAACACTTCGCATGTCTAATGTAGCCTTTCTTACACTGCCATCTTTAGTTGTTTAATTATAATATAAATGTCGCCATTATTTACTAGGTTCCCTTCTTATCCTTTGATTGACAGACCACCATATCCCTATACTTCAATGTCATTATTAAGAAGCTGTCTCTCTGGTGCTATCCATATTATGCATCCTGTAATGTTATCACTGCACTTTCTGATATGTACTATTAGATCCATTTCTTAAAGGAGTAGGGCTGAATCTTTGATTTTCTTTGGATAGCGCCAACTTCCCATTGTTCCGTATATTCTTGGAAAGCAACAATTTTTCGCTATTAAATGAGTGGACGCAATAAGATTTAGCTTTGATATGTGAATTGAGGATGTACTAGGACATGGAAATGAGGTCTTGTCTTAGACTTACAAGGATCATTTTTACAATGTGTATGTTTGCTGTCCTTTTTGTCTTGGAATACAATGTTTTCCCTTGTATGTTTAGGACAATGCCTCATTTCCAATTGACTCCTGAGAATCTGGTCAATGTGCAAGTTGATCCCCTAATAATCTACTTGGGGACCAGAGAATGCCTTATTCAATTCTGGGAGCCCTAATCTACTTGCAGCCCAGGGAATGCCTACTTCAGCCGATGGAGATCATGGGCATGGCACAGGCAAATGTGAAGCAAGAACCAAGGCTCTTTTCACTCTTTTGGCACTAGTTCTAATTTTTTTTTTAAATATGGATCATCCTGGCCTTGTCCTTTATTGCTTGGTCTCTCCTGAAAGCTACATAAAATAATGGGTGTGATAAGTGCTGAACCTTTGATCTCATTGTCATTAACAGTCTTGTAAAAAAGATAACTAGAACAATTACCCAAGAAACCTAATTTATCCTGTCACAGGGACAGAGCTAAGGTGGTCTAGCCATATTTATGAGCAAAGAAACATACAAGAACAGACTAGTATACCAGAGTATCAATCTGAAAATTAGTTTTATACACTTTTGTAAATAACCCCTTCTATTTCTTGTTGTTGCGTTGATGCTAGGCCCCTCCCACATGGGGTGGACTCCGCCAGTAGTCCATTTGCTCAGCGGGGGATCTGCTCTCTAATCCCTGATGAGCAGGAGGATGGCTAGTCCATGTTCACTCTGTTTATGCAGAAACAGCCCGCTTTCCTCTATAGGCAGTCGGAAGTAAATGGATCGCCTGTCCGTTTACACCCGACTGCCATCAGATCTGATCCGCTAGACGAAAGGGGAGTGGATCCTGATTCGTCTGTTTTTAGCGGATTGGATTGATGTAGGCAGGTGTAAACGGACACATGTCTGTTTACACCCGTTGTTCCATAGAAGAGAATCGAGGGTCCAATCGGGTCTACCTGAAAAACTGACAGATGGACCTGATCGGTCCACTCATGTGAAAAGGGCCTAACTGTATATTTCATCCTCTGTTTACCTTATGCATGCATTTCCATCTACCTTTCTTCTGCCAAACATACATATATTTCCAGTGTAGTGTCATATGTTATCCCAATAATTGTATTGTATTCTGAAGGTCCTACACCAGTTACTTTTGGGTTTGCCCCAGGTGTTTAGACCAAAATGCATGTTAAACCTCTGTTACATTAACCACTTGCCCTCCTGAGAATTTACCCCCCTTTCTGACCAGGCCATTTTTTGCATTACGGTGCTGCGTTACTTAACTGACAATTGTGCGGTCATGCAACACTGCACCCAAGTGAAATTTACATCCTTTTTTCCCCACAAATAGAGCTTTCTTTTGGTGGTATTTGATCGCCTGTTTTTTTTTTGTGCTATAAACAAAAAAAAGACTGAAAATTTTGAAAAAAAAACAATATTTTTGAGGTTTTGCTATTAAACATATCCAATAAAAATGTTTGTAAAAATCTAATTTTGTCATAAATTCAAGACAAAATGTATTCTGCTACATGTCTTTGCTAAAAAAATCTGAATACGTGTAAATTAATTGGTTTTCGTGAAAGTTATAGCGTTTACAAATGGCGGTATATATACCAGAGGGGAAGAGGTTAATATTTACACTCCCATGGTGACAATCAAGCTCATACCATTCAGTCTTCTCTGTCTGAGGCACACAATTCACATTACAATCTGAATAAACAAATCACTGTACAATCAACTTTAGATCTACCAAAACTATATAATATGAGGACATAGCTAGACTATCCAATCAACCTGTATCCAATCAGACAGACCCTTGCACTTCAAATCTGTTGGTAGATCTAAAGGAGATCAGGCAATCAGATTGTGATATGTGTAAGCCTCTGAAATCACTATCTTCTCAGTGATTAATGCAGTTTAAATAACACAGTGTATCTATATCAAATTGTACATTACCTTCTCTGTAAATGTAATTATTTCAGAGTCCTTTGCAATTCCACTCCTATATCATAATCTAGCCCACAACATGTGTTATACCAAGAGAGAAAACTGCAGCAGGATCCTAGTTTACAAAGGAAATAACAAACACCTTGCAAAAGAATTCACAAACTAGGTCTTACTAAGACAGCGTAGGTAATAGAGCACTAGTTGCCGGCGGCCTCTACCGCATCCCAAAAAATAGCCTCTTTACTTTAGTGATCGCTAACAGTTTACATACCTCCCAACTGTCCCTCATTTTGAAGGACTGTCCCTGACTTGGAACAAAGTCCTGCTGTCCCTCGTTTCTCCTCCTTTGTACCTCATTTTGGTCTGATCTATATAATTGTGCATAAAATGCACTATTTATCCTTCAAAAAGTGTTTCACAGTGATAAACCTTTCATCCACTTTCTAAATGGTTGCATTTGTAAACTTCAAAAGCCAATATAAATGAATAGTAGTTGTAAGAAAAAGCACTTGTGGGTTTAATTTATATTTTTTTGTCTAATTTTCCTTTAAGGGAGCATGGCAGGGTGTGTGTCCTATGCCTACATACATTTTCTGATAGGTGTCCTTCGTTCTCATCTCAAAAAGGTTGGGAGGTATGAGTTTATATGCCCAAAAATAACAGCCATCTATATACACTTATGGTCAGTGGTGGTCTTGTAGCTTCCGGAAAAACGCCTCTTTTCATTGGTGGTCAGTGGAGCCTTGTGTCTCCTAATAAAAGCACCTTTATATACATCGGTGTCCTGAATGCTAATCTCTACAATTGGATTGGACACATACAAGTATCGCTTACTTTTTTTACTCTTAAGTAAAGATTGCAGAAAATAGATTACCAATCAACATTTCAGTACATAAATTGCATTTTAGGTTGTATTTGAAGACTATATCAGTGAGGGATATAGTTTGTACTTTGTTTTTTATAATGATCTGCATTATGGTGTACTTAAATATAAAGTATACAGATTTACACAGATTATGGCAACTCTTTACTAATCTTCAATTGAAAAACCTAAAGCCTGTCACCAAAGATGTGTTCCATTACTACAATGAGTATTTGCTGCTCTTTAAAATAATCTCATCCACCTCTAAAACCGAGTCATCGAGACTGTGAAGACATGTAAAGAAGATTTATGGCATATGGGGCACAATCCTTCTTCGGTAGGCACAGTGGTAGCGGTGATGACAGATACACAAAGTATATTTATGTTATACAGACATGTACTTTAAAGTATAAATATATATATATATATATATATAATGTGTTTTATTTTATTAGCTCTAACTGCAGCCACTGGTTGTGACCAAATCCATACCTTTCAATGGCGAGAATTGTACAGGATTTTAATGGATTTAAGAAGGCAAAGCCATTCTGGCAAGTGCTGACAGTAATAGGCTTCCAGAGGAAAGTGTACAAGCTGTCTAACGAGACACTGAGAAAGATATTTCTAATAGTATACTAGTACTGAGCTATGACAGCTGAGATAGGAAACAAAAGTTGTTAAGATGAGGAATACAGTTGTGGCCAAAATTATTCAACCCCCACTGAAATTGAGTGTTTTGGCCAGTTTGACATTGCTTTTGATCATTCAGTCATCTTGCTTACATTTACATTAAAGAGGCACTTGTAGGTCAGACAAATATAACATAACAGTTATAATGAAATAACCACAAATGTCTTTTCTGTGCTCACAGCATTATCAGTTTTATTCAACCCCCAAGTGACATTCAATCTTAGTACTTAGTACAGCATCCTTTTACAGTTATAACAGCTTTTAAACGTGAAGCATAGCTTGACACAAGTGTCTTGCAGCGATCTACGGGTATCTTCGCCCATTCTTCATGGGCAAAGGCCTCCAGTTCAGTCACATTCTTAGGCTTGCGCACTGCAACTGCTTTCTTTAAGTCCCACCAGAGGTTCTCAATCGGATTTAAGTCTGGTGACTGCGATGGCCACTCCAAAATGTTCCAGCCTTTCCTCTGCAACCATGCTCTAGTGGACTTGGAGGTATGCTTGGGATCATTGTCCTGTTGAAAGGTCCAACGTCTCCCAAGCCTCAGGTGTGTGACGGACTGCATCACGTTTCCATCCAATATCTCCTGGTACTGAAGAGAATTCATGGTACCTTGCACACGCTGAAGCTTCCCTGTACCTGCAGAAGCAAAACAGCCCCAAAGCATGATTGACCCTCCACCATGCTTCACAGTAGGCAAGGTGTTCTTTTCATCATAGGCCTTGTTCTTCCTCCTCCAAACATAGCGTTGATCCATGGGCCCAAACAGTTCTAATTTTGTTTCATCAGTCCACAGAACACTATCCCACAACTTTTGTGGTTTGTCCACATGGCTTTTGGCATACTGCAGTCGACTCTTCTTATTCTTTGGAGACAGCAAGGGGGTACGCCTGGGAGTTCTGGCACGGAGGCCTTCATTACGCAGTGTGCGTCTTATTGTCTGGGCTGAAACTTCTGTACCCACATCTGACAAATCTTTTCTCAGTTCCTCAGCAGTCACACGGGGACTTCTCTCCACTCTACGCTTCAGGTAGCGCACAGCAGTCGAAGTCAGCATCTTCTTTCTGCCACGACCAGGTAGCGTTTCAACAGTGCCCTTTGCCTTGAATTTGCGAATGATGCTTCCTAAGGTGTCTCTTGGTATGTTTAACATCTTTGCAATCTTCTTATAGCCATTGCCCTTCCTGTGAAGAGAAATCACCTCTTCTCTTGTCTTCCTGGACCATTCTCTTGCCTTCACCATGTTTGTAACCACACCAGTAAATGTCTAGAAGGAGCTGAGTATCACAGTCATTTTAAAGCTGCCTAATTGGTGCTTATTATGCTTGATTGCTGCTCGGTGACATCCACAGGTGTTTTCAATACCTGATGGAAAGCACCTGTATGAACCTCTGTTCTTCAGAGTGGTAGTCTTTAAGGGGTTGAATAATTGTGGCAATGAAGAAACCACATAAGAACCATTTACTACTGTATTACATAAACAATTGATGTCATTTTAGTTGCATTTGGGTAGTTACAACGTCCTTGTAGGATTTGATTCTGAATACAATTCCAAATGTACACTATAGTCCCTAAACCCCTTTACAGCATTGGGGGTTGAATAATTTTGGCCACAACTGTAGGTATAAAACATTCATGTGTGTGTATATACTGTATGTAATATACATGTATGGGCAATACAAGGGTTTAAAGAAAGCTGTTTATTTCTTACTTACAGGATTCTAGTATTTTTTTGTCCCAGAACTGAGACATATTTGTGTAACCTGTAGAATAAATTCGAAGTACATTACTTTTTAGTTAACTGCTACTAGCAGAGCTCCCTCTGTTAAGGAGAACAATCCATGAAAAGAAAACAACTACATGAAATCTGCCTGGCAGTCTCCAATGTAAGCACAAACATTTTAGTAACAAGTGTTCGTTTTAGCCTAGGTTCATGTCTGTGTGGGTTTGTGGCCTGCGTTTGTGTGGGCATGGCAGCCCATTCATTTGAATGGGGTGCCGTACTTGCTTTTCCTACAAAAAAAGGTGCCTGCACCTTTTTCAAAATGCTTTTGCACCATGCGATTTCCCTGCGGTTCCCACACCCATAAACGTCCTGCAGGTTGAGATGTGTGGGGGTACCATTAAGAATGAATGGCAGCCCCCCAATTTGGCTCTGGGTGCAGGAACAGCTGTGATTTCCGCACCCACAACCACCTGCTCAACGGGGAACCTAGCCTTTGGCTGGCCATGCACTATACAATTTTCTTACAAATTTCTGTCCAATTTCTGCCCAATTTCCTTTAGATTTACCTTCAACTATGTAGTGCACGGGCCTGCCTAAGTGAATAGAATTAAAGTGTTGTTTAGGTTTGACCTCATATTATATGGTTTTTGGTAAATCTACAGTTGTGGCCAAAATTATTCAACCCCCACTGAAATTGAGTGTTTTGGCCAGTTTGACATTGCTTTTGATCATTCAGTCATCTTGCTTACATTTACATTAAAGAGGCACTTGTAGGTCAGACAAATATAACATAACAGTTATAATGAAATAACCACAAATGTCTTTTCTGTGCTCACAGCATTATCAGTTTTATTCAACCCCCAAGTGACATTCAATCTTAGTACTTAGTACAGCATCCTTTTACAGTTATAACAGCTTTTAAACGTGAAGCATAGCTTGACACAAGTGTCTTGCAGCGATCTACGGGTATCTTCGCCCATTCTTCATGGGCAAAGGCCTCCAGTTCAGTCACATTCTTAGGCTTGCGCACTGCAACTGCTTTCTTTAAGTCCCACCAGAGGTTCTCAATCGGATTTAAGTCTGGTGACTGCGATGGCCACTCCAAAATGTTCCAGCCTTTCCTCTGCAACCATGCTCTAGTGGACTTGGAGGTATGCTTGGGATCATTGTCCTGTTGAAAGGTCCAACGTCTCCCAAGCCTCAGGTGTGTGACGGACTGCATCACGTTTCCATCCAATATCTCCTGGTACTGAAGAGAATTCATGGTACCTTGCACACGCTGAAGCTTCCCTGTACCTGCAGAAGCAAAACAGCCCCAAAGCATGATTGACCCTCCACCATGCTTCACAGTAGGCAAGGTGTTCTTTTCATCATAGGCCTTGTTCTTCCTCCTCCAAACATAGCGTTGATCCATGGGCCCAAACAGTTCTAATTTTGTTTCATCAGTCCACAGAACACTATCCCACAACTTTTGTGGTTTGTCCACATGGCTTTTGGCATACTGCAGTCGACTCTTCTTATTCTTTGGAGACAGCAAGGGGGTACGCCTGGGAGTTCTGGCACGGAGGCCTTCATTACGCAGTGTGCGTCTTATTGTCTGGGCTGAAACTTCTGTACCCACATCTGACAAATCTTTTCTCAGTTCCTCAGCAGTCACACGGGGACTTCTCTCCACTCTACGCTTCAGGTAGCGCACAGCAGTCGAAGTCAGCATCTTCTTTCTGCCACGACCAGGTAGCGTTTCAACAGTGCCCTTTGCCTTGAATTTGCGAATGATGCTTCCTAAGGTGTCTCTTGGTATGTTTAACATCTTTGCAATCTTCTTATAGCCATTGCCCTTCCTGTGAAGAGAAATCACCTCTTCTCTTGTCTTCCTGGACCATTCTCTTGCCTTCACCATGTTTGTAACCACACCAGTAAATGTCTAGAAGGAGCTGAGTATCACAGTCATTTTAAAGCTGCCTAATTGGTGCTTATTATGCTTGATTGCTGCTCGGTGACATCCACAGGTGTTTTCAATACCTGATGGAAAGCACCTGTATGAACCTCTGTTCTTCAGAGTGGTAGTCTTTAAGGGGTTGAATAATTGTGGCAATGAAGAAACCACATAAGAACCATTTACTACTGTATTACATAAACAATTGATGTCATTTTAGTTGCATTTGGGTAGTTACAACGTCCTTGTAGGATTTGATTCTGAATACAATTCCAAATGTACACTATAGTCCCTAAACCCCTTTACAGCATTGGGGGTTGAATAATTTTGGCCACAACTGTATAGCACAAATCTCAAGAAAAGTGTATAATGTATGGCCAACCTTAGACACTATTGGGGTCTGTGTTAACAGACTTTGGGTGAGTGTCAATGGCATCAGTTTGAGACTCTGCTGAGATTGTTCAGAATTCATTGATAGGTACATCTGACTTGCAGGAAATCTCCTTATGACATGCTTCAAGCGGATTTTGCAATCCAAACAACAAAAGTCTATCAATACGGGCCTTTACAGTTACTTGAAAATTGTACAAAATTGTCAGTTTGACATTATACATTATTCCATGTGTAAAAGAAGATTTTTGGTCTTGTGGAATTTTGTATATTAAATTATTTTATAGGCTAGGGTTTATTTTGCCCAATTTACAGTAGGTTTCGTTATCTATATTAAGTGTAAAAAATTACTTTTCTATAATAAGTAAATGGTACGGCATATTTGTCACAATGCTGTCCTTTTTTGTTTGGACTCACGTCTTTTCTAAGTCCAAGATGTAAATGCAGAATGAAACTCACATTTTTGGCTGAAGTTAAAGCAGAGTTCCACTCAACCTATAAAAAAATAAAAGTCTGCAGCTACGAAAACTGTAAAAAACAGCCACTTACCTGTCCCTCAGTCCCATGGTGTATCCCCCCGCAGCTCGTTTCACCAGCCATCCTGTATTCCAGGAGGCTGGCATCTTCAGTGTGGGCACCCGGCTGTGACTGCTTGCGGCTTCACAGCCGGGTACCCACCTCGCATGCGTGGGTAGCGCTGCGCTTCATGAATGGTCCTGTAGTCTTCTGGGACCTGTCATGTGTCCCAAAAGACTACAGGGAGGGAGCGAGACAGGACACCTTCCTAGGCGATCGGACGGGAAGTGGGAGCGGGTACCTGTCAAATTCCCCCCCCCCTGCTCCCCAAAGGTGCCAATCCTTAATGGGGAGCAGGGGAGCTGTCCTTAAAGCGAAACTTCCCTTTTTGGGTGGAGCTCCGCTTTAAGTAAAAAGAAAAAATGCCACTGAGCACAATTGGAGAGGCACAACAACAGGCCACTACCATACTGTGCAACTGATGCTGAACTGCAGAAAATCCATATCTAGAAGCAACCACTGCTCTCTACCATCTTTTCCATCCGCCCACAAAACATGATTCTGAATGCTACAGTGTTTATATGAGGGCATTTCTGTGCACTATATCAATGCTGATTGGCTGCTGCAGATGATTTGGTTAAATAGGCATGGTGAAGACAGCAGCTGTAAAGTACCAACTTGGGTTTGTTATGAGCCATCACACAAAAATGACACAGCCTAAATGAAATGCTGCTGCTAATTGAAAAAGTGGTAAAGATGATTTCAACTACCCAGACATCACCTGGACTAGTGGCTCTAGTAACAGACACATACAGTATTTGTGGCCAGTTTATAAGTGTGGGATGAACAAAGTAGAGGGGAGACTTCTAGATCTGCTGATATACAATATATTGCCCAAAGTATTGGGACGCCTGCCTTTACACGCACATGAACTTAACCACTTTACAGCCGCGCTATAGCCAAATGATGGCTACAGCACGGTTATCCAGTTCTGGGAGGGCATCATATGACATCCTCCCAGAATACGCCCCCCAGCGGTGCGCACCTGGCGCTGTCAATGATCACATGACATGGCAAAAGGCCAATCACAGCAGCCTTTTACTACGTGATCAGCTGTGTCCAATGAGTGTAGTTTCATAAGAAAGGCTTGGATAGCTTTAGGCAGATAAGAAAATCATTTCCAATTCAGTTAAAGTGCATTTATAACTAAATTATTTTGGTTTTGGTTACAATGGAGAAGAAATGGGGAAGGGTTATTATTTATAAGCCATTATTTCATATTAATTAGACTCCATATTTTTTGGACTCTCTTTTAATCGGGTCACCTTCATAGGGTGAATGTATGCACCATTATTTTAAAGTAAAACACTAGATATAAGAAACTATATAGGCCAGCAAGCACACCTTCTGTTGTGTTTAAACACTATGAAGGTATTGTGAGGAATGATAAGTAAAATTATATTGTGAGGAACAATCTAGTGAAGGAGATTCAGTATAGTTTTTTGGAATGTGACCAGCGTATAAAGGACATGATCAGTTTTTTATGAAGAGGTGTGTTCACATTTGTTTGATGAATATGCTGTATTAATATAGATAGAGTTTACAAAACCATTCGACATTGTTTCTCCCAATAATCTTGTACAGATGTTGAGTATCCAAGGACAAGGGGATGTGTATGTATATCCGTAAACAAAATGGCAAGAGGACAGAAGACCAAAGTGCAGTGGACAACAGAACATATCCCAAAAAGCTAGAGCTTTAAGTGATGTTTCATAAGGGTAGGTATGGCCCCCAGTTTTATTCAGTCTTTTTTTTTAATTACCTAATGGATAAAACAATAGTGTGGCCATTATTTCTGATGTAGAATTATTAAAAATCAGCAGGATAGTAATGTAAGTAAGGACCTTGATTAATTGGGATCTTGAGCGGTAAAATGGCTGTAATTTATTGTTGATGAATGTAATGTAATTCACCTAGGCCATGCTAGTGAAACTGCCCCCTGTACATTCAACAGACCTCAAGGCTAGGTTCACACTTGCCCGCAGTCTGCGGGCTGGTTGTGAGTGCAGGAATCGCATCTGTTCCCGCACCCGCAACCACCTGCAGCCAAATTGTGCTGCTCTTAGGAAACGCGTGGGGCTGCCATTCACTCTGAATAGCACCCCTATGCATCTCAGCCCGCAGCGTGTTTGTGGGTATGAGAACTGTAGGGAAATCATACGGTAAAAAAGACCATGCAGTTTCCCTGTGCCCATGATTTTATAAACATGCACCTTTTTTCCGCAGCCAAATGAATGGGCTACCATGTCTGAGCAAACGCAGGCCGCACAGCCTACAATAGTGTGAATCTAGGCTGAGACTTGTGAATGCGTCTTAGTAGGAATCTAAGCTGAACCACTTTATGGCAGCAGTTGCAATAGTAAACTAAATCTTAGTATGTATAAGAAAGGAGATAAAAAACAATATTCAAATATAGAATTGTCCTTGCAAAAATCACTTGAAGGGCTGTATTTGAATGTGGGATACCCTTTTGGACATCATACTAAGAAAGACATAGGAGATTGCGAGTGTGCGCAAATGTAGGAAATGACATAAAGGAAATGGTAGAGCTCACTCAGTGGCACATTACATGAACCTTCTAGGTGCACGAATATTACATGAAAAGCAATCAGTGATCACTGTTCTCTCTAAATAAACAGACATCGATTTTTATTTTCTACCTTAACTTTCGTCTTGCATAGATTATTTATTTGGCATAGTGTGCTGAGAGAACAGATAACAGCCTATGTGGATAGAGCTGTAGTATTGAAAATAGGAGACTTGTGTTCTGGGTTCTTTAAAGTTCACATACACTATATAATCTGATTGTAAAATCTCCTTTAGATCTACCATCAACTATAGAGTGCAAGGGCCTGCCTCATTGGATACAGAGTGATTGGGTAGATAGGTGGGTCCTCCTATTCCATAGTTATGGAAAATCTAAAGGAAACTGTACAGAGATTGTACACTCAGTTTGCATTGTATATATCCATCTTTATACAAGTACATAGGAGGGAGTGGATGGAGACACTCAACTGTCAAGCCCCATTCACATCTCTGCATAGCGGGTTTTTTGGGGTGGCATTTTGAAGCATTTTCTTTTGTCATGCATAGGGAAGCTCATACAATTGAATGGGCTGCCTTATGCGCAATAGTTGCCCCAGAACTTTCTTTTAAGAGTGGAGTGTGGTGCATTTCTTACTGTGATTTTTGGTGCAGCATATTTCTGAAATGCAAGGCAAAGCGCTCATTTTCTGTGCAGTGTGCCATGCGTTCGGAAAACACACAGATATAAATGGAGCCTCGTTGTTCTTGTGTAAATAAACCAAATTCACTTTCAGACCCCATTCACATCTAGCATAGTGGGAGTGTTTTTTTTTGGCTTGCTTTACCCGTGACACACATAGGACAGATTTCAATGGGCTGCGCTAAATGTGGCTCATGGAACTTTTTTACTATGCATTTGGCTGCGATTGCCACTTGTTTTTTTTCACAAGGAAGAATGTGTCTGCTTCTGTGTTTGGTGTGCCATTAACAATTAATGGCATGGAAAGCACAACCGGTTAATTTTAGGTGTATAAAGGTGGCCATACACAATGCAATTCTCCTTTATATTTTCCAGAACTATGGAATAGGAGGACCCACCTCTCTACCCAATCAGGCAGATCTAGAGGAGATTTTAAAATCAGATTATATAGTGTATGTGAACTTTACAGAACCCAGAACACAATTCTCCTGTTTTCAATACTGCAGCTCTATCCACATAGGTTGTTATCTGTTCACTCAGCACATTATGCCAAATTAATGATCTATGCAAGATGGTAGGGTAGAAAAATCAAAGTCGATGTCTGTGTATTTAGTGGGAACAGTGATCATTGATTGATTGCTTTTCATTTAATAGTCATACACCTGGAAGTGGGTGGGAGGTAGGAGGGTAGATGATGCAGGGTGTGTGCTAATGAAGTCAGCTGGTCAATTCTTTCCTGTGTCATGACCTAAAGGCTCTGCAGGAAATAAGGCGAAAGTAATGGAAAAACAGTTTTGTACAGCCATCTGGATAAAAAAAGGTGGATAGAAAAAATGGAAAGCTTTTGAATTTCTTCAAAAGAAGTTCATTAATGCTATATTGGTACATAGGGGAGCTTGAATGTAGAAAAAAAAAATGTGAACAATGGTGAACATATCCAATAAATCCCCACAAATTCTAATGCCTATATCCAGACCAGCTACTGATAAGATCTCTGCTGGTGAAGGTATCCACTGACATAAAATGATTGCCATCTAATCTAGATTCTAAATTTCAGGATATCTGGATAAGATAACTGTATTGTGTGTACTAGCACATTCTGACTGCTACAGCCCCCATGAGCTGACCATTCTCTAGGGAAAGATCAAACATTTGAGATGGATTTTTCTAGATTTAACGCCAAGGTGTCTGTAGAACATATAGACATGCACATGTGGCTGGTGTGCCAAGGCCAAGGATAAGGTCATGGTGTCTGCAGAGCACATAAGCATTCACTAGTAGCACACTAGTGTGCAACAATCATTCAGCAAAGCAGAATGGTCCTTCAGAACTAAGATCTAGAGTTTCTCATCTATGTATACCTTAACTCAAAACAGCCAAGTCCTGGCAGATCCCACTCTGTGCAGATATACAACTTCCCTATCTCCATTCCTTTTATTCGCTTATATTTTATCTTGTCATATGTTTCTTTCTATCTCTCTCATCCCTTACCTATCAATGCCCTCTCTCTTCCAAGCATGCCTCTCTTATTTTTCTGCTCTGCTGTATGAAAACAGGGTCACCAGGATCAAATTCTCCCTCCTTCTATGTCACTTCTCTGCACCCCCTTATGCACCCTACTCTATCTCCTTGACCTCTAATCTATATAGTGGGTGGTGATGGTGAAGCCAGTGGGTGCTCCAGATACCTTCCCCTTAACATACGCAAGCATAAAGCATAGTCAGGACACAGATTCTGATTAGCTGGCTGCACTGCAACAATTCTTTACACTTATATATGCTAGAGGGAAGAAACATGCAGTGAAGAAGACATAACCGATAGCCTTACTACCTGTTTCTTTTCTTTATGAGATTGGGCATTTTGTAATAGCAAGGATTTGAGATAGCTGGCAAAATGTGCATCAGTAGGCATGGACCCCCCTCTATAATGCTTAGGGCTTTACAGGCAACTGCCTGAGACCCGATACTTACCTTCTCTTATAAATCAATAAAATGTTATAAAATCTGGCCATTTTCAGTTTGGAAAAAAAATAATTTTGACTTTTCTTAGCGTACATTACAGGACACAGGATCTTAGTTTTAGATCTTGGTATGCAGCTATCTTCAGGTGACTGGTCACTGGCAAACAAAGGGGCAGCCCTATCATCAATCTTTAAACTACCAGCAAGCCCTACATCTTTGTTTTGTAGCAAGCAATACAGAATGAATCATGAGGAATAGAGGGGAGGGACCTATGTCCTGTAAATACACTGTGCATTCCTAAAGTAATCAGACCCCCTTCACTTTTTGCAATTTTGTTACAGTATGTTGTAGCCTGATACTACAATTTGTTAAATTCATTTTTTCCTCATTAATCTACACTCAGTACCCCATAAAGACAAAGTGAAAACATAAGTTTACACATTTTTGAAAATGTTTGCAAAAAGAAAAACTGAACTATCACATTGGCATAAGTATTCAGACCCTTTGCAACAACACTTGAAATTTAGCTTAGGTGCCTCTCATTTCTCTTGATCATTGCTGAGATGTTACTACACCTTGATTGGAGCCCACCCGTGGTAAATTGATTGGACATGATTTGTAAAGGTACACACCTCTCCATAAAATGCCTCACAGCTAACAATGTATACTGTATCAGAGTAAAAGCCATGAAGTCAAAGGAACTGCTTTCAGAGCACAGAGACAAGATTATTTCAAAGCGCAGATCTGGGGAAGGCTACGAAAAAAAAATTCTGCTGCACTGAAGGTTCTCAAGAGCACAGTGGCCTACATAATTCTCAAATGGAAGAAGTTTGGCACAACCAGGACTTTTCCAAAAGCTGGTCGCCCAGCCAAAATGAACATTAGGTTGAGAAGGGCCTTAGTAAGAGAGGTGACCAAAAACCCGATGGTCAGAGAGCTCCAGAGAATCTGTGTGGAGATGGAACAAAGTTCCAGAAGGACAGTCATCACTGCAGCCTTCCACCGATCCAGGCTTTATGGCAGAGTGGCTAGACGGAAGCCTCTCCTCAATGCAAAACACAAGCCTACTTGGAGTTTTCAGAAAAGTACCTGAAGGACTTTCAGACTGTGAGGAGCAAGATTATTTGGTCTAAATAAACCAAGATTGAACTGTTTTGCCTTAATTCTAAACGCTATGTCTGGAGGAAACCAGGTACCACTCCAACACCTGCCCACTATCATACAAACAGTGAAGCATAGTGGTGGCAGCATCACGCTGTGGGTGTGTTTTTTTGCAGCAGCAGGGACTAGGAGACTGGTCAGGGTTGAGGGAAAGCTGACTGGAGCAAGGTACAGAAATATCCTCAATAAAAACTTGTTCCTCAGAGCTCAGGACCTCAGACTCACCAACATGACAATGATCCTAAGCACACAGCCAAGACAACACAGGAATGGCTTAGGGACAACTCTGTGAATGTCCTAGAGTGGCCCAGTCAGAGCCCTGACTTGAACCCTATTGAACATCTCTGGAGAAACCTATAAATGGCTGTCCACTGACGGTCCCCATCCAACCTGACTGAGCTTGAGAGGATTTGTAAAAACAAATGGCAGAGAATCCCCTAATACAGGTATGCAAAGCTTGTTGCATCATACCCAATAAGACTCAAGGCTGCAATTGCTGCCAAAAGTGCTTCAACAAAGTACCAAGTAAATGGTCTGAATACTTAAGTACATGTGATATTACAGTTTTTTATTTTTAGTAAATTCACAGACATTTCTAAAATTCTGTTTTCACTTTGTCATTATGGGGTATTGAGTGTAGATTAATAAAAAAAGAAAAAATTTAAACTGTAGTATCAGACTGCAACATAACAAAATTGAAAAAAGTATAGCGGGTCTGGATACTTTAGGAATGCACTGTATTCCATGCTAAAGACTTTACAGGCAAGTCAAAAATTGTATTTGCCTAATCATACATTGCAGGACACAGGATTTTAGTCTTAGACCGTAGGATGGCTAAACATAATGCAACTGAGGAGTGGGCAGCACAGCAAATAGATGCCAACAGGCTCACATAGGAAAACAAGCAAACAGAGGGATGAAAAATTCACAGAGCAGCCTGAAGCACCTTAAAGCTGAACTCTAGCTTTTGGTACTGTCAGGAAAGGCCTGCCCATAGTGCAGGTGAAGTTCCACGGTGCACAAATATGTACATGCGCAGAGTCCTTACTAGCCAAACAGATGTGCAGGCACTTGGACATAGGCACGCACACGTGCGTGCACGCATGCGCACTCGCGCATATGGGCACACGCCTGTCACTAATTAAACTGGCTTCAGTAGTTGTCTCATTGCCGTATGGTCTTTTCCCTGCTCGCGTTCCCTGATTCCTGTGATTGACTCCTGATACTGAACCAGCCTGTTCCTGATCTCCACTTGATTGCTTCCTGCACTGACCTCTGGCTTGTCTTGGATTATTCTTCTGTCTCTGCTCCTGTCTGATTGATCTTCCGTTGCTGACCTGGCCTGTGACCTGCCTACTCTTCCTCCTGCCGCTGTAAGCCTGATCTGCCTGACTGATACCGAACCCGGCTCGTCTGACCCTGCATCCTCAGCATGCTGTGCTCGAGTATCCATCCATCCCGCACGGCTACATCAGAACCCTGCTCCCTGCCTACAACTCATCAGCTGTTACTGGACTGATCTCAGGCACTCATACCCCACCGTGCCCCTGTGACTGCTGTCTCACCATCAGCAGACCTTGAGCTGGAGTTGTACGGAAAGACTTGCTCTTCACGTCAGTCTCACTATCCAGGTACGTGACAGGTAAACTTTATGTCCCTTGGTGCGTTTTATGTCCCTCACTAACATGTGAGGCAGCTGGATGTACTGTACAAACTGTATTAAGCTGAGGCTGCATACAGCACTGTGTGCCGGGTGCTAACCGTTAGTGAGGGACATAGTTTGTTTGGGCCAGCTTGGTCCAAACAAACTATGTAAAGTGTTCCAAAAGCTGGAGTTCAGCTTTAAGCCCAAAACTAGCATCAGAAGAGGCATGAGCATCCACCTGGTAAAATAAGACAAATGTGAACAGAAACCAGGTGACAGCCTTGCAAATCTGGGAAACAGATATCTGACATGGAAAAGCCCATGAAGCATTGACAGATCTGGTAGAGTGTTCAGTGATGGGGATAACCTGACAGCACAGCAGAGCTGGGATAGGAACTAACACCTTAGTGAAGAGTCAAGGTATTGTGAACAGGCCAAAAAGAAGGGCAACAAACTGGTGTGTGCCCTAAGTAAAATGCGGGTAACGCTGAGGCGGAGAGAAGATCAGAATGTGCATCCTTGTGAAGCCTGGAAATAGCTAAGCCCATGACAAAGATTGCCAGTTTCTTTATGAAGTCTTCCCCAATAGGGCTGAGCAAAGTGCTTTGGAGAGGAAAAAAGTTTCTTTCAGGATGCCATTAGCTGAGCATGAGCTGGTAAGGCCTGCTTGTGCTTATGATCTACTATGTGTAGTGATGGTAACACACTTGGCATACTCATAAGCAGAGAAAAAAGGGTTTAACCTTTTGTGACCAGTCATTGTAGGCAGCTGGAGTCCAGAACGTTCAAGGATTGCTGTAATGTGTAGAGGAATGAGAGGCAAGGAGCAAAGGCTATGCGTAGGCGAAATGACACACACTTGCACAACGAGTCTCCATAAAATGTAGGCCACATGGGTGTCACCAATTTCAAATATTAAATGCGAAATAGAATACTGCTAGTATGTGACATAAAGCTCCATATTAAACCTTCAGGGACTGGAGGGAGCAGTACCCTGTGTTCCCAGAAAGAGCTTCAGCTCTGATTTACCTTGGCAGTTCAGTGATCCCATCAGCTGAGAACAGATGTTAGGTACCAAGCCTGATCCAGGTCTTTGACCACTGGTGGACATACCTCCTAATGGGTCTTAAGAGGCAGGGTTGTACCGATGGATGGACCAAGGCACAGCACCCTGTGGCTAACTCATTGCATTGTACTATGTGCCTAAATGAGGGCAAAATGCAGGATCCAGCACATGATGCATCAATATAGCTCAGCCTCACATCTTCTCTCTGGTGGGGTTCGGATACAGCCACCCAAGGTGCAGCTGAGGAATCAACCAATCCTGAAAGCTGCAAGTTGAAAGTCACAGTAGCAGCTAGTGGAATTCTAGAACAGTCCTGATGAACAAATAGCAAAGGAAAAATAAAATAACAGAAGAACGATTTGCTTCTCTCAAAGCATAGAGAAACGTATGTTTTTGCTAAAAACACTAGCAAAAAAAACCCCGAGGCTTGCTGGGAGTGGGAGGGGTTATGCTAGTGCCATCCTTAAAGCTTGTTTGCCAGATTTCAATCACCTGATAGGAGCTGCAAAGGCCTATGGTCTAAGACTAAGAATCTGTGTCCTGTAATGTATGACTCAGAAAGACAACTTAGAGGTGATTTACTTTACAGGTAAAAAAAGGATCAGCATTGACAGATTTGGCAAATTGACTTAAAGCACATTTTACTATCCATTTTTTGTCATTAGAGTGTCTCTCTCTTTAATGCACTACCACAAAAACAAAATCTGATAAAATCAGTATAAATTAAAAAATAGTTTAATATAAAATTATTTTCATATACTGTAATTAATGATATTTAAAGTTATAATTATTAAAGATAGTACAGCATTTTTTCCAAATCCAAGGAGTCTGACTGCCTTGTTAGGTTTTGAAGATTTTTTTTGTTCGTGGGCCCTCCTAAGCTGTCATAAAACCATGTTTAACATATTTGAATGATTGAAGGGTTGGGTTTATTTATTATTTATTTTTGTTTTACCTTCCCCTGAGCTACCGCCCATGGACACTAGGCATGTTTTATCCTTAACTATAAAATAACTTAGTACTGAATTGGTGTTAAAATACAGTTTCAGCCTTATGGACATAGGTCTCTGTGGCCTATCATTACATTATTATTAGAAAATTCAATAATTACAATCTCACTTGCCAATTGTTGGAAAAGAGATTGTGGCCAGTGAATGTGCAGGTTAAATTGCTCTGATGTGCATTGCCCTTTGTTGAAATGTAGAACATGCCCTAAACATAGGAGTCTAAACAGTCTGTTGACGTTTTCTTTACCAGTAAAATTTAATGAAATTAGAAAAAAGTATTACAGCGCAATGCAGCATATGTTAAAACGCACAGCAACACAGCATGCCAACGCACATACATTCACATGGGCTTATTGCACACACTGCGGTGTGAATGAGCCCTACCATGCTGCCTGAGTATATATGTTCCATTCTTTGACAAAGAGCAAATGTATGGCTACATAAAATGTTGGCAATAAAAGGGGGTCCAGGGCTGCTGATAGCATAGGACTGCAAGGTGCTGTTAGTATAGTGCAAGATTGACTTTAGTTCAGCTAAGCTTCAATATATTTACAAATATTAGTAGAGTTGAAGAAATGGGACAATCTTGTCAAATTTCAACTTTTTGAACTTGCCTCAATATTTGTGTGCAAGTGTGAACTGTCTGGATTAATGAATTGCATGATTCACTGCAAACTGGACAAATTTCCATGCAAATATTGATGCAAATTTTTAAATGTGCAATACCTCAGAAAAAGCTTAAATTCATATTGTTTTTGAGATACATGAACAGGTTTGTTATATCTTTACTATCTACATCTCTCCAACTCTGTTAAAAACTAAAAAAAAAAAATGGCTAGAGCAGAGTTATAATGGAATCCAGGATTTTGCTTTTGCAGCAGCTGCCTGGCACTGAGTGCTGTTAAATAGCTTCTTCTCCACAAGTTTACAAGAATGTTTGAGATATTTTAAAACTAAAACCTGTAAACCTATACAAGGCTCTCTCATTGAAAAATAAAACAGTGAATTTTAATGCATTGTGGATAACTTATAATTTGACTCTATTGCCAATCTCGCCTTCAACCCCAAAAAATGATATCCATGCAGATAACTATTGGCTGGGGACGTTGGCAACAGCCCACAAACATGACAGTTACCGGTAGAGGTCTACAGTGATCCCTCTATACAAATAATATGCACATTAACTAACAGTGATCATCCATTGCTTCCAGGCCAAATGCAAGGCTAGCAGTGTGGCACGTATATTTGCTGTACTACTCATCTAATGTTAGCAATGTCCTATATATCGTGTAGAGAGTACCAAAACTGGCTTTCATAGTCTGGACCTTACTAGTCCATATCAGCACTCAAACAGTTGATTGTTTCACAAGGCAAGAAGTGCGAGAAGCCTCTGTGATCTTGTAATAAAAGCTTGGGGATTATCTGTGGTCTGTTGGCTTTTCAAGCACATGCAGACCCTTTTCCAAACAGTGTTAAGTCTGTGCAATTTGTGCAGCAGTCCTCTTCTACCTTTAGTTTCTTTTGGGTACAGGCATCATCAGTATACCAATAATGTTCGATTTCAGTTTACCTATAAACAGAATAGCAATTTGATGCTATTACTCTATCTCTACAATGCATACAGCTGTCTCCCTTGATACTGTGCGTACATTCCTCCCTCTTCCTCCATTGCATGGTGATATGTGCTGCAATCTACATATTCTGTTCTTTCTCAATATTATTCTACTGTACATCATCAATTTTTTTCATCTATTGTTGATGTTATTTTTAAGTAGGTTCCATTCCCATAGTGCCGGAATATGTGTGGCCATCTTTCCCAATCCCTCTCTGTTCTCAGACACAGCTTTTTTTTTTTTTGATGTTCCTTTAGAAATCATTCATCCACCTACTCTCAGTGCTCATTCAGGTCTCATGGGTCATCCGGTGGAATGGGGGGTCAATAATGCAGCTGAAGTGTAGCTACATGAGATGAATGCAGACAGAAGGCCAGAGATGCACAAAGGCTACAAGGGTTCTCAGGACGACTGCTGAATGCTAACATGAGTGGGGGAGAATATGGGTGCATGGGGAGTAAGAAGACGGGGAGGGTGATAGGCAGAGGAGCTGGAGGAAATATATGGGGTATCAGGGCATGGTTACTTCAAAGATAAACCTGGATACTGATAATGTGCAGTAGTGTAAAACATAAAGAATGAATAAGAATAAACACAACAGCAAAGATAAAGAGCAAGATATCCACAGTATCAAATGGAAATGTTAACGTCAAAGCAGAGTAACCTAAATAAATAGATGTAAGCCAGTATGCAGAGAAAGGATGGAATTCTCTCAGCATCGGCAGGCTATAAAGCTGTACATATAGATGCTCACAAGCCTGGAAATACATGTATCCTTTTCAGACAGCACTAGTTAGACTAGCACGACTGGCTGCGTAGACAGAGACATCGATATCAAATGAATAGATAGATGATATCTGTACCTGGCCTTCATTTTTCGCTGCTGCGAGACGCCTTTCCTCTTTTCCATCTCCAACCAAAGGATAATACTGAAAGTCCTTAATACAATTGTCTCTGCATCCAGGCGATAACATGCATCACACACAGGTTGGTCTGCACCGAGGCACAGGCTAATCACAGGTAAAGGACCGATCTAACAGTCACAATGACATAGTTATCCGGTGCAGAACTCAGCGCACATACAAATAAAAAAAAGAAAAAAGGCAAACCGGTTCACATGCACCACGCAAAGGACAGATAGGAACCCAAGACGCACAAGGACACACATCCACTGACACTCAGCGAGGAAAAAAAAGAGAGGAATAAGGAAAAAAATCCAGAGGTGGATCTGCAGCTGCACGACACATAGGCAGGACAGGAATATGACGGAGCACGCACACACACATGCTACAAGATCTATGCAGCAGAGATGGTCAAAATGAAGAAAAAGAACGAGGGAGAGGCACTGGGGAAACCAAATCACAGTGAGAAGGGTGAGAGAGCAGGCAAAACACACAGGGTAAGGGAGAAGAAGCGAGCGAAGAGGAGGGACAAACAGATACAGAATCAGAGAGAACAGGGAGGAGAATGAAGAGAAGTGGGGAGAGGGAGAGGAGAGGAGAGGAGGAACGAGGACAATAAGCTAGAGAGAAGTAGCAGCTGAGAGCAATGACTCTGCTACTTAGACCTATATATTAATACGGTGCAATATTCAAAAAAGATTGCTAGGCTTCAAAGCCTTCTTATTCACAAAAAAAAAATCAAATAAGGGATTGACAGCTGCTCTGGCTATTGCTGTATTCAGTGAGATAACTAGGCTGCCCACTACTACAAATAAAGAGATAATTACCCTGCCCACCTCTGTATGCTGACATGTTGTACAGCTGGCTGTTAACAGATAACTCTACAACCCTGAGCTGCCCACTGATGGATTGCCATGCTCCTTCTCTATACCATTTATTTTGCAAATAATCGGTAATGCATTGTATACCGAGGCAGCGGTGTACCCATCGCTGTGAAATGAGAGTCTGTTTTCTTGTGTTATCCTGTCCTGTCCACCTGATTTATTGAGAGATGGCCTGGTCCCTCGTTTAATGAGCCATCTTATTGCCTGAATTACAGCGCTGTACATTTCTATACCATCCCAGAGCCATGTCCACTGCTCTATACTGGATGTAAAAAGACATTAAAAACTACCGATCCTGCCAGGTCACATGTTTAATGTTTATATATAATAGAGGGGAGGGAGCACACCACAGAACCACTATATCAAAAAGTTACCATGAAAATGGACTTTGCTCAATACCTCAACACTAACCACAATGGTCCATACTCAACAGGTGTAAATAAAATATGTATCCAAAAAAAGCACTAGTACCGACAAATATTTTAGACATACAGCTTCTATTTATTGATTAAAAAACAAAGCACACTGAACACAAACATGTACCCATTAAAATATGCTAAGACATGCCTGAGGACCAGTGATGTATCCCCAAATTTTATCAATATACCTTGTAATTATGTATTTAGTTTTAATTAGCAATCAACACTGAGAGTTCTCTGGGAGAAAAGGGACAATTTGAAGAAAAAAGAAAAAGTGGCCACAAGTTACATTGGCAGCATGCTGGACATCCTTAAAGCTGTCAACCAAAAACATGTGAATGGAGTGAGTATTGATGAAACGTGACAATATATTATAGGCTCAAAAGCCAAACTAACTCCAACACTTCTTGTACTTGGAATCATAGCAATTGTAATTACTCTGAAACCTTCATGTATAGATGGAGTCAGAAGCATATATTATGACCACAGACATCTGTGCAGTAGGGACAACAGGATGTGGTCCAGAGGAGGCAACAGAATTCTTATAAAATTAAAGATTTTTTTTAAAACTGTATACTGATATAAGTCAATTTCAACTGTCCATCAACCTCCCACGCACAATAGGCTGCCATTATGGAAACCTCCACACAAGTCCACGTTAGGTTGGCTAACACATGTGATAGACCGTGGATCCAAAACTTATGGCGAAAATTCAACATGGTAATCCATAAGAATTAAAACTTAGTTTGCTAGTACATATGCCATGTGCATCTTCCAACCAAAATCCTTAAAACAGAAGTTTGAAATGAGGTTTCAGTTCAATGGCGGTTGCCTTACAGTATTATTGATTCAAAACAGTTCAAAAGTTGTCCCTCTTCTATAGTATGATTGATATACATATCGATCCATAGGATAGTCCAACACTGGTCATGGCATGGCTATTGATCCATATGACCGGTTTCACCGGACCCACCTGGTTGCATCAGAGTTATCTATACTGGGCGTCCATACAGATGAAATATGGGAGATGTGATGGCAGCGCAGTGCATCCAATAAACTGTATATTGGTTTAATTATCTGAATATTTATTTACTTGCTGTGTGTGCTATGGAAATGGTTGTATGGATGTCTGGCTTTGATTTAGACCTATAGATTGTATCTTATTGTATTGTACTGTCTTCCTTAATTGTGTAAAGTGCCGGGTAAACTGTCGGCATTATATAAATCCTGATTATTAATAACAACACAAGATGAATTAATTTAAAGGAACACTGTCATGAAAAAAAATACATAGAATTCCAATGCTGAGTTCCTTCTGAAAATACTACTTACCTGGCTGTTATGCTGATTCTTTGAATACAATACTTTCATGTGCGTGCAAGTAATATTCTGAGATTTAATTTGATATACATATGGTATATTAAATTAAAAGGCGCTGCAGCCAGATCATTAACCACTTGCCCTCCAGAGGATTTACCCCCTTCTTGACCAGGCCATTTTTTGCGATACGGCGCTGCGTTACTTTAACTGACAATTGCGCGGTCATGCAACTCTGCACCCAAATTAAATTTATGTTCTTTTTTTCCCCACAAATGGAGCTTTCTTACGGTGGTATTTGATCGACAATTTTGAGAAAAAAAACAATATTTTTGACTTTTTGCTATTAAACATGTCCAGTAAAAAAACAAAACAAAAACAAATTTCGGCATAAATTTAGGCCAAAATGTATTCTGCTTTTTTTGCTAAAAGAAATCCCAATATGTATAAATTAATTGGTTTACGTGGTAGTTATGGCATCTACAAATGGCGGTATATATACTGGAATTTTATTTTTATATATACACTAGTAATGGCGGTGATCAGCGACTTACAGCAGGACTGCAGCGGGCATTCTGACACTGGGGGGAACTGACAAACTGTCACTGACATCCCCAGTGACACTAATACAGTCATCAGTGCTAATAAAAAGCACTGTCACTGTACAAATGACACTGGGCAGGAAGGGGTTAACATCTGGGGTGATCAAAGGGTTAACTGTGCGCTGTGTGCTGTTTTCCTGTGTGCTGTGTGCGTGTTTTACAGTGTAAGCACGCTGCTTTCTATTGCTCTGCTATGCACCATAAGCCCCCTCCACCACACTTTACACTTGGCACAATGCAGTCAGGCAAGTACTGTTCTCCTGGCAACTGCCAAACCCAGACACGTCCATTGGATTGCCTGGCAGAGAAGAGTGATTGGTCACTCCAGAGAACACATCTCCACTGCTCTAGAGTCCAGTGGCGGTGTGCTTTACACCACTGCATCTGATGCTTTGCATTGCACTTGGTGATATAAGGCTTGAATGCAGCTGCTCGGCCATGGAAACCCATTCAATGAAGCTCTCTATGCACCGTTGGTGTGCTAATCTGAAGACCACACAAAGTTTGGAGGTCTTTAGCTATTGAATCTGCAGACAGTTGGCAACTTCTGCGCACTGTGTGTTTCAGCATCGCTGACCCTGCTCTGCCCTTTTACGTGGCCTACCACTTCATGGCTGAGTTGCTGTTCCCAGTTGCTTCCACTTTGTTATAATACCACTAACAGTTGAGCGTGTGGAGTATTTAGTAGCAAGGACATTTCACGGATGGACTTATTGAACAAGTGGCAACCTATAACGGTACCAAGCTTGAATTCACTGAGCTCCTGAGAGTGACCCATTCTTTTCCAAATGTTTGTAGAAGCAGTCTGCATGCCTAAGTGCTTGATTTTATACACCTGTGGCCACGGAGGTGATTGGAACACCTAAATCCAATAATTTGGAGGGGTGGCCCAATACTTTTGGCAATATAGTGTATGTGGCAGCACAGTGGTGGGCCTTAACGCTGAGTTCCCCCATAAATGCAGCATCCCTTGTTAGTGCTGGGGACATGCTCACTCAACACCTGCTACATAAAGACTGCACTGGCACTAACAGCTCCTTGTCATAATTTACCAATGGGAACTGGTGGTGCTGGCTTCCAATCATGTGATCACTATGACAGCCAAACAAAGTGATCACATGACCAGTAAGCTCATGTAATGCATCCGGTGTTACAAACGTTTATAGGGCAGCCTCTTGCTGGATGTACAGGGTAAATATCAATGCTTGACTGAGGTAAGAGCTACAAAAAAGTGGTAAAGTAAAATTGGAAAACAGAGGCAAGATTTTGAGATGGGTTTTTTCATATATATAACTATTAGTGCTACAAGGATGGCTTAACTCCACTTGACTGCCAACCAACAAGAAGCCCAAGTGGTTACTGTGTTGTTGAGTGACATACAATTAGAACAGTATTAAACCCAAAAGCAAACATTTATTATAGTGCAGCTTACCTATTCTTAGATGTCAACTGCATTTGTTTTCTTTTTTAGGCTTTCTTTCCCTATTTTCCCTTGGTGATCTGGCCAGTCTGTTGCTATTCAAATGAACAAGCTCTAATACAGATGTAACACTTAGGCTGGGCTCACATGTATGCGGTGCGGTATATCGCATGCTATTCGCACAGGAACTACACCTCATTCCTGTGCAAATCACATGCGATTTGTGTGCGAGGTGATTGGAGCCATACATTATGTATGACTCTAATCGCACCGCACCCAGACCAAAAAGGTGAAGGACCCTTTTTTTGGTACGTACTAGAATCGGATCGCATGGGTATTCACACCTATGCGATCCGATTCTGCACGTCGCACCACTTTTGTGGAGCGATTTTGGGGTGTTGTTAACTTAACATACACACCCGCCGCGGTTCACATAAACAGGGTACGATTCTGATGCGGTGTGGAATTCTCAGAGAAAACACTGTGAATTCTGCACAGCATTAGTGTGAACCCAGCCTTACAGAGATGAGACATAGGGGATGATTTACCAAAACTGGTGCAATGAGAATCTGGTGCAGCTGTGAATAATAGCCAATCAGTTTCTAACCTCAGCTTCTTTAATTAAGTTTTGGCAAAAAAAAAAAACCTGGAAGTTCACTGGATTCTATGCAGAGCTGCACCAGAATTTGCATTCTTCACTTTTAGTAAACCACCCCATAGTATTTACCACTGACGGATGTTTATAATGGTCGGATTTTATTTATATATGTAAATCCTTTATCCCAAAAAGGGATAACTGCTTATAAAGTGTTAGCTGGAGTTCAGCTTCAGTTTGTTAGTGTATCTAAATTTGCTAGTACATTTAACACTCCCTTTCCCAAGACTGACAATGTTGATCTCTGCTGTGCCTCCTATACCCCTTGATTCAGAGTGGGGGCACTGAAATACCGGGTGTGTTACTGCTCAGAACACCAGGTGAAAACAGAAGGAAGAAAGCCTAAACATTGAAAACAAATGCAGCCACTACATATGATTGGTAAGCTGCAATTGTTTTTGGTTACGGCTTTAAACTGGCCATACACTATACAATCTGACTGCACAATCATCATAGAATCTCTTTTAGTTTTACCAAAACTATGCAATATGGGGACAAACCTATATAATCCATTCAAATATTGCCAAACCAGGCAGGCCCTTGCTCAACATAGCTGATGGTAGATTTAAAAGAGGTAGTACAATCACATTGTATAGTGTATGATCGACCTTGGCCTGCAACACCAATGATTAAAGCGACTGTAAAGGATCTGTTTTTTGTTTGTTTTTTCTAAATAACAAACATGTTATACTTACCTGCTATGTCCAATGGTTTTGCACAGAGTAGCCCCGATCCTCTTCTTCTGAGGTTCCCTGCCGGCACACTCTGCTCCTCCTCTTTAGTGCCTGGCCCCATAGCAAGCGCTTGCTTTTTGGGCAGGTGTTTGGACTCACTCCTGAACTGGCTCTATGTGTCCATAGATACACACAGTGTGCTTTTGCCCCACTCCCTGCTTGTTGGTTTTGACTGTCAGCAGCAGGAGCTAGTGGCTCCCGTGGCTGTCTCTGAGCATACTAGTAGAGAGAGAGCAGCACTGCTGCTCTCAGGCATTTATTTTATTTATTTCAGGTACTTATATAGCGCCATCAATTTACGCAGTGCTTTACATATATATTGTACATTCACATCAGTCCCTAACCCTCAAGGAGCATACAATCTAAAGTCCCTAACTCACATTCATACATACATATACTAGGGACAATTTAGACAGGAGACAATTAACCGACCAGCATGTCTTTGGAGTGTGGGAGGAAACCGAAGTACCTGGAGGAAACCCACACAGTCACAGGGAGAACATGCAAACTCCAGGCAGGAGGTGACATGGCTGGGATTCAAAACCAACGACCTTAGTACTGCCAGGTGGAAGTGCTAACCATTTAGCCACTGTGCTGCCCATAGTGGTGGATCGAGATCAGGCTCAGGTAAGTATTTAGGGGGGTTGGGGAGGAAGCTGTACATGGAAGTTTTTTTTACCTTCATGGAGAAAATGCATCAGAGTAAAAGCATTTGTAAAGGCTCAAGGTTTTTTTTTACTTTTGTGCATTCTATGCATGAAGGTAAAAAACCTTCTGAATGCAGCAGCCCCCCTAATTCTTACCTGAGCCCCCTCCCGATCCAGCTGTGCAGGAGAGTAGCGGCTCTCCTGGTTGAGACAGCAGTGGGAGCCATCGGCCAGTGAGCCAATGAGGAGAGAGTGGGGGTGGGAGCCAAGCCATGCTCTGTGTGTGTGTATGGCTTGGGAGTGAGCCTACTTGTGTGCCCCCATAGCAAACTGCTTGCTATGGGGGCACTCGGCAGGAGTGAGCGGCCAGGAGTGCTGGTGGGGACCCAAGAAAAGGAGGATCAGGGCTACCCTGTGCAAAACCACTGCATAGAGCAGGTAAGTAAGACATATTTATTATTATTTTTTTAATTGCCTTTAATATCACTTTAACCTTTAAAACCACTTTAAATTATGACAACCTAACTGCTTATCTCTATTAGAATCTATCATGTACTGATTTTAGTAGAGCAAATTCTGTCTGGTTATTAGCCCTAATTATATTTAATAGGGTAATGTATGTGAACTATGCTTGGATTATCTTTAAACAGGTAACTCTTTAGGGAGATATCATGGTAAAAGGGCTGGCAGTTGAGACAAGTATAGTAAACCACATGACATAATGATAAGTAGTCATACTAATTAGTGATGTATGAGACACAGCACGTGTATAGCTGCTACCATACCTAGGCCAGCCATATAATTGCTCTGTCTATTACCGTATGTGCAACAGCTGGACATTCTGCCAGGCTCTATGTGTTGATGCATAACTGTATTGTGAGCTGTGCTAGGCATCTACAATGAGCAGTGTAGACTGAATGATAACTAGGCTTCCCAGTACATTACAAGGCAAGGCAACTGAGCTGTTCAGTGCTGTGTAATGAGACATAACCGCTCCGTCCAATGCTGTACAATGTGGTGTAGCAGCGATGGTCAGAGATATAGAAGGTGACTGGCAATTGTGTTGCCCAGTGGTGTACGGGAAAATGCTGTGTGCTTTCCTATTCTGTATGACAGAGATAACTAAGCTCCTAAAAACCAAATACTGACTTATAGCCGCACTGTGTCTGAGCTCCTAGAGGGCAGCTGTTGCTCGGGAAAAGTAATGTCGCTGCTGGGGCAGGTAATTACAGTAGTAGCTTATTAATAATTAATTCAGCCAACAAGTAAACATCAAAGAGGGACAAAGCACACTGCAGGGTATCACGTCACATGCGGCCCTCCCTACCAGAGATTGCATGCAAGCTGCTGAATTTAGGGCTGGAGATATTGTCTGCTGAGATATAATTGGATTATTGGGACAGCCCATCAATAAAATAAACTAACAAAATCCATGTGCTTGCTTTGAGGCTTTAGGCTTAGAAAGGCTGCAGTAGAAAAACAACTGGCTTGGGTAGTTTAGTCGATCGTCGGTTCATTCATAGAGAGTAAGCAGTTGCTTGCAGTGCTTCCAGGACTCCTTTGAGTTTGAAAAGTCAATCAGAAGAGTTAGAGACTTTGGTCCATTTACAGCTATAAAGCTGGCCATACACTGCAAAATGTTCAAATGAACATTCGAAAAAAAAAAATCTCACAACATAATGCCAACAGAAATGTGACGAATGTCTTTCAAAAGTACTTCATAATTTTGTTTTCTTTAAACATTCCATTTTTGGTATGAATTAAATTGAAAATCGCATGTTAGAAAAAATTTCTATCTTCCTTTGAATTGTCTCATCAGTATGGTTGAAAACAAATGTTGATTTGACCCATCTAATGATTCCACCAAAGATCAAACAAATGTTCTGAAAATGAACATTTTTCAAATGGAATTCTATTGTTATATGGCCAACCTAAAGTAATAGTAAGCTTTCATTTCTTTTTTAAATGAAAATAACAAACATGTTATACTTACCTGCTCTATGCAATGGTTTTGTACAGAGCAGCCCCAATCCTCCTCTTCTGGGGTCCCCTACCGGAGCACCAGGCTCCTCCTCTTTGGCAAGTGCCTCCATGGAAAGCTTTCTTTGGAGGCACCTCTGCGGGTTCACTCCTAAGGCACCCTGTCTGCGTTTATTGGCACAGAGCAGGCGACTCGGCCCCATCCCTTGCTGCCACGTCACAGCATTTGATTGACAGCATTGGGCGTCAATCTGTCCAGTGAGGAGGGAGACAGCGACAAGAAGCTCTGCTCATGTGCACACCTCTACACTGGTGTATTTAGGTTTTGTGCTGCCCTAGGCAAAACAAAAAATGGGCATTCCCTACAGAGAGAGCCTGACATTGACCAACAACACCCCTGCCCACCCCCCCGAGACAGCCTTCCACTAATACCCCCCCCTATGGCGAGAGAGAGAAAGTCACTCACCTTCACAGCTGTGGACATCCCCTGGAACAAGAGTTGGACTCTCCATACACCATCATACAGCCCGCAACCTCTCTCGGATCTCACCTGGTCCCCATGCCACATGTGTCCTTTCTTCCGGGGAGCGCTGCTGCCCCCCTGAAAAATGCTGCCCTAGGCAAATACACCCCTGCATCGCTGAGCAGACAGAGCTCAGGTAAGAATAGGGGGGGCTGGGGGGGGGGGTCCTGCAGTACAGAAGATTTTTTACCTTAATGCCTAGAATGTATTAAAGTAAAAAAAAATAAGGCTTTAGAACCAGAGGTCTATGGATGGTCTGCATGAAAAACTGACAGGCAGACCCAATCGGACCGTCAGTGTGAAAAGGGCCTAAGAGTTTCATCATGGACAGTATTGTCAGCACATGTGCATGTGAATAGTATATCACCTTCTAAAACCTGGTTTGATTGGTTTTGATGTTGAGGATTCAGAGGCAGAAATCGGAATAAGGTTTACTAAATGTTTTCTATACATATCTCACATTAAATTATTTTAAATCATTCCCTTACTGATCCTTGACCTCAACAGAACACCTAAACCCAGGGTTGGATTTACTATTAGGTATAGTAGGCTCATGCCTAGAGCCAGTAGAGGCAAAGAGGCAACTTTCCCAAGATAACAATTGGCCACACATATTTTGTCATAATCAGAAAGAATAGTCATCTGATATCATGTCTGTACAAATTATCACAGGTTAGGACTAGAGATACATGGCAACGAATTTATATATAAGGTGATCTTAACAAAGCAGTGTTAACACATATGTGCCTAAAGGGTCTCCACCCCTGCATCAACCTTACCTTGAAACCTGTTATTTTAACCCAGGTGTCTCCACATTTTCTAGACAAAAGGGCAAATTTACTGTTTTTCAGACCTTAACCACTTGCCCTCCAGAGGATTTACCTCCTTCCTGACCAGGCCATTTTTTGGGATACGGTGCTGTGTTACTTTAACTGACAATTGTACGGTCATGCAATGCTGCACTCAAATGAAATTTACATCCTTTTTTTCTCACAAATAGAGCTTTCTTTCAGTGGTATTTAACCGCCTCTGCGTTTTTGAATTTTTTGCACTATTAAAAAAAAGATTAACAATTTAGAAAAAAAATACTGTATATATTTTTAACTTTTTGCTATTAAACATGTCCAGCAACAAAAAATTAAAAAATCAAATTTCATCATAAATTTAGGCCAAAATGTATTATGCTACGTCTTTGCTAAAAAAATCCCTATATGTGTAAATTAATTGGTTTACATGAAAGTTATAGTGTTTATAAATGGCGGTATATATACTGGAAATTGATTTTTTTTTAATTACTTCATGTCCGGCAACTTTTACCCCCTTCCTATCCAGGCCAGTTTTCAGCTTTCAGTGCTATCATACTTTGAATGACAACTGCGCAGTCATGCAACACTGTACCCATATGAATTTTTTTGCATTTTTTTTTAGACAGATAAAACTTTATTTTGGTGGTATTTATTCACCACTGGGATTTTTATTTTTTTTGCTATATAAATGAAAATGTCCAAAAATTTTGAAAAAAGTGTTTTTCTTATAAAATTTTGCAAATAAATAATCTTTCTTCATAAATCTTGCCCAAAATTTATTCAGTTATCTTTTTAGTAAAAAAAAAAAAATAACCCAAATTAGTTTATAACCAAAAATAATTTTTCAAAAAAAGTTTTAAAATTTTTATTTTATTTGTTTATATTATTATTTATGTTTTTTTTCTTTTTTTAACATACTGTCACCCTACAGGACAGTGTCACCATTGTGACACTGTACTACTTGTGAGGGGTGATGAAGATTTTTTTTTTTTACACTGATAGCTTTTACACCAATAAAGGCTGTAAAAGCAATATTTTTTCCTTCTCTCTGGCTGCATTCTTGCTGCCATTGAGAAATACTGTGTGAGCTATGATCAGTCACAGCTTGTCACATGGTACAAGGCTATTGTGAATAGCCTTGTACCTTGTGATCTCTGTGATCATTCACAGATTTCACACGTAGTAAGCAATGATGTCAGAAGTGACATCTTGCTTACTACTATTCATGTGATCACGGATTGGTCAATCAGTGATCACATGATCGGGACCTTACACAGAGGTCACAGTCCAAAATGGCGGGTGCCGTTTATGAACAGCAACCCGTTCCTGCACTGCCCCCGTCTGGCCGTTGATATACATGGGAGGATGGGATGTGGTTAAGTTTAGGTAAACTTTTTTTTTAACCTTTGGATATAGACGGGAAGGATTATCTGTCTGCTACAGATTTTCCTCTCATTCACTGCCATGGTGACTACAGTTTCACCATACAAGAAGTGAGCATAAATCTGATATGGGAATCCAGGTCACATTAAACCTTTACAGGCAAAAAAAATGGCCAGCACACCAAAAAAAGAATCTCAACCACTCACTGAGTTCTTAATAGTATAACATACAGTAAAAACCACCCAAATAGGTGTTTTTTTATTGCATGTTTTGCTATTGAGATCTCTTTTTGATGTGCTGGCCATTTTGTTGTCTGTGGATTTGTGTGGTGTCTGTGTTGGCCATGCACCCAGGATCCGGTGAGAAAGGTTAAAGTGTGGGATGGATGGTATGAGAACAATAAAAACGTGACTGGGGTTCTAGCCAATTCCCACTATACTGTAAAAAAATATATTTCTGTTTGCACTGGTTTTGCAGATTTTCCCTAATTTCCTGTCTGATAAAATGTTGTTGTAAGGGACTGCCCGGCGGTACTACTAGCACTCCACTGAATAGGCGTCCCCAGCGCACGGAGTCTAAGTCCCAGGGTGCTTGTTCACCAGGGCCCCTGATGGTGGGGATGGACTTGGAGCTCCCTGAGACCAGGTCGTGACTACCGGGTGCGTCCGTCAGTGGTAGTAGTATGCGCAAGGGGCTCCCACGGGGAAGAGTCTGATGTGAGGAGGTCAGAAGACCCCACTGCACGGGATGGATGGATGGATGAGCAGGGTCAGACGGGCCGGGTCGGTAACAGAGAGGGCGGCAAGGTACAAGGCAGCGGGCATAGAATGGTCGGGTCACACGCCAGGTCAGCAACAGCAGGTCAAATCCAATAGGGGGCATTCAGGAGAGAGGTCAGGCAAAGCAAGGGTCAGAACAGGCGAAAACAGCAAGGTCAGGTACAATCCGGGTCAATAACTTACAGGGTACAGGTTCACAGGATTCAGAATGCAGGAAAGACCAGAAGGCACTGAATGACAGCTCAGGGTCGTTTAAATATCCCGCCCTGCGCTGCCATTGGTGCCCAGCGGGCGGCCCGCGGCTTCTACTGCGCATGCGCGAACTCGAACGCCGCGGCCGGCCCGGAACCAGTGCTCGAGTCCCTGCGCCGGGCGGCATACTGCGCCTGCGCCGGGACCAACGCGGCGGGGATCGAGGGGATCCCTGACATTGCCCCCCCCCTACGGGCAACCTCCGGATGCCCACCCGATCTCTCCACCACGGGTGATCGCGAAAGAACCTCCGGACAAGTCTGGGTGCATGGACATTATGGGCTGGTTCCCAAGAATTGTCCTCAGGACCATAGCCCTTCCATTTGATAAGGAATTGGGTCTGGCCTCCCCTCCTTCGACACTTCAGGATTGTTTCAACCTCAAATTCTTCTTCTCCTTCGACCGTTACCGCTTCCGGGGGTCTAGATTCCCGGTCAGGGAAGGCATCTGGGACCACAGGCTTCAGAAGGGACACATGAAAGACCGGGTGGATCTTGAGCGTGTCAGGGAGGGCGAGTTCATAGGCTACTTCGTTAACCATCCGTTTAATGCAGAAGGGGCCTATAAATTTGGGTCCCAATTTCTTTGACAGGCAAAGCATCTTTAGATTGGACGTCGCCAGCCAAACCTTCTCCCCAGGCCGCAATACCAGATCTCCTCTCCGTTTCCTGTTGAATGCTTTCCTGTAGTCTTCCTGGGCCCGACTGATGGCCACTTGAAGCTTCTTATTGTTCGCAGCGAAGAACGTTACCACATCTTGTGTTGCTGGTACTGGGCATTCCGACACCAAATCCGGGAGGAAGACTGGGTGAAAGCCATAGTTGGCGAAGAACGGGGACTGCCCTGTTGCTGAGTGGCGGGCGTTGTTATACGCAAATTCCGCTAAAGGAAGAAGTGGCAGCCAGTCATCTTGAGTAAACGAGGTATAGCATCTTAAATATTGCTCTAAGGTCTGATTGGTCCTTTCGGTTTGACCGTTAGTTTGAGGGTGGAACGCAGAAGAGAGAGATAATTTGATGTCCAGGGCTTTGCACAGTGCTCTCCAGAATCTGGACGTGAACTGGACCCCTCGGTCCGAGACAATGTCTTCGGGGACCCCATGCAACCTGACTACCTCACGAATGAAGACTCGCGCGGTCTCGGCCGCCGAGGGGGTCTTCTTCAACGGGATGAAGTGGGCCATCTTGGACAAGCGGTCCACGACTACCAGGATTGCCGTGTGGTCTCGGGATGGCGGAAGCTCGACTATAAAGTCCAGTGAGATCTTTTGCCAAGGCCGTTCAGGAATAGGTAAGGGTCGCAGCAGACCCCAAACCTTGTTTCTTGAGGGCTTGTTCTTCTGGCAGGTGACACAGGACCTGACATAGCCCTTACAATCTTTAGCCATGTCTGGCCACCAGAATGAGCGTCGGAGAAGTTCCAGGGTCTTTTCTGGGCCAAAGTGCCCCGCCATTGGGTGGTCGTGGCAATGCCCCAAGACCAGGGTTCGAGCTTCTTCCGGCACCACAATTCGATCTTCCCTCCATAGGAGTCCCCCCTTGTTCTGGAGCGGCCCTCCGCCTGGGGTAGAGAAGTTTGTGGATGCCTCCATTAGCCTGGAACGAAGGTCCGACTGAAGGACCAAGAAGTTACCCGAGGACAGGATGGTGTCAGGTACTGGGGTCTCCTTGGCGTCTTCGTACATCCGTGATAACGCATCCGGCTTAGTGTTCTTTGATCCCGGCCGGTACGTAATATGGAAGTTGAATCTTGAAAAGAATAGTGCCCATCTCGCCTGTCGCGGGCGTAGACGCTTGGCAGTTCTCAGATACTCTAAGTTCTTATGGTCAGTAAATATTAAGATGGGGTGCACCGCACCTTCCAGCAGGTACCTCCATTCCTCTAACGCCGTTTTGATCGCTAGTAGCTCACGGTCACAGATATCATAGTTCCTCTCCGCTGGGGTCAGCTTCCGTGAGAAGAACGCTACCGGGTGGAGCAGTTCCTTGGTGCCTTTTCGTTGGGAGAGGATGGAGCCTACCGCATTCTCCGATGCATCTACCTCCAAGATGTAGGGCAGAGCGGCGTCTGGGTGACCCAAAATGGGTGCCGAAGTGAACAGCTTCTTTAAGGCTTCGAAAGCTCCCTGCGCTTCTGGTGTCCATCTGAATCAGGTTCCCAGCTTGGTTAGCTGAGTAATGGGGGAGACCAGACCCGAGAAGTTCTTGATGAACTTCCGGTAAAAATTTGCAAAGCCGATGAATCGCTGGACGCCTTTCCTGTCTGTGGGTTCAGGCCAATCCAGTATTGCAGCGACCTTCTGGGGATCCATCGCGACCCCCGCGGTGGAGATAATCAGGCCCAAGAAGGCAATGCTGGATTGTTCAAAACAACATTTTTCTGCCTTGGCGTACAACCCATGCTGCCGCAACCGCCCCAATACTTTTGCTACATGTATTCTGTGTTCCCCCAGAGACGGGGAAAAAATCAGAATGTCGTCTAAATAAACGATCACAAAGACATCCAGAAAGTCCCTAAAAATATCATTTACAAAATGTTGAAACGTGGCCGGAGCATTACACAACCCGAACGGCATGACCAGATATTCAAAATGACCGAAGCGGGTGCGGAAGGCCGTCTTCCACTCGTCCCCCTCCCTTATGCGAATCAAGTTGTACGCCCCCCTCAGATCCAGCTTGGTAAAAACTACTGCTGACTTTAAACTTTGGAACAGCTCAGGTACTAACGGTAGTGGGTAACGGTTTTTTATCGTGACCCTGTTCAATTCCCTGTAATCGATACATGGCCTTAAGGTTTTGTCCTTCTTTTCAACAAAGAAGATTCCCGCCCCCGCCGGTGAAGTGGAGTGGCGGATGAACCCCTTCTGGAGGCTGTCCTCGATATATTCCTTTAGGGCCCCCAATTCGGGCTCTGAAAGGGGGAAGATTCGCCCAAAAGGAATTTCTGAGCCGGGTAACAGGTCAATGGGGCAGTCATAAGGGCGGTGGGGGGGTAGAGTATCAGCTCCCCGTTTGCTGAACACATCTAGAAACCCATGGTAGGCCGCAGGGATTACTTGTTTTAATTCAGCTTCCCCCTCAGAGCACAGGAGGATTTGGGGGGTCCCCGGGCCCGAAGTGCGGCAGTATATTCGACAGTATGGGGAAGGGAACGTGATTACTCCGGTCTCCCAGTCAATCTGGGGGTTATGGGCCCGTAACCATGGGAGCCCCAGAATGACTGGGAAGAGGGGTGAAGCTATAGCATCCAGGCGGAGGAGTTCCTGGTGCTGGCCGGCAATGACAGTGGTGATGGAGGGGGTTTCCTGGTTCACTACCCCCAATTTTATTCGGGAACCGTCGGCCAAATAAATATTGAACCCCTTCTGTTTCAATTGAAGGGGAATACCCTGCTGGTGAGCAAAATTAATATCCACGAAGCAGCTGCATGCCCCAGAGTCAATTATGGCCGATACTTCCACGGTCCTTTCTGGAAGCTGAAAGGAAAGGGGCACCACTAAGTATTGGGATGGACCAACATTGCCAAGGGATAAGGAAGAAGAGGTGCACTTACTCAGTTTCTGCGGGCAGGAACGCGCCATATGACCAGCTTCTCCACAATAGAGGCACAGGTTCTGGGATCCTCTGCGCAGATGTTCCTCTGGGGATAGTTTAGGCCGTGCCAGGCCGAGCTGCATGGGTTCGGGGTTGTCTCCAGGTGGCCGGTTTTGGATGACTGGCCTAGGTGTTTGACTGGGACCCTGAAATGATCCCCAGGGATTTCCGTGACCCTGGCCGGACCTCTCAAACCTGCGTTCCCGCAGTCTACGGTCAATTTTAATGGTCAGTGCTATTAGGTCCTCTAAAGTCTCAGGTACCTCCACCCGGGCGAGCTCGTCTTTCAGGCCGTCTGATAGGCCAACACGGAACTGATGCAGGAGTGCGAACTCGTTCCAGCGAGTATCCCCCATCCACCGCCTAAATTCAGATGTGTACTCCTCCGCCGCTCGGCGGCCTTGCCGGAGTGTGTACAGAGTAGCTTCAGCAGAAGCTGCCCGCTGCGGGTCATCATAAAGGATGGCCATAGCATCAAAAAAACTGTCAACCGAACCAAGGTGAGGGTCATTTTTTCCCCGTAATCGATGGGCCCAGTCTTGGGGTTCACCCTGCAGGAGGGATATGACGAACCCCACCTTCACGGATTCAGTCACGAAGGTTCGGGGTTGTAGCTCAAAATAGAGGAGGCAGGACTCGCGGAATGATCTGAACCGAGTGCGGTCCCCGTGGAAACATTCTGGTAAGGGTACTCGGGGGTCGGCCGCCGGGAGTGGTGCGGATGCCCCAGACACCAGCACAGGGGCTGCTACAGCTGGAGGTGTGGGGACCGCGGCCTGTGGGGCAGGAACGGATATAGTGCAGGCCTGGAATTGAGTTTCAATCTGCTGACATCTATCCTGCAGGGCCGATACGGCCTGTGTCAAATTGGATAGGTGCCTGCAGATCTCCTCCAGCGGCGAGGGACCTCCTCTAGACTCAGTCATGGCCTTCTGGTACTGTAAGGGACCGCCCGGCGGTACTACTAGCACTCCACTGAATAGGCGTCCCCAGCGCACGGAGTCTAAGTCCCAGGGTGCTTGTTCACCAGGGCCCCTGATGGTGGGGATGGACTTGGAGCTCCCTGAGACCAGGTCGTGACTACCGGGTGCGTCCGTCAGTGGTAGTAGTATGCGCAAGGGGCTCCCACGGGGAAGAGTCTGATGTGAGGAGGTCAGAAGACCCCACTGCACGGGATGGATGGATGGATGAGCAGGGTCAGACGGGCCGGGTCGGTAACAGAGAGGGCGGCAAGGTACAAGGCAGCGGGCATAGAATGGTCGGGTCACACGCCAGGTCAGCAACAGCAGGTCAAATCCAATAGGGGGCATTCAGGAGAGAGGTCAGGCAAAGCAAGGGTCAGAACAGGCGAAAACAGCAAGGTCAGGTACAATCCGGGTCAATAACTTACAGGGTACAGGTTCACAGGATTCAGAATGCAGGAAAGACCAGAAGGCACTGAATGACAGCTCAGGGTCGTTTAAATATCCCGCCCTGCGCTGCCATTGGTGCCCAGCGGGCGGCCGCGGCTTCTATTGCGCATGCGCGAACTCGAACGCCGCGGCCGGCCCGGAACCAGTGCTCGAGTCCCTGCGCCGGGCGGCATACTGCGCCTGCGCCGGGACCAACGCGGCGGGGATCGAGGGGATCCCTGACAGTTGTCAACAGGTCAACATGTTGGGGAAGTCTCTCTAGCTGAGCCTGGATAACAGTAAAACCCTGATCAGTGCTCTCATCCTTCCCCACCGCCAAGTCTCTTATCTTTCATCCCATGTATAAATGTTTTAGGTATTTGACCCAGAGGTTCATGAGACTGCTGTGGGCACAAACATATGAATCAAGTGTCTGCTCCATGGCAGCCCTGCTCCGAGTGATACATACATTGCCTTATGTGCTCCAGAAATCTGGAGAGACATTGTATCACAGCAAATACAAGGAGACATCACATGGAAAAATATATAAAGTGCCTCCCCTTTCCTCCCTAATGGTCCAAGCTCAGCTTCTCTCCTACCTCCTGTATACCCCTCCACTCCACAATCAGTTTACACCCCGGAGTTGATTTACTGAAGGCAAATAGGCTGTTCACTTTGCAGTGAAATATTCCCCAGAGCTTAGTGAATGAGGAGACACTCAGTTGACATCCATCATCCTATCATGTAAAACAAAAATTCTGTTTTTATTCATTTTTGCTTTCCTTGCAGTGATTGCGTATTGTTTGCAAAATAGAACTTCATCGCATTTACTAAGCTCTGGGGAAAATTGTCTTACAAAGTGCAACTTCTCTTGCAACCTGCACAGCCCTTCTGTCTCTCCCTATAATCAATTTAAAGAAGACACATTCACCAAATAATATGTGTCCAGTCAAACTAATCTCTGATTGGGAAGTAATAAATATGCTATACTATAGAACTATGTATGTGTTGAATAAACAAATGCCATAAACCATTCAGCCCCAATGAACCTGTTCATACTGTAATCCGTACTAGTGTGCTGAATAGCATGCATTCTAGTAGACAGTAATGAATATTAGTGTGTTAATAACCGGAGGGTACAAACCATTCAGTCTAAATATTATTATTAGCACGCTATTGCTATTAACCGCTTCCCGACCGCCCTATAACAGATATACTGCTACAGGGCGGCACGGGTGCGCAAAATCATGTATATATACGTAATTTTGCGTTTCTGGGTAGGAAATTCACGGCCGCGGCTGTCAATCACCAGGTCCCGGCCGGTGATTACTTGCCGGCACCTGGTAATTGCCGAGCATCTCCAACGGAGAGGACAACTGTATGTAAACAAGACAGTTCTCCTCCCTGTCAGCTTGTGCACACTACTTCGGATGGCTGTGCACAGCAAAGCCATCCAAAGCAGTGTGATTACAGTGAAGCACACACACAGAACTTACTGTGAAATAGCACAAAGTTAACCCTTTGATCACCCCTCATGTTAACCCCTTCCTGTCCAGTGCCATTAGTACAGATGTCAGTGCTTTTTATTAGCACGGATCACTGTGTTGGTGTCACTGGGGATGTCAGTGACACCAAGTCAGTTCCCTCCAGTGTCAGAATGCCCACCACAGTCCTGCTATAGCCATACAAAACAGTGTGCTTACAGTTAAACACACACACACAGCCTCCATAGTAAAACAGCACACAGTTAACCCTTTGATCATCACATATGTTAATCCCTTCCTGCCCAGTGCCATTATTACAGTGTCAGTACTTTTTATTAGCAATGATCACTGCGTTGATGTCACTGGGGATGTCAGTGACACCAAGTAAGTTCCCCCCAGTGTCAGAATGCCCACCGCAGTCCCGCTATAAGTTGCTGATCGCCGCAATTACTAGTAAAAAGAAAAAAATTCCAGTATCTATACCGCCATTTGTAAACGCTATAACTGTCACGTAAACCAATTTATTTACACGTATTGGGATTTTTCTTTAGCAAAGACATGTAGCAGAATACATTTTGGTCTAAATTTATGACGAAATTGGATTTTTAAAATTTTTTTACTGGACATGTTTAACCTCCCTGGCGGTATGATTATTTCAGATTTTTGGTGCTGAAAGCAGTACCATTTTTTTGCATGGAAATATGTATTTTTTTTATTGTAGGCTGTAATTTTTAGGAAAAACTCACTGAAATCTGTCCGAACAAGAGTCTAGTAAACATCCCGGGTATGATAAAATTTGAAACACAAAATCATAAATTATAATTTAATAAATAATCATAAAAATAATATAAAAATAATAAAAAATTTAATTCAATAATATAATCAAACCAAAAACACTGAAATGTGAAATAGAGCGCCAAGTTCGCACATTGCTGAGCTCAGTCGCAAAATCGTTTTCAGTTTCTGATGACGAATTTCCCCCACGAATCATTATCACTCAATTCTGTAAGTGGTTCTGATTTACTATCGCTGTTCTCTAGCTGATCTAAACCGCTTTTGACCTAAAGGGACACTTTTTGGACGCCATGGACGTTTCTCAGTTTCTAGGCAGAAAGAACAGACAAAATGCAGGCAGGGCGCAGGACAAAGCACTAGGGACAATATGTATGTGAAATAGGTTGAAACAGCAATGTTTTACTGTGTAAAATGAAAAAAAAAAAAGACATTTTTTAAAATTTTTAAATTTCCCGCCGCCGGCGGCGGCGGCGCCCGCACGTCCCGACGTCACAGGGACAGGACACAGAAGCCGGATGCCGGCATCGGCCGGAGGAGATGGTCGGGGATGCTGCAGGGGACACATCGTGGGAGCGCAGGGTAAGGTAAGTGAAGAACACATGCCGGAGCAGTGCCGCATGGTATTCCCGAGTGTAGCTCGGGGTTACCGCTTTTGGTACTGAAATGTTACCCCGAGCTACACTCGGGAATACCGCCAGGGAGGTTAATAGCCAAAAGTCAAAAATATTGTTTTTTTTCTCAAAATTATTGGTCTTTTTTTTATATCACAACAAATAAAAAACGCACAGGCGACCAAATACCACTGAAAAAAAGCTCAATTTGTGGGAAAAAAGGATATGAATTTAATTTGGGTGCAGCATTGCATGACCGCGCAATTGTCAGTTAAAATAACGCAGCACCATATCGCTAAAAATAGCCTGGTCAGGAAGGGGGGTAAATCCTCAGGAGGGCAAGTGGTTAACACACATTTGCTAATGCCAAAAAAATCTAGTCAAATATTTGTTAAAAAGCATTGAATATAAAAAATCCCATAAAAATCTATATTTAATAGTTGAAATTAAATCTAGTTAATAACCCAATGATATACCCTGTTAATACTTAGCATTTCACAATATTTTGAACATAATGTAGTCATTTAACCACTTACAAACCGCCCTCACACAATGTACTGTGGATGGGCAGTCGTTGTAGGCAAAGCGACACACCCGTACATTGCTGCCTACTTCCGGGTTTCAGGACGTGTGCATGCGTGCCCCCCCTGGCCGGCACCCACTGTGATTGTACACAGTGGGAGCCTGTCGGCAAGTCCTGGGCAATGATTCAAAGCCGGGACCTGCGGATCAGCTATGTGCATTCACAGCCCAGAGCACTGTGTTGACAATGAACACAGAGCTCTGTACAGAGAGAACAATCTCTATTTCTCAACCGTGCAAAGCAGGGATGAGAAACTCAGAGATCTATTAGTAAAAGTAGCACACTTTACATACATTAAACATAGTTATGCACACATTTAACCCCTTGATCGCTCTAGATGTTAACCTCTTCCCAGCAACTGTCATTAGTATTCACTGTATTAACTGATATCACTGAACACTGTATTAATGACACTGGTGATGTCAGGGGCAGTTAGTTCCACCCAGCGTCAGTTAGTATCAGATTGCCCGCTGTACTATCTCAGTCCCATTACAAGTCGTTGATCACCGCCATTAGTAGTATAAAACAAATATACAGTCAGGTCCATAAATATTGGGACATCGACACAATTCTAACATTTTTGGCTCTATACACCAACACAATGGATTTGAAATGAAACAAACAAGATGTTCTTTAACTGCAGACTGTCAGCTTTAATTTGAGGGTATTTACATCCAAATCAGGTGAACGGTGTAGGAATTACAACAGTTTGCATATGTGCCTCCCACTTGCTAAGGGACCAAAAGTAATGGGACAGAATAATAATCATAAATCAAACTTTTACTTTTTAATACTTGGTTGCAAATCCTTTGCAGTCAATTACAGCCTGAAGTCTGGAACGCATAGACATCACCAGACGCTGGGTTTCATCCCTGGTGATGCTCTGCCAGGCCTCTACTGCAACTGTCTTCAGTTCCTGCTTGTTCTTGGGGCATTTTCTCTTCAGTTTTGTCTTCAGCAAGTGAAATGCATGCTCAATCGGATTCAGGTCAGATGATTGACTTGGCCATTGCATAACATTCCACTTCTTTCCCTTAAAAAACTCTTTGGTTGCTTTTGCAGTATGTTTTGGGTCATTGTCCATCTGCACTGTGAAGCGGCGTCCAATGAGTTCTGAAGCATTTGGCTGAATATGAGCAGATATTGCCCGAAACACTTCAGAATTCATCCTGCTGCTTTTGTCAGCAGTCACATCATCAATAAATACAAGAGAACCAGTTCCATTGGCAGCCATACATGCCCACGCCATGACACTACCACCACCATGCTTCACTGATGAGGTGGTATGCTTAGGATCATGAGCAGTTCCTTTCCTTCTCCATACTCTTCTCTTCCCATCACTCTGGTACAAGTTGATCTTGGTCTCATCTGTCCATAGGATGTTGTTCCAGAACTGTGAAGGCTTTTTTAGATGTCGTTTGGCAAACTCTAATCTGGCCTTCCTGTTTTTGAGGCTCACCAATGGTTTAGATCTTGTGGTGAACCCTCTGTATTCACTCTGGTGAAGTCTTCTCTTGATTGTTGACTTTGACACACATACACCTACCTCCTGGAGAGTGTTCTTGATCTGGCCAACTGTTGTGAAGGGAGTTTTCTTCACCAGGGAAAGAATTCTTTGGTCATCCACCACAGTTGTTTTCCGTGGTCTTCCGGGTCTTTTGGTGTTACTGAGCTCACCGGTGCGTTCCTTCTTTTTAAGAATGTTCCAAACAGTTGTTTTGGCCACACCTAATGTTTTTGCTATCTCTCTGATGGGTTTGTTTTGTTTTTTCAGCCTAATGATGGCTTGCTTCACTGATAGTGAAAACTCTTTGGATCTCATCTTGAGAGTTGACAGCAACAGATTCCAAATGCAAGTAGCACACTTGAAATGAACTCTGGACCTTTTATCTGCTCATTGTAATTGGGATAATGAGGGAATAACACACACCTGGCCATGGAACAGCGGAGAAGCCAGTTGTCCCATTACTTTTGGTCCCTTAACAAGTGGGAGGCACATATGCAAACTGTTGTAATTCCTACACCGTTCACCTGATTTGGATGTAAATACCCTCAAATTAAAGCTGACAGTCTGCAGTTAAAGCGCATTTTGTTTGCTTCATTTCAAATCCATTGTGGTGGTGTATAGAGCCAAAAATGTTAGAATTGTGTCGATGTCCCAATATTTATGGACCTGACTGTACATATACAAATTCCAGTGTATATATACCATAGTTTGTGGATGCTATAACTTTCATGCAAACCAATCAATATACACTTATTGAGATTTTTTTTTAATTAAAGCAGAGTTCCAGCTGAAAAAAAAAAGTCAGCAGCAACAAAAACTGTAGCTGCTGACTTTTCTAAAACAGCCACTTACCTGTCCCTTGGTCCAGGGGTGTCCTTACCATCGCTGGTTTCACCGTCCGTCTTCTCTCCCCGGCGCTGGCATTTTCAGTATGGGCACCCGGCTGTGACAGCTTGCGGCTTCACAGCCAGGTTCCCACTGCACAGGCGTGAGAAGTGATGCGTGTACTGAATGGCCCCGTAGTCTTCTGGGACCTGTCCCAGAAGTCTACGGGAAGGGAGGGGGGAGGACAACTTCCGTAGTGGAAGTGGGAGCGGGTACCTGTCAAATTCAGGTACGTGATCCCCAAAGGTGCCATTCCTTAATGGGGAGCAGGGGAGACAAAGACTCAAAGTGGAACTTCCCCTATTGGATGGAGCTCCGCTTTAAAGACACATAGCAGAATACATTTCGAACAAAATTTATGAAGAAATTGTTTTTTTTTATTGGATATGTTTTAAAGCAGGAAATAAAAAGTTTTTTTTGTTCATGTCGCAAAAAATAAAAATATCTAATGGTGATCGAATACCACCAAAAGAAAGCTCTATTTGTGTGAAAAAAATTATCTAAATTTTGTTTGAGTACAGCGTTGCATGACTGCACAATTTCCAGTTAAAGCTGCACAGTGCATTGTGGCAAAAAATGGTCTGGTCATGAAGGGGATACAATCTCAACAACAATAAATACAAAAATCCTTTGGTCACAGTATACATTCTGCAAACTGTGATTCCTGTACTGACTCCGCCTACTGAAACTCCTCCCCTCATCACGTCTGTAGTTCAGAGGGCAAGCTCTGTGAAACGTGTGACACAGCAGTGCCTACCCATAGGGCATAGTGAATACGTGTCACTGAATTCAAGGAAGTAAGTGAATGGGGAACTTCACAAAGTAAGCTTACAAACTTCAAGATCGTTCAGATTAATAGGAGTAGAATAGAAATAATTGACACTTAGTGTGGAAATAAATTATATGATTTTAAATCCAGATACACTTTAAAGTGGCAGAAGTGTTTTAAAAAAAATATGGTCAAAATGGCTTGCAGGTATACTGTATATACGTATTAGAACAAAAACCAATCATCGTAATAATATGAATAATCACATTCAAAACTAAAGCCAAGAGGATGCCTAGAATGAAAATACCAAATTCCTCAATTCCACGGAGAAGGCAGAAGCTCTCTCCTCCGATAATAGATCTACTAAGCCTTTCTATGATCTGTACCAGCAAGGAGCCAGCACAGGAAGCATGTTATTCCTTAAAATGATTAGCTACATTAGTATCTTGTTTTTCTTTCATGTCATATAAATTATATCCTAATCGATCACGTAGACATCTTCCAATGTACTGAATTCCACATTCACGACACGTCAACAAACAAGCAACAAGCCATGCAATTAACAAATTGTTGGATGGGATACGTTTTTCACGTTCTGCTGAATTTTACCTCTTGAGACATTTTACCATGTTTACAACAAGATGATCTGGGCCCTCCAAATTTTAACATACCTCTACTACAGATGACTCACTAAAGTGCAAACTTTTCCATGTGAACCAAAAAATTGCTTGACTTGGCACATGCTTTCAGACCTGATTTATTAAAGGAGGAGCAGGAGCAGACAGTTGGCTAAAGTTTGCTATTTGCTGACATCACTCAGCCAGTCCAGACTCAGGCATGACCGGTAGCCAGCTCAGCCTCTCAGCGTGTCACCGCCGAGAACTGAGTGATCAGCCGTCTTTGGTCACCCAGATGTAAATCTGGCGGGGGACAGCTACAGCATTGGATTGATACTGCATCCGCCTAGGTTAGTATGCGTGGTTTGTTTTTTTATAAACCCACCATGCTCTTTTGAAGTATGAATACGCACCAGTAAAGCACAAACGTGTGTGCATTCCTCTATTAAAATATTCTAGGTTCGCACTTGCGCGGTAGGGACAGTACATGTAATTCGCACAAGAATTGCACCGCATTTCTGTGCAAATCACATATGATGTCTGTGCGATGCGATTTGAGCCATACATTTTGTATGGCTCAAATTGCATTGCATCCGCATCAAAAAGGTGCAGGGCCCTTTTTTCCTGCACCTGATTCGAATTGCATGGGTGTTCACAACCACGCAATCCGATTTCAGGCAATTGCACTGCATTTTGCAATCTTTTTTAGGGTGTCATTCATTTAACATTGACACCTGCACCAGATCGCATGGATGTTGTGCAATTGTAATGCAGTGCTAGAAACGCACAGGATTTGCTGCATTTCCCGCACTGCATTAGTGTGAACCAGGTCTTAAAGTGGTATTAAAGGTTAGGCTTTTTAAAAAACAAAAAAATCCCCAAATATGCCAGTGGTTTTGCACAAAGCAGCCCAGATCCTCTTCTTCCTGGTTCCCCTGCCAGCGCTCCTGGCTCCTTCCCCTTGACTAGTGCCCCCAATAGCAAGCCCCTTGCTATGGGGGCACTGGTGTGAGCTTGCTCCCGAGCCCAGTTCTATGTGTCCATAGGACACATAGAGCCGCCGCTCGGCCCCGCCCCCATTCTCACCACATTGGCTCACTAGCTGTGATTGATGGCTCCAAGTGCTGTCTTGGCCAATGAGAAGAGGGAGTCCTGCAACAGCTGAGGCTCCCGTGCACAACACTGATTGAAGATCGAGCTCAGGTAAGTATTAGGGGGGGCTGTGAGGGGAGCTGCACACAGAAGGTTTTTTACCTTCATGCACAGAATGCATGAAGGTAAAACACCTTTAGCCTTTACAACCACTTTAATCTTTTACTAAGTATGCACCTTAGCTTTTAATCCTTGCCACGTCTCCTGCTCCAGGGTGCGTCCTTTCTCTTGCAGCAATAGGAACAAAACCCAATAGTCTAGGATGGCAAGGCACTCCCCTCCTCCCTTCTGCTCCAAGCTAACAAACTGATTTGAGACTGCACTGTCCCTTGTAAACTCTTTCCTGTGAAGACCAGAAGTTCAGGGAAGCAGAACTGAAGTTTTAAACTGCAAGTGCTTAGAGTAACATTTTAACAAATAGTTTACGGGGAATGTTTATTTCTTTGTACTCAATGTGTTACGCTAAAAATGCTGAGGGTTTACAACCACTTTAAGCACGTCAAAATAAAATAGAATGCAATTTGGAGTACTGATGGTGATAACAAAAATAAAATAAAGGTAATAAAAATGTTTTTTTCCTGTTAAATACAGATACATTTTTAATGCCAAATTAACATAACAGCAAACTTGTGATAGAAAATGATCCACCTTCATGGGCACTGAAATCTTCATAAACTTCCAGAAAGGCTTTTATCTCACCTGTTAGCAGCTAAAATATCAAATACTTTCAGCAGGTGAAACTAGGCCGTGTCAATTTCACCCCTAAACAGCCACTTTCACACCTATTGCTCAGTCCTGAATCAGTCATAAAACACCCAAACACATTCACTTTGCACGCAGCAAAAAACAAACAAACCCAAAAACGCCTCTGTAGTGAGAACATTTTAGTGATATTAATATTAGGATTCTGAACTATGAGACAAAAATACAAGTCATTTTTGTCTCGTGTTGAATACCAATCTAAGATTTAGGAACAAATAAGATCATTGTACAACATTGGTGCGTATGGCTGGGCGATGTTTTTGGTCTCGGTAAACTCTAATCTGTAATGTATGGAAAAGTATGAGAATTTATTTGTTGATTCTCTCATTTTATCAAAGAAAATACTTTCTTGTTACTTGTTTCTTGCATGTTTTCAGACTTAATTCAATGCTTTGATAACAAATACTCTCTTATTGCGTGGCCTCCCAATTAAAAACCACTTAAATCAGAGAAATTTCTGCAAATCTATTAAATGATACTTTAGGGATCCCTCTTTGAACATGTGCAGGATGACAACTTCCAGTATTGAGCAAAGTGTTTATTGCCATGAGGTTGATTTACTAAAGGCAAATAGGCTGTTCTCTTTTCTCTTAACTTTGTGAATGAGCTCGCTTCCATCATCCAATCATGTGCAAGCAAAAATACGTTGTTTTTTTAATTTTCCTTGCACATAAATGGGTAATTTTTTACAAAGTGAATTTTTACCACATTAAAGCCCCAAATATCTTTGCAAATCCAAATATTCTCTTGTAAAAGTAGCAGTGACATCATCAATGTGCTGTACATAGCCTGTGCAGAAAGAAGATTTCAGGGAAGGTTTGCCTATAGTTCAGGTGAAGTTTTGCAGCGCATACATATGTGCATGTGCAGACAGGCAACTGGACGGGCAGATGTGCACAAACGTGCATAGGCATGTGCCCGTGCACCCACCCATGCGCAATTGCACAAAAGGACGCACACCTGTCACTAAGACTGGCGCCAAACTGCCTACTGCACTGACTAATTGCTGATTGGTCTGCAGCTTCTGTGCATATATATCCTGACTCCTGTGTTTGGCCTCTGATCTCGACCCAGCTTGCTTCTGACTCCGCTTGTTTGCAACCTGCCCTGACCTCGGCTTGTTTTCTGGATTCTGCCACTGCCTACTCCCTTTGCCTGATCTGCCTCTACTGTTGCTAACCCTGGCCTGTGACCTGACTTTTCTCATGTCTGCCATTAATGCCTGATCTGCCTGTCTGTTGCCAACTCAGCTCGTCTGACCCTGAATCCTGCTCATCCAGTCTGTTACAGCTCTGCAGTGCAGCAATTCTTCATCTGGTACATCTACCTGCTGCCAGCTCATCTGCTACCAACCTGCTCTGCTGTGATGTCTACCTGCTGTCAGCCTGTCCGCTACAAGCCTGCTCTGCAGTTACAACTGCCTGCTGCCAGATCGTCTGCTACCAGCCTGCTCTGCTGTGATGTCTACCTACTGCCACCTCATCTGCTACCAGCCTGCTCTGCTGTGATGTCTACCTACTGCCACCTCATCTGCTACCAGCCAGCTCTGCTGTGATGTCTACCTACTGCCAGCTCATCTGCTACCTGCCTGCTCTGCTGTGACATCTGCATTCTGCCAGCTCATCTGCTACCAACTTGCTCTGCTGTGACGTCTACCCGCTGTCAGCCTGCTCTGCTGTTACGACTGCCTGCTGTCAGCCTGTCTGCTACCAGCCTGCTCTGCTGTGATGTCTACCTGCTGCCAGCTCATCTGCTACCTGCCTCCTCTGCTGTGACATCTCCATTCTTCCAGCTCATCTGCTACCAACCTGCTCTGCTGTGATGTCTACCCGCTGTCAGCCTGTCCGCTACTAGCCTGCTCTGCTGTGACATCTGCCTGCTGCCAGCTCATCTGCTACCAGCCTGCTTTGCTGCAACGTCTACCTGCTGCCAGCCTGTCCACTACCAGCCTGTTCTGCTGTGACGACTGCCTGCTGCCAGCATGCTCTTCTGAGGCATCTACCCTCCGCCATCTGTCCTGTTCCAGGCATGCTTCCAGCAAGACCTCGGCTATAACCCAAGCAGACTACCACACTGATGACGACACTCATACCTCGCCATGCTCTCGTGGTTGCTGTCCCACTTCCAGTGACCCTTCAGTCGGAGCTTTATGAGAGGCCTTCCTCTGCACATCAGGCTCAATACCAGGTACGTGACAGAAGAGCTATGAGAGGGGCCCATCAAGCCTCACCCACTACAAGCTGCCTTTAGAAAACTACAGGTGGGGTGGAGACAAGACCAGTCACCCTGCACATTGAAAGCAAATAGCAGTGGCCGGTCTTTATTACAGGAAGCTCCTGCACAGAGGCAAAGTTTCACACTGGATCACTGCACAGATCTGGAAGAAATACACAATGCACATTAACCTCTTCCCGTTCGGCCCATTGCCAATAAATGGATGGACGGGAGCTCTGCCGATGCGGGTGGATGTTTCTAAACATCCCCCCGCATCCATTGCCTCTGCACGCTCCCCTCTGTGTGAGGTCCTGATCATGTGATCACTGATTGGCCAATCAGTGATCACATGAATAGTAGTAAACAAGATGTCACTTCTGACATCATTGTTTACTACTAGTGAAATCTGTGAATGATCACAGAGGTCACCTGGTACAAGGTTATTCACAATAGCCTTGTAGCATGTGACCAGCTGTGACCAATCACAGCTCGCACAGTATGTCTCAATGGCTGCAGTAATGCTGCCAGAGAGAAGGAGAAATTATTGCCTTTATGGTTGTAAAAGCAATCAGTGAAAAAAAAGAAAAAAAAATCTTCATCACCCCCCACAAGTAGTACAGTGTCACTATGGTGACACTTTACTGCTAGGGTGACAGTATGTAAATAAATAAATACATAATAATATAAAAAAAATTAAATAAAAATGTAAAACATTTTTTTTTTAAATTATAATTTTTGGTTATAAACTAATTTGGGTTATTTTTTTAAATAAAAAGATAGATGAATACATTTTGTCCAAGATTTATGAAGAAAGATTATTTATTTGCAAACTTTTATAAGAAGCACACTTTTTTTCACCATTTTTGGTCTTTTTCATTTATATAGCAAAAAAATAAAAATCACAGTGTTGAATAAATACCACCAAAAAAAAGCTCGATCTGTCTAAAAAAATGCTACAAATTTCAATAAGGTACAGTGTTGCATGACCGCGCAATTGTCATTCAAACTGTGATAGCACTGAAAGCTGAAAATTGGCCTGGACTGGAAGGGGGTGAAAGTGTCTGGACTTGAAGTGGTTAAGGGGTTGATTTACTAAAACTGGACAGTGCAAAATCTGATGCAGCTCAGCATTGCAGCCAATCAGCTTCTAACATTAGCTTGTTCAATTAAACTTTGACAAAAAAATGGATGCCGATTGGTTACCATGCACAGCTGCAAATTCAAGCAAACTAGACTTGGAATGTGTAATTCCTCTTGTATTTAGACAATACTTGCTTATCCCAGGGTTTAGCTAAACTACTAAGGGAAAATTCCCTTGCAAAGTCAACACTGCTTGCCTTTAGCAAAAGAAATCCCTATATTTCTCTTAAAGGATACCCTCTCAAAATGTGATCATTCACTTTGCTGTGAATCAACAAGAAAATTTACCGAGGTGATTGCTATAATTAAATGTAAAATGAAACAGTAAACGGCTCATACAAATAGGCATCATTTCACAATGTTTCTTGAGCTTCAGGAAAAAAACATAATGCTGATGTCAATACCTATAATGTATGCTTCTATATGTATATACATGAACGCCTATTAGAGCATAGCTTTGCAACAATGAAAACCTTCGGCATTGATGTTTTGGGCTCCTGGCTATGTCAACACTGGTAATACAAGCCAATGGGAATGCTAAATAAAAGCCCAAAATGGTACACAAGGCATTTATTTGCGTTATCTGCAATATAACTAGCCATAGAACTACAGAACACCTTCCCATTATGTTATGGAAATGAAAAATGAATTGGGGGGGCTGTAGTCCCAAAAAACTTCTTGTCATAGAGTGAAAGCACTTTTTCTCCATCAATACAGTACAGAACGTTGTCACCTTAGGACAGGTAATGTGTGACTGTTAGAATCATTAGGTGAAACTGAGGGGAAAAAAAGCTTAAAAAACAAATGCAGCCACCACATCGAAGGGCTGATAAGCCACAACAATATTATATTTATGTTCTTGGGTTTAGATATGCTTTTAATATTTATTTATATTTCTTTTTTTTTTTATGTCAGATCAGTGTATTATATTGCGGATAAAGATTTATGTTCCTATATTTGGCCAGCAGGTGTGGCTGAATGCTCCTTTTCGCATGGTTATAAGGCTAACCTTGACTGTTTCACAAAAAAAAAGCCTTTTTTTTGCGGTGCTGACAAGCTCAATCTCAAAACACAATTTCAAAGAGAAGTTTGGCTTTTTCCCCCCAAAGTTTTCACCACCGCTGTGAGCAGAGAGCGGGATTGTCAGTCACCGCTGTCTGCTCTCCTGCCAGCAATCCCCCCGCGCGCACTGTAGATCGCTGAGAGGCTGAGCCATGTGCCGCTCCAGACTCTGGGGTGGATCCCAGGATCTTTCCCCAGCCTGGATCAGCTGAGTGACGTCATCCGGCAGCGGGCTTCAGCCCGCTGTCAGCTGAAAACGGGTCACAGGAGTACAGAATGAACTGCACTCCTGTGATCCACAGAACTACAACCAAAAGAGCTTTGGCTGCACTTCTCTTTTAATGAGCCAGAGACTGCCATTTTCCAGTCAGGGCCTGGACTGAGCGAAGCTAAGGAGAGGGCCAGCATGACTGGGGCTTGCAGACGAGGCGCAGATTGGATTTGGGTGGGAGTATATTCAGGTAGGGGTGGTTACTCACCTGATTGGAGTATTTGAGCATGAGGGTGGTCTTACCAGGGTGAGGAGAGGGGTTGGGACTTGTGGGATGTCAGCTGGAGCTTGTGCCAGGTTTCTCCCGCCCTCCCTCGCTGGAGCTGTTTCCTTGCTTTGTTTTGCTGTTTTGTTTGTTTTGGTTATTGGTTTTGTCCTTTGTGTTTGTCTTGTTGTTTGTTTTGTGTGTGTTCCTTGATTTTCTTTTCTTGATCAGCATTTTGTGTCCTGAGGTGTTTGGTGTTTTGTTTTGTCATGGCAGCCTGCAGGGGTCACTGGGTCTTCGAAGGCGGTGCTGGAGTGACAATTTGGTGGATTATGGGTTGGGCCCATCGTAGGTATGGGTGTTCCTTCCCAATTATAAGGTTACGTTGGTAAGGTGGGAGTTCATTGGCTGTATCTGGGACTACGTAACTGTAGTATTGTCCCCAAGGCGGTGTAGTAGCGGCTGGGGGCCTTTTCATTGAGTGTAAGATACAGGCAAGTTATTGATGTGAGTAACAGTGCCTTCGAAGACCTTGGACCCGGTTGGGATTATTATTGTCAGTGATTATTTGATTGTACTGTATGAAGTGTTATGTGAGAGTTATGTTAAATAACTGAGATGCTATGGCCGTTTTTACACCAAAAGGAGAGTCACGTGGTTATTTCAGGTGGGGGAGGGTTGAGGGGGGTGGTTGCTTTATTGGTTAGGTGGTAAGTATTTGCCTCGATATTCTGCATGTCCCTCAGTCATGCCTGCCCAGTTCTGCAGAGCTCCATGTAATGCAGAGAAAAAGAGAGAAACTTTTGCTGTGCTTTCTTTTTAGAAAACCTATAATCCCCTGCAAAACCAGAGTCATGGAAACACCCTATATTACATATTTATTTGTATATGAACAATTTTATAATGGTAACAATTTGAGACCATATCAGTGTACAACTTGTAAATGCACTGATCGTAAACCATTATTATTCCCCTTTATATCAGGAATACACCCCTGTTTTATGATGCAGTTATAGAAATTATGACTTTCATTTTTAGGAAGGCAATTCAATAAGTCACATACCAGTAATGTATTGGAAGGACTGTGTGCTCCTTAAGTCTTCCTCCGCAAACCTAATTTATGAAGAAGCATGTTGGACTGAAATGTTAATGTTAACAATCTAGAAAAACGAAAACTACGGAGCCTGTTTATATATGCTGAACAAAACAACATTGGGGTCATTTCCCATAGCTACCAATCAGATTTTCTTTTATCATTTTGCTAGAGAATAAAAGATGGAACATGATTCTGTTCAGGTTTTGCATTACACAGTACATGTTTGTGTACACCCCTCCAATACATCTTCCCAACTGAAAGCACGGCTTACACAGATCAGAGCCAGAAACAACTTGTCAAAAGTGGGTACTGCAATGTTGTCATCCCCTTCTGTGGCTTCTGCAGTGTCAGAGCAGAAGAAGTTCCTATTGCACAATGGGAATCTTTTTCATGATTTATACAGTACCTGTGCAGCTAAGAAATGTAGACAGGATCTACAATTTGAACTTGTACACATGAAATCGGGCATAGAGGTTTAACATTTTTTTCTTCTAGTAATGAATTGGCATTATGTGACCATTTTAGACACAAAAAAGCACTTAGTAGAGTTTTTCTTTAGCAACACAGCCAGAGGTGCACTTGTTCTTAACTAGTTTGTTTTAACTCAAATTATTTTCCATGTCCTTGTGCCATTATTCCCCGGTGGTGGGGGGTCAACCTATACTACAGGACCCTCTCTGCCCCCTCAGGCCTGTAATGTTATTATAGGATTAGACAGATTTCATACATTTCAACGGCTGTCAGTGAAAGACAGGAGGCCATGGGGGGATTTTGAAGAGATGGAAAAGAGAGGTAAAGAAATATATATGTTAAGGGCCAAGAAGCAACACCATGGATGGACTGCTGGACAACTGGCAACCAAAATAAGTGTGAATCAGAGGGAAAATGTTTACAATTCTTAAAAATTGTAATTTGCTTTGTTAATTATAAGCCACGTGTTATATTATACTGTAACTATGGACAGAATTATAAAAAAAAAAAATTATACATATATATATATACATACACACAAATACATACAGTATTTATATGTTTGCAGTCTGTTACTATCATTCAGCACTACCATTGTTAATGGTAGGGTCCAGTAGCCTACCTAAAAGAGTCCCCTATCCACTACCCAACCCCTGAGACCATCTTACAAGTTTTAACATTGACAGCTTGTAGAAATCGTTCCATCTGTGCCCTGGTGCCCAACCTGCAGCCCTTTGGTATACAATGTGTGGCCCTCAGACTCCAGCAGTTTGTAGTAGGAACATTGCTTAGGGTAATAGCATTGATATCTGTCTACTAGCCTCATAAAACATGTTCCCATATTATCTTCTGCAGCATATCCCCAGCCAAAAATATAGCATGTCCACACTTTCTAACCTTCGGTTCCTCTTTAGGCCTGCAGTGTTTGACAGTCCACTGAAGCATTACAACTATGGAACAGTATGTGTGGCCCTTTGGTTATGTTAGGGGCCATATTTAAGACCTTCTTTAGCTCATAAGTTGACAACCACTGCATGAGAAGCCCAGTGAGTACCTGTAAGGGCTTTGATGGGCGAACATGACCTTAGATTACTGAGACCCAGACCTACATTTAGATCTGATTGGAGGGAAGCAACTTTCTGCTGACACTCAGAGAGGAGCTCAGGCGTGTTCGGACCTGAATCTAAAATTGCAGGAATTATCCCACCAGGAAGCTACCACACTGCCATTAGTCAATCATCTCCAGCAGAGACATTCCCTGCCCCACAGCTGAACATGTACATGCCCCTTGTATATGTGCGGCTGCTGGGCAGAGAATGCTTCTGCTGCTTATGATTGGTTGTGCACAGTGACAGCTTCCTTTCAGGATAGCTCATGTGGGTTTGGACTCATGTCTGAACACACTCGAGTTCATCTTTACCAACATCTAGGGATGTGGGATAGAATGCTGTATTCTTCACAATAAATCTTTCCTACATATGCTTATACTTGGAATTAGTGATTCTTGGCTTTCAGTAAGGGGACTGGATTGTTAAACACTATCCATACGTACACAGCCACGTAGGCACCAGAAAAACATAATAATCAATTTTCTATTTCTATTAAGACATAATAAATGACATGGCTTACAAATGCCAATAATAAGTCATTTATCACCAAGTGAAGCACAATAGGAAGGGTGTATTTATAAAGCAGTGAATGTGACTTTCACCAAACATTCTTTGGTCATGAATCAATCACTGTCATTAAAAACGCATGCATCTGACGATTCACCTACAGAAAATGTGAATATGCCACTTAGAGCTCGTTCACATGGGTGGCCTGCCGCTGGAAAAAGCAGGCAGCTGATCCTCAGGTTTATTGCCCCCCAACCGCCCACCTAAAGTAGGACATGAATTCACTCATGGTTGTAGACATGTTGCAGCAAAAATGAAACCACATGTTGCATTTGGTACCCATTTGAGTGTATAGGCTTGTGTCACAACCACTCTGCAACTTCATATGGTGGGGTTAAAACAGGCAATGAGGAGACAACATAATGTCTTCTCACCTCCTGTCAAACGCCCTCTGAACAGCGGTGGGGCGTCAAGGGTTGCTGTACATGAGAAAGAGCCCTTAGTGTGGTAAAATGACAATGCTGGCTTTAACCACTTCCCATCCGGCCCATGTACATAAACAGTCAGACAGGAGCAGTGCCAAAGCGAGTTGCCATTTATAAACGGCCCCCGCAGTCACTGCCTGTGTGCACTCCCTGGGAGCGCGCGGCACCGCGATCCGGTGCCCACTGTGTCCTCCAAACACCGATCGCTGTACGGGACCTCTGTGTGAGATCTCGATTCATGTGATCCCTAATTGGCCAATCAGTGATCACATGAATAGTAGTAAACAAGATGTCACTTCCTGACATCATTGCTTACTACTTGTGAAATCTGTGAATGATCACAGAGGTCACATGGTACAAGGCTACTCACAACAGCCTTGTACCATGTGACATGCTGTGACCAATCACAGCTCAGACAGTATTTCTCAATGGCTGCAAGAATGCAGCCAGAGAGGAGAAATGATTACTTTTACAGCCTTTATGGGTGTAAAAGCAATCAGTGTAAAAAAAGAAAAAAAAAATCTTCATCACCCCCCCCCCCACACAAAATGTTAAAAAATAAAATAAATATGTATAAAAAAATTTCAAAAATTATAATTTTTGGTTATAAACTAATTTGGGTTATTTTTTTTTACTAAAAAGATAGCTGAATAGATTTTGGTCAAGATTTATGAAGAAAGATTATTTATTTGCAAAATTTTATAAGAAAAACACTTTTTTTTCAAAATGTTTGGACTTTTTCATTTATATAGCAAACAAATAAAAATGCCAGTGGTGAATAAATACCACCAAAATAAAGTTTTATCTGTCTCAAAAAAATGCTAAAAAATTCATATGGGTACATGGGTACATTCAAAGTGTGATAGCACTGAAAGCTGAAAATTGGCCTGGACAGGAAGGGAGTGAAAGTGTCCGGACTTGAAGTGGTTAAAATATGCAAGTGACAAGTTAAAAAATATAAATTATGATGAGCATACTGCATATTTTACCTGGAAAGTCTCAAAGACCATACACAGGATTTCTTCCCTTCAACAAACGATTGAAGTTTTGTCTAGGACAACAGGTCTATGGTTCAGTTTACATTAATCTCCCTGCATTGCTTCCCTTGGATTTTACATCTGAAAATATACCTGTGCTGCCTGGCGTGTATGGTGGACACACACAGTGTAGCAGACTCTAGGTCATAAATATGCTGCTTCCTCTAAGTGAAGATTCTGTGCCACAATAATAGACTAGCTAATAGCCCACTTTTAAGGCGCTGCTCTATGATAAAACCATAAGTAATCACAATGAATAGGCAGCGCCAGTGACACACCAATATATCAGTGCTAGCACTGAACATCACAGTGAAGATGAATTATACATTTTTGTACATCCACAAGTTACAGTTCAGTGACCAGATAGAATTATTCTGCTGTATTGCTGGTGCTCGGTGGAAGGTTGTGCATTGCTGCTGGCTGACGGACCCTACAAGCAGAGCTTCCTCTTCATCCCCCCATGTACTTAGCCCAGGGAGCATGGCTAGCCTCTTACAACAATGGATCAACAAGGATCACTGCAGGCTCTGTTCATGGTCCCCTAGGCAGCCCCCCATCTGAAAGACGCACACTATCGCAGGCAATGCTGTGGCTTGTATTGCCCCATACGATGCATTACCCGCAGCACAAAGTCAAGAACCTACAATTCCTACAGCCAGGTGAGGGACAGCTGAGAGAATACAGGAGTACCAGAGCTTCAAGGTGACATGTTAGGTAGGATGTCCCATGGCAGGAAGCTGTATTGCTCTAAACATGTTCTGAGCATTAGACAAGGACCACTTCTCTCTCTCTATAGCTAGCCAGGCAAGAGCCCTGTATTGAGCCGCAGCTGCAGACAGAAGAAGCAGCTTCGGGGAGGCACAATAGGTGCCCATCTCACAATATTTCAATAGGAGACTATCCTGGAACAGGAACATGATTAGCAAGACAGCTGGAGTCCATCAGAAAAGGGAAGGTTGGCACAGGCAGCCCCTGTCAGGCATGGGTCCTCCTGCTGGCCTGGTGGGGCCTAGGCACAGTACGGAAGGGCTGCCTGTACCCCTCAATCACCTGCCCTGCTAGCATTAACACCAAAAAGACTTATCCAAGAGAGCTGGGACTTCAAGTCTTATTAGTTTCATGGAACAAAAAAAAATCATAATTCCAAAGGCTCATTGGCTCTGGTAAGGCTTCTCACATACAACATGGCCCCCCTTGGCGGGTACCCAGAATGTAGCTCAAAGCATGAAGACACCAAAGAGGAGAGCCACACCAAATGGTGAAAGAGCCCAAGTCATTTTAATGACTTGTAATATGAACACATAGAACAGTCAATGGGGTTGATTTGCTAAAACTGGAGAGTGCATAACATGGTGCTGCTGTGCAAGGTAGCCAATCAACTTCTAACTTCAGCTTGTTCAATTAGACTTTGAGAAAATAAAACTGGCAGATGATTGGTTTCTATGCACAGCTGAAGCAGATTTTAGTAAATTAACCCCAATGTGTTTCGGAGGCCTGGAGGATGCAAAAGACCAATTGGTATTAAAAATGTATTTGTAATAACAATTTTTAACAAAAACATTTTCTTATTTTCTCCCTTTTTGATATATTAAATATACAATTGAAAGTCTTTTATTATATCTGTTTGACGAGCGCAAAAAAAATAGTTGTCCATCCAGCCAAAAATCTTGTAATGTGCCTGTGCTCTCTTTTCTGGACTACTCTCTGTTAGCATTGTTCCCTTCTATCACCATGGATGTAAAACTCCTCCCCTGTCAAAGAAACGAGAGGGAGGTGTTGTGTAGTCTTAACACACTGCCTTTCCTAGGGTAAACTCTGCCTATTACAGTCATCACACTAGGGCAGGAAGTGTGTTAATGGTAGGATTACCTGGAAAAAAAAGAGTGAAAAAGAAAACGAATGCAGCCACCAGATCTTAGGACTGTTAAGCTGCAATACTATACAATTTTTGTTCTTGGGTTTAGATGCGCTTTAATAGCTTATGATAATGGCAGTACTAAAATCTCAATGCATAAAAACATTTCATTTATTAAAATTGATTATCACATAAACTAATGAATATAAGACCAACAGAATAACTAATGGTATCCATACAAGAACTGAAACAAGCTATGCTTGAAGAAGCATTGCAAATGTGCGTAATGTAACCCTGTAACAAAACATGCTTAAGCCAACAGATACATTTGTATGAAATGCTAGTTATGTGTTTGCATATAGAGAACTGATTATTAGTAGAAGATAAAACCATCTTAGTTTCATCATTGTACATAGAAAATAAAGGTGTACCTTGGAATCGTTAGGAGGACTTAAGTGGAATCAGTGAAACAGGTAACCAGACACAGCCATGTCTGACAGAGATCCATTAGGTTACCGGTTTCATTGAATCTACTTAAAGATACTAAACCCATAACCCTGCATTCACTATATGGAGAACACGGAAGTGCAATTATTTTAATAAATATAAACTTCTAAATTCCTTTTCTCATTAGCAGTATATAGCAGTGTGACTTCTATCACTGTCTGGCTCAGCACTGGTTAATCTTGTAGGAAGAGTTTTCATTCTCCTATGACTGTCCTATGAGGCTGCATGACCCCTGATCCCCCAGACAGTGCTGATTGTCCCTGTGCCGATCACATGCACCCTCCCAACAAAACAATACAAAGCAAACAGCATGTGCAGGCTTTCCACTGCTGCACTGTACTATGGCAGATGGATTGTGGACAGTAAAAGAAGGGAAGGATCAGAGAAGACAGGATCTAACAGCCTTTTTACACAATATGGAGGATTAACCCCTTAGGTTCCACAGTAATTATAACAAGCATATACAGACTGATTTTACTGTTCTGGGTTTAGTAACACTTTAAGCTCTCAGTCATACAAATGTATTGGTTGGCTTAAACATCTTTTTTTTTACAGTAACTTTAGGCACATTTGCAATGGTACTTTAAAGAGGACTTCCATTCATTTGAAGAGAAATTAAAAGCTGGCAGCTATAAATTCTGCAGCTGCTGGCTTTTATTAAACAAGTACTCCCCAGTCCAGGGATCCAGCAAGGTCATCACCTAGGCTGGTTCTTCACCAGTCTTCAGGTCCCTGGCACCGCCATCTTGAGTGTGAGAAGCTGACGGTGACTTCCTGTTGATTTACAGCCAGCTCCCATTACAGATGTGTGAGACACACTGTGCTTTGTGAATGGCCCAGTAGCCTTCTGGGAAGTGTGAGTGGGTACCTGCCAGAAATAGGTACCCACTCCCAGAAAAAAAAAAAGCTTCCACTAGTGATAGAGGAGGTGGGAGGGAAGAAATAAAGTCCTCCTTGAAGCACAGTAGCTGTTTTAGATCTTATATAGATACCACTAGTTATTCTATTGGTCTTATTATTTTATGTGATCCTTCATTTTAATACATTTTATGCCGATTTTTGTTTCTAAATACTTCCAATACTATGCAATTTTTGTGTAATCTGATTTTATTAAAGTGTATAAATGTATTAAACAGTGTTTTTGCAAAGGTTACAGTGTAATTCATATTTGTGGGGTACAAATATCTCACAGTGTGTGAATGATTCTTTATCTGATTGATATCTTTTAGATAGAAAATCCACTAAAGTAAATAACACATTATAAACCTGTTGAAAAAAAAAGCTGTTAAAAAAAAGCAAAGAAGCAGCGTTGTCACCCTGTGGGCATGTCATTCTTAGATAGACAGGCAGTTTCAGAATATGTGACACAAAACAATATTATTATTTTCCAAAATAATCCATACATATCCAGTACTTAATGGCCCTATAATTTATTTTTCATGAGCTTGTGTCTTACTGTGTTTTTCTGCTTCATTGTAATGTCCCTCACTTCTGTTTGTTTGGAATAAGCATTGCACATTGCTATCACATATGCTGCTCTATGCACAGCACAAATCTTATAGTCCCTGGTCAATTTTGGGAGTGTGCAAGAGAGGGTGGCTATGTTTTTACATATAGTGGGAGCATGAAAAACAGATTTAGCCACCCTTTATCACAGGGCAGGCAACCTTTGAGAGGTGGAGATCTACCTGAACAACATGAAAGAGATCAAAGATCACCGGGGTTTTGCGTCCTTTTTGTTTTTAAAGAAATTAAGTAGCAAGGCCTAACTAAATAGTAAGGAAAACTTAACCTACCATAAAAGTGGACAATATCAGTCAGTAGAACAGTTGATAGTGGCAGCAAGGCAGTGGATGGTGTCAGTAGAGCAGTGGATGGTGTCAGTAGGTTTTTTTTATTTTATTTTTTAATATATTTTACAATTTTATTTTTTTGAGAGGGAGAAGGGGGGCACCAGGGGAGCAAACGGGGGGGCCCAAGCAGTAGAAGGAAGAGGAACCTTGACAGGAGGAATGGCGGGGGAGAAAGAGAAGTCAGATTTCAGATGTTGCAGGGTGGAAATTACAGGGAATTGGCTCCAGTCAATGCTGCCCTGGTTCCTCTTGTCCAGATTCTGTGGGTTGGCAGGAAAGGGACGTGATCTACCTATCACCTGTCTCCAATAGATTGTGATTGCTGGGTTGCTGACTCCCTCTCTAACAGGCAGTCAGGTCAAAGCAGCAAAAAAAAGTATTTGGAGGAGGCTGAGGGCAATAGATGGTACTATATACTTAAATATATTCAGCTAATCACATGGCAGCAACTCAATGCATTTAGGCATCTAGATGTGGTAAAGACGACTTGCTGAAGTTCAAACCAAGCATCAGAATGGGGAAGAAAGGGGATTTAAGTTACGGGCTGGTCTGAGTATTTCAAAAATTGCTGATCTACTGGGATTTTCATGCACAACTATCTCTAGGGTTTTCAGAGAATGCTCCAAAAAAAAAGAACGTATCCTGTGCAGTTGTGTGGACAAAAATGCCTTGTTGATGTTAGAAGTCAGAGAAAAATAGGCAGACTGGTTGCTGCGACATTCGGATGGTAGGGTCTGAATTTGGCATAAACAACATGAAAGCATGGATCCATCCTGCCTTGTGTCAATGGTTCGGGCTGGTGGTGGTGTAATGGTGTGGGGAAAATTTTCTTGGCACTAGCAAGGTGTACCTAATAAAGTGGCCGGTGAGTGTATATACTCTATATTATATATATATATATATATATATATATATGTGTGTGTGTGTTTTGTTTTTTAATCCAGAGTTTAGCATCCCTTTAGGTAAGCCACAAACAAATCAAAGCCTATCTCCAGCTGACAAATTATGAGCAGTTAGAGCAATACGTTTTATTTCTTTTATAGTTAAAAGAATATGAATAAAATTGACCATTGTAAGCACCCATGACCATGTTATACGATTTGTCCCAGCTGCACTACCGCTTTTGTAGGACAGCTTGGTCCGCATGTAAGTGTTGAAAAAGTATAAAAAAAGGTACTTGTGAAAGGATCTCTATCCAATAGGTATGGAATTGAACTAGGCAGGGTTGCCCTTTGTCTCCCCTTTTGTACATTTTAACTATGGAACATCTGTGTAAAAATCCTGATTTCCACGGTTTGCAAATAGGCCCAATGCATCTATACAAAATTTATCTGGGGATCGAATCTCCCAGGACTGCAACATAAGGTTCTTTCCATTCCTAAACCTAGAGGGGGGTGCAGGTGTCCCAAACATTGCCTTATATTATAAGGGCCTCAATATTAGAATAGTAGATTAGATTCACCATACCAGTACTAAACTCTGGGTGGTACTCAAACAAACTGTTAACTACACTGACGTATGTGCCTTGCCATGGATTGCTTCAAAATTACGGAAAGATTTGCCCTCCCTCTTACCCCTTACAAAGCACCTACGGTTTGGGTCTGTATTGTCTACTTTTCAAATATTTCATTCTCCATTTACCCAACTTTTTGATAAACCAGTGTCCCCCCCCCCCAAGCAATGCATTTGGGGTTAGGCCAAATAATCCCAACACTGACTGGTCCAAGTGTTACAATGTGATGCACTGGTACAAGTGCACCAGTTCACATCATTCTTACACTACCTAACAGAAAAGGCTAAACCGGGTGTCGGCAACCCGCGGCTCCAGAGCCGCAAGCAGCTCTTTTTCACCTTTGCTGAGGCTCCGGAGCACACTGCCCACCAGGTGACAGGCAATAGGGTCTTCTGTGTGCCGGGCGCCCGCTCCCCTCCCTCCTCTCGGGCGGCCGCCCCAAAAGTCAGGACTCTGCAGATAGCCCAGCAATGGGCAAACTACGGCCCGGTGGACCTTCTAATCCAGCCCGCGGAGCGCGGCAAACATTGGCTGTCAGGATGTAGGCGGGGCAGCGTGACGAACTCCTCTCCTCTCACAGTCCGCCCTGAAGACCGGAACGGCGCGGGAACACGGCGAGAGGAACGCGCGGAGCAAAGGTAAGTGAATTGACACAATATGGGGAATGAATTACTATAGGGGGGATGAATTACTATGGGGGATGAATTACTAAAGGGGGGATGAATTACTATATGGGGGATGAATTACTATATGGGGGATGAATTACTATGGGGGATGAATTACTATATGGGGGATGAATTACTATGGGGGATGAATTACTATGGGGGATGAATTACTATATGGGGGATGAATTACTATGGGGGATGAATTACTATGTGGGGGATGAATTACTATGGGGGATGAATTACTATATGGGGGATGAATTACTATGGGGGATGAATTACTATGGGGGATGAATTACTATATGGGGGATGAATTACTATGGGGGATGAATTACTATATGGGGGATGTATTTTCAGTTTTAAAAATGTGGCTCTCAAAATAAATTTCAATCGTGGTTTTGGCGAGATTTGGCTCAGTTGAAAAAAAAGGTTGCCCACCACTGACCTAAGGCTATGATTGTGATTATGAAGATACACTGTGGCCCTGATTAACCCTTTGCTTACTGGGCCCTTAAACCCCCTTCATGACCAGAGCGCTTTTTGCAATATATGCAGTGTCGGATTTGTTTTAAATGTTGCAATGGTTTTGCGGCTCCCAGTCTTTTTTTCCCTCTCGGAAACGGGTCCAAGTGGCTCTTTATGTCTTAAAGGTTGCAGACCCCTGGGCTAAACTAACTTAATCTCTTACTCCCTTTGGAAATATTATTGAACAGGACTCCTTGAATGGTCTTGCAACTATATAACATTCTGATTTGGCTGACCCACCTGGACCTACCTAAATATACCATGGAAAAAGAAGTCAGGATCTCAACAGACCCAGAAGATGGAGTACCGCTATCAAGGCACAAGAGAAAAACTTTAAAATTCTCATCTGTTGGTGTTGGTGCCTGCTGGTCATACTTTCTACTCTTCAGTACATGAATAATTTTGGCAATGCCACGCAGTGGTTGGTAGTATGGCCCACATGTGGTGGGAATGTGCCTATATCAAACAAGTGAGCCTGCTTCCTATACATTTATGCTAGGATGACAGATACTGTGATACCAAATACCCCACAATTACCTGGCTGTCCATTATACCTGGTGTGATTAAATCTATTAAGAAAGTCATCTCCCAACACTGGCGAACACCACTGATATCCTCCATAGCTGAATGGGTTACTGAATTAGACACCATCATGCATCTTTTGCGCTTAGTTGCCACAGAATACAATACATTGGATAGACATACCTTTAGTTGGGCCGCATGGACAATTTTTCAACACTCCCAAGAGTTCCAAGATTTATTGGCTAATTAATATAGCTGCTGTTGCTATTTGGTCGTGGCTGGGGAGTGCCATGCCAGAAAACTCTTCCTCCTCTCTCCTCCCTTCTCCCCCTAGTTTCTTTACTCCCCCCTTTTACCTTTCCTCTATCCTACTTATTCAGCCCTAATCTTGCTTTTCATTCCTTCTCTTTCCTTTCTTTCCTACCTACCTTTTCTCCATCCATCTATCTTTCTATTTTACCTTGCAATTATGACAGAGATACTCTAATGCATTGTTGTCATCACACTACAGTGAAACATTATTATAGAAATTATGTTAGCAATGTTGGAAGTATTAACCACTAGTCCCCTACTATTATTCTGACAACTCAGGGGTACATTTTCATATATTTATACTGTTACATTTGTTACAGTTAAAAAAAAAAATTCTATTTCTCCTTTTTGCAGTATAGTATAGTAAGTCTAATGTCACAAACCATTGTTCTTTTGTACTGCAGATATAAATTCCAAGTATTTGCCACTTGACTGTATGACCTTTTTTGAATATATGGCTGTGTCTTATTACATATAAAACTAAATAAAAAAAAGACTGGAGCAAAAAGGAATGTGAAATTATAAAAAATAATGAATATACTGAACACTATTATTACAGCTATTAAGTCCATACAGTTACAAGAATACAATACTTTTCACTACAGTGGTCCTTTAACACTTCCACAGTTTGCATTCATTAATGTTGCAGTATGTTTTAGATACTTTTTACATGGGGTATCATTCAGCCCTCTGGAAGAAGCAGATTTATTATTTTTTTCTATTAAAGTGTTGAAGTACAAATAAAACGTTTCAGTTTTTGATAGAGTATGGAAGGGCTAAATCCCCTGTCTGTGACCTGTTGGGAAGATTTCCCTTTGCTTCCTGTTCCAGAGACACAAAAGGAAGTAAAAGGAAATCTCAACAAAGTGAGAAGAAATCCTCTCTTATACACCTGTCACTAGAACAAGTGTCCCCTCATCTCCAGTTTTGGTAACAACTGTAATATTTTGGATTTACCATCACTGTCCGCATTGGTGCTAATGGTCATCGTGAGAGGGTGAATCTACTCAACAAGACAGCGCTGGCATTAAAATCATTTCCTAATAAACAAAAACTAAAAATGAAGTTTTGGCTATACATGCATTTATATACCACGCCAAAATGTATGGGTGTGAATGTGTCCATACTTGTCACCCTGTGTAGATCTCCATCACCACAGCCTGTATGCACACCCTTTGATGGGGCCCTTCCCTCCGAGCCTGGTGGCAGAACACCAGGACCCAGTTGCAAGTGTGACCTTTGTTACCATGGTAGTTCTGCCACTGGTGTCAGTATTTTTTTTAACTGTTATTTTTTTTTTTGTATTATTTTTTTTCACAATTTTATTATAAGCCCTGTTGGGGGCTTTGGTGAGATATCAAGAGTCTAAACAGACCTCTGATGTTCCAACTTTGGGACAAAGAAACGAGATTGAGAACACAGCTCTCAGTCTCCATCTCTGCAGCCTCAGCTGCACTGAATGAATGGACAGGAATAGCTTTGTGCAGAGCTTCCCCTCCATTCACAAACTGAAACATAGTAAACACACTTTACTATGTTTCAGTTATGAATAGACAGAGTCAGTGATCAGTACTGATCACTGACTCTTCATTCAGGAAAGGAAGGGGCCGGTAAAGGGGCCAGGGAAGCTGAAGAGCAAGGGGCCAGAGAGTATAGGAGGAGGTGTCAGAGAACAAGAGAGCTGGAGAGCATCAGGGGCAGCAGAAAAATGCTAGATAGGAGGAGCGGTGGGGGCAGCTGCAAATAGAGGAACCATTTGCTCCATGCTTCTCCTGCAGCTGCTAAATGCTGGCTTCTACTCCTTTCCCTCCTGCCGGAATTCAGCAGCTGCAGGAGGAACATGGAGAGATTGATTCCTCTTTATGTCACCCACACTGCTCCTCCTATCCAGGCATAAAGGGGGCTGCATGATTTCCCTGCAGCATGGGGCAAGGTCGATCCTGTGACCCCTGTAGGTACGCCAGTGGCATCACGTTATTGTTGGGAGCACATCTTTTACACAAAATATTTTTTCATTTTTCCAAGCCTAAGCTGGCTTAGAATACTGTGGCAATGGGGGTGATGTACTAAAACTGGTGCACCCAGAATCTAGTGCAGCTGTGCATGGTGGCCAATCAGCTTCTAACTTCAGCATGTTCCTTTAAGCTCTGATAGTAAAACCTGGAAGCTGATTGGTTACCATGCACAGTTGCCCCAGATTCTGGGTGCACCAGTTTTAGTATATCTCCCCCTAATCTAATACTGTCGATTGTACTATACAAGAAAAAACACTTCTACTACCTAGAGACACAAGTCTACTGAGCTTAAATGACCTGTTAGAAAAAAAAAAAAAACATACTATGGCAACATTCCAGATGGTATGGGAATCATGAATCAAGTCTAATTTTCCACCTACTTATTTTCCTTACTCTTTGACCCCATGAATACTAATGCCTTTTAAGTTCAGCTGAATTTTGATCAGAATGTGACTGTCCCCACTCAATAGAAATCATTTGACAAAGAACATATTGGAAAATTTTCCTTGATCGCCAGCCGCAGCCAGTCGGTGAGTAGTGCTGTCAGAATGTTCCTGTGGGGGGGGGGGATGCCTCCACCCACCCCGATTGTGTGTATGGAGGAATCTATTTTTTTTTCCCTTTCAGCACTCTGAGTAAAAGAAACTAATCATGTATGGCCAGGTTTAGCCACTTGGGTCCCCCACACTCTCCTGTCCCACCCATCTCATCTCCTTTTTTTTCTTCTTACTCATTCTTTTCTTCTTCTTTTGTGGATGAAAAAGGTTTGGAAGTTACAAGGCCGTTTCCTTCTCATCCTTTTTTTGTATCTTCTGATCTCTTACAGCCACTTACTCTCTACATATACTCACTTCAGCATCTGCTGCCCTTCGTTTCTCTGTACCAGCTTCCTGATTGCTACAAAACTGGAATATAACTATCTAATGTTTGTTGAGCCATTAGTAGTCTTCAACAGAGGCACATTTGACAATGAAGTAGAAACAGATGGGAGACGGTTGTCACCCCATAATAAGAAGAACCTACGCATTAATAGTAGGATCACAAGGTCATATTTTCACAAAAGCTAATTTTATAAAGATTAAGTGCAATTTTTCAAAAACAAAATTTAATAAAACATGTCAAAGCCTATATGAGATTTACAGTATGTATTGGCTTTAGATCTACTCCACCCAAACTGGCTTGAATTTAGGTGGTTGACTTTTCAATAGACGCCTATTATTTTGATCCAGTGTCAAACTTGGTATGAATAAAATAGTATCATATATTTAAGACTAGATTTTTCACCCCACCCCTCTGAGCTGATAATAACTGTAGTCATGTTCTTGCAAGAAGCTGCTCACCTAAAGTCTAAAATACAGATGAAGAAGGCCGTTCCCATGCCATGGCTGTGATGCATTACAGCTACTTTAACATGGCATTTTGAGTTGACAAGTGGCACCACAAGTCAAACTTAGCCATTTGAGTCAAAAGTGTCGAGGTGCAACCATGAACCAAATGCTTGATATGTGGTTGCAGTGTATTAACTCCATTGTGAATTACTACTGCTTGGCAAAAAAAGGCATTCAGAAGGTGGCAGGATCACCTCCTGAACAATTGATAGCAGGTGCTTAGCCTGACTCTGAAAAGTGAATACCGTGGATAGCTTTTCAGAGCATGAACTAGTGTGAACCTAACCTTAAAGTATATGTGAACCCTTAGCTTGTAGAACAACCTATTTAGTTTAAAATAAAAATGCAAGGCACAATTTTTGTGTGTATATTAAAAAATATTTAAATATCTCCTTTTATAACTGATCCTATGACTTCTGTTCTCAGCTGCAGAAGGGGCTTAGAGAGCTGGGGATGGAGCCTGCAAGGGGGGATGTCAGTGGGAGACAGAGAAACAGCAGCACACTGATCTTCCCAGTGATCAGCTATGTGTGTAAGGGTGTGTGTGTGTGGGGGGGGGGGGGTGTGCCAAGTCTGACCACTGGATTAAAAAATCAAATGCAAAGAAAACTGACCACGCTGTGATGGATGTTCTTCTATGCCTGACATGATGAGTTTAAAACAGGAAAGAAGAGGGACTGGCAGGAACACCAGGTATTTCAAATAAAGGAAGCAATGCAATGAGGACAGGATACTTTTAAACACAAGTACGTGGTACAACGGACACAGGAATATGAAATATTGGGGTAACATATTCTTTAAGCTGTTCTAAGATGCAGGAATCCTCTCTGGTGCTTTTGCAAATTGACTTGCATGGGGAATAAAGCAGCTGAGATGTACACAAAACCCTGTGTTTATAAGCCCTTACAAGGTTTTGCAAGCACCAAATGGAGAACATGTATTGCTTTTTTTTCTCTGCACACTGAGAAAAATCTGAAGCTTTTATAGCAGTTAAAAACAACATAATTAAGAGCCTACAGCTGAGAAGAAAACACATTAATAGCAGAGTAACTGATGTTGTAGAGACACTCGGCAACAGTGGGCAGTTGCCTCCAAAATGGTCAGAATGCTCGGTAATGATTGTATCCGAATCAATGGAATAATTACTGGTGATGCTGGTAAATGAGGCTGTGAGATGACAGACATTAAGATGTCTTATAGGCCTTGATGTTACATTTGTACTAATTGGCTCTAGTGATACTAAACTGGACAATGAAACTTTTGCTCAGCTCTCTGCCGAGTAGGATAGTGAAATTGCAGAATACATAGACAGAGCTCCATCCATGCAGGATCCAAAATACATGTGAACATTTACCTAAATACTAGTAAAATATTAGTAATTTTACCAAAATATTTTACCTAAATATTAGTAAAATATTGGTAATTCTGTCTAGCCACTCATGAGATTCTTACATCATTGGTTTACTACAGTGCCTTGAAAAAGTCTTCATACCCCTTGAAATTTTTCACATTTTGTCATGTTGCCACCAATAGCGTCAATGTATTTTTTGGGATTTTATGTTATAGACCAACACAAAGTGAAACATAATTGATGACAAAATGAAGTGGAATGAAAATGAAAAATAGTTTTCAAAATGTTTTACAAGTAAATATCTAAAAAGTGTGGCATGCATTTGTATTCAGCCCCCCCCCCCCCGGGTCAATACTTTGTAGAACCACCTTTTGCTGCTCCTTTTGGGGATGTCTCTACCAGCTTTGCACATCTAGAGAGTGAAATTGTTGCCCGTTCTTCTTTGCAAAATAGCTCAAGCTCTGTTAGATTGGATGGAGAGCGTCTGTGAACAGCAATTTTCAAGTCTTGCCACAGATTCTCAATTGGATTTAGGTCTGGACTTTGACTGGGCCATTCTAACACATGAATATGCTTAGTTCTAAACCATTCCATTGTAGCTCTGGCTGTATGTTTAGGGTCGTTTTCCTGCTGGAAGGTGAACCTCCGCCCCATTTTCAAGTCTTTTGCAGACACAGGTTGTCTTCTAAGATTTCTCCATATTAGGCTCTATCTATCTTCCCATCAAATCTGACCAGCTTCCCTGTCCCTGCTGAAGAATAGCTTTCCCACAACATGATGCTGCCACCACCATGTTTCACGGTGGGGATGGTGTGTTCAGGGTGATGTGCAGTGTTAGTTTTCTACCATACATAGCGTTTTGCTTTTAGGCCAGAAAGTTCAATTTTGGTCTCATCTGACCAGAGCACGTTCTTTAACATGTTTGCTGTGTCCCCCACATGGCTTCTCACAAACTGCAAACGGGACTTCTCCAGAGTTCCTCCAGAGTTACCATGGGCCTCTTGGATGCTTCTCTGATTAATGCTCTCCTTGCCCGGCCTGACAGTTTAGGTGGATGTCTTGGTAGGTTTTAAGTTGTGCCACATTCTTTCCTTTTTCGATGATGGATTAAACAGTGCGCCATGAGATGTTCAAAGCTTGGGATATTTTATTATACCTAACCCTGATTTAAACTTCTCCACAACTTTATCCCTGACCTATCTGGTGTGTTCCTTGGCCTTCATGATGCTGTTTATTCACTAATGTTCTCTTACAAACCTCTGAGGGCTTCACAGAACAGCTGTATTATACTGAGATTAAATTACACACAGGTGGTCTTCATTTACTAATTAGGTGACTGACTTCTGAAGGCAATTGGTTCCACTAGATTTTAGTTAGGGGTATCAGAGTAAAGGGGGCTGAATAGAAATACTCGCCACACTTTTCAGATATTTATTTGTAAAAAGATTTCAAAAAACATTTATCATTTCCCTTCCACTTCACAATTATGTGCCACTTTGTGTTGGTCTATCACATAAAATCCCAATAAAATACATTTACATTTTTGTAACATGACAAAATGTGGAGAATTTCAAGTGGTATGAATACTTTTTTAAGGCACTGTATATTGCCAGAAAGTGACAACACTATTCTGAGCCTGTAGCTTTGCAATTTCACCTAATTCAATGCAGCCTGCTCACTGGTTGATGAATCAGCATTACTACACTTGTGACGTCATCTTTCTGTTCTCCCAAGTGTCTGAAACATGATAGGGTAACAACATTTTGGAATATCTGCATGGGCTAGGAGACTTTGTCTCTTTAGGATGTTTATATATTCTTGGTAAAACTATGGTTTAAAATGAGATAAGCAAATAAGTTTGTGAGCAAGGCAAATTCAACAAATCTAATCTTTACTGGCAAATCACAAATTTTCAATTCATCTGAATATGTACTTACAAATGTTCCTGATCTGCAGAGTATCATGAAATTCATGGAACTTGATTGCCTTGATTCATGAACAGCATAATTATCCACAGAGGCACGTACGCAGTGAATCAAAAATGAAGAAAAAGATGTGGTTCATGGATCGATGTGCTCATCTCTGGTGAGAACAAGAACAGATAATTGGGTCTTCACTTGTGTCAAGTACTACAAACACCTTGTGACTATCCCTGTTTTGAAAGATCAGTCCTAAAAGACGTGGAGGTTATAGAACATACTTAGATGCTCTAACGCAGAGGTGTCAAACTGGCGTCCCTCCAGCTGCTGCAAAACTACAAGTCCCATCATGCCTCTGCCTTTGGGAGTCATGTTTGTAACGGTCAATCTTGCAATGCCTCATGGGACTTATAGTTTGGCAACAGCTGGAGAGCCACCAGTTTGACACCCGTGCTCTAGCGGATGTGGGCAGGGCTCGCTCAGATCTGGGCACAGTTAGGCTTGCCCTACATTATTTTTTTCAATAATATTTATTGAACAAACTATCGATTACACATGTATACATAACACATTTAGCTGCTATAACAATATACAGTGATAGAATCCAACAAAGGATTACAATGGGTCCATTGTGCTAATATACAAAGTAGAAGCCTGTGTAAACCCATCAATAAAGCATTGTAGGTAGGTCAACAAAATTTTTTTTCCAACTAAACAATCAGGAATCAACACATTTCAAAAGTGGGAACAGGTGTGGGAAGGGAAGAAGGGAAAAAAGGGGGGGGGGGTAGGGAGCTGAGTGCCTTTGGGTTACCCAGAACATGTGTCAGTTTGGCAGCGAAAATAACGTCTTCAGAGATCCATTACAGTTTGCCAGTAAGAAATGGGAGACCAATGGATCCCAGATTTTATTAAATTTAGGCATGGAATCAGTAAGTTTTGTTGTCAAGTTTTCATTTGAAAATGTGTTGTGTATTCTATTCTTAGTGAGAGAGTTGTGGACAGATAAGCTTTTGCAGTTGTTTTCTTAGCTGCCATCAGATATGTCATCAATTTAAATCAGTGTCTTGGAAACCCATCTGGCTTAAATTAAGGCTTGAATGGAAATTTGACAACCTAATAATGGCAACAACATATCATTGTCATAGGTATTGGACTACCGGCCATGTCCACCAAATATACAAGTATGTACTCTGGCCAGGGAAACCCTGGAAGCAACATCCCATACTTTTTAAGATAAGATAGGCCAGCTGGGAAGGGACCAAATACCAGCGGTACAAGACTTTATAATTAGTTTCCAGTGCTAAGACATTTTGCAAACAAGACTTAGCAGTCTCCCAAATTATAAACATTGTTCCTGTTCAGTAGTGATATTAAGATCTTTAACCCCTTTTTGCATATAAAAATGAAGTGGTAAAGAAGGACCACCAAGCAGTAAGCTGTACGACAAAGAGATCAGTCTTGGGGAATGGAGGTCACTTCAACATAAGTGTTCAAAAGAAGTCAAGGCTGTCTTATCTAATTTGGGATTCATTTTAGAGTTAACAAAATTTTTACTTGTAAATATATATTTTAATTTGTAAATATCAGAATAATTCGAAATTGGGAAAGTTATAGGGAGCCTGCAGGGCAGGAAATGACTTTATCCCCTTAGTAGTGGCAAGATGATGGAACCATGTGATACCGAGTCCGGTCCATTGTCTGAAAGCACCTTCTGATCTGGGATGAAGGAAGGATTCCAAAGAAACGACAGCAGATGCAAGTGTAATGACATATGGCTACCTGAATATTTAAGGATGTTCCAACATTTCAAAGAGTGGACTGTGACGGGTTTTGCAGGGTGTTTGGAAGAAGCCACAAGTTATCCATACCCAATGGGTCACAGTCAACTGCTTCAAGCGTCACCCATGATGGTGTTTAAATGAAATATGACATTTGGCTAGTTGGGCTGTTTGGTAAGCCTGGTAATATTTTTGTAAGTGTGGGACACTCAAACCACCGTGGGTTCTGGGTTGGTATAAGGTGTTTTAGGACAATCTGGGTCTAAGATGCTTCCAGATAATTGCATTTATATTCTGCAATAAAGACCCTGCCTGTTCGCAAGACTGGTGCATGAGCATCTGTTGTCAAACTAAAATCCCTGCATATTTCCAAGATCTTCCAATGTTAGGTATTCCCTATTCTGGGGTACTGTAAGCAGTTAAGTCCCTCTGCAAAAAAAGCATAAACAATATCAGGACTAGTGGAGATATTCAGTGACCAGAAAAGTGTACAAAGCCACATATAATATAATTTAAAGACAAGAGGAAACATTTTGTCCCATATATTTCTAAAGGAATTAATCCTTTCGATGTTCCTTTTTGTGGCATTTTTATGATATCTGGTAATATTTGTTAGACCAAATGCCTTCTAAGGTTGTCCAAGCTCTGTTGGTCAAGATATTTCTGTCCCTAGAATGTCAGCTCTGACATCAGCAGTACATTGGGAGTAAAATTATTCTCTCTAAAGTAGTTTTAGGCTTTATGCACACAGGCATAGTAAAATACTGCAAACTATACTGAAGCTGGCAGAAAAATCCAGAGTCAAAAATGCTCATTTTGGCAGGTAATTACATGCATTTATGCACATCTACAGGCGTTTAGAAGCATATTCACGTAAACTCATTCTTAGAGCTAGAATATTAATTTATTCTAGCCGCTAGAATGAATAAACGTGCATAAATGCTTATGTGTAAAATACGTCAGTACGTTTCTCTTCAAATCCCTTTTTTTTTCTTTTATCCACCTGAACGCTGCTTCAAAATACAAATCTAATTGCCACAATGTGCATGGCAAGAAAAAAAAATGCATCTAAAAGTGGCATTTTTCTTTGCCTGTGTGCATAGACCAAAGATGTATGGAATGCTAAATAAAGTTTTAGTAAACAGAGCTTCCTTGCATTACATGTAAAACAGAGAGAGACACAGAGGTGACACGAAAACTGTACATATTATACATGTGGAGATTTCGTGAGAAAAGTCTGCAGATCTCTATCATAAGCAAATCCCTTCTCTCTTTTCCACCCCGAGGACAAAGTCAGGGAGACTTGATAAAACAATCGATCGATAAAGCGAAAGGAGTGCGTGAAGAATGTGCAAGAGAGAAAGCAGGAGGGGGAAACAGAGAGCAGAGGGAAAACAAAGAGAGGAGGTAGAAAAAATGGAACAGAAGTGGAGGGAGAAGAAGAAAAAAAAAAGATGGGAAGAAGAAAGGAAATTCAAGCCCAGGGAAATACAAGGAGAGTCAAGGAATAACCACAGAAATGAGAAAATGTATGCAGGATCAGCACCTAATATACAGCCAGATAAAGTATTATGTCTGAACCTATCACAGCATGCCAATAATGCAACCACTTGAAAGCAAGCAAAGCCTCTTCTTACTGTATGCCACTGAAATTGACAGCAAATATGAGGCTGTTGCCCACAGCCAATCGGATTTCTCTTTCTAGAAAAACAAATGAACGTAGATTTTTACTCTATGTTTTTATAAGCTATCTGCTATGTGTTCAAAATCAATTGTGGGTAGACAATCTTATAGACAGTTTTTCAAATTTTGGTAAATTGTGAAATGGTTACCGCCTTTGTCTTGTCTATTTGCCACCTATGTCCTTGATGAGAAAAGCTTTTCCATACCTTGTCGCTGTGTTCATTGTTACCTGGACAGATACAGACAGATACAAAGGGGTGACATCATCACAGTATTTAAGAACTGTCATTGAGACGCAGCTGTTAGACGGTGGGTGCCAGCGTCGAGAGCGCAGTTTTTTTTTTGGGGGTCGGTGGTGGCAGCGGGCTTCATGATTGACATCTGATCTTCTTCAGGGGAAATTTTTTAAATTCTTGTTTTTATTAAAGGATTTGCAAAGACTGTCTCCTGTCATTTTTACACTTCACTTTTTTTTTTTGTGAATGGGTAGTGGTACCATGTACCACATACTCATTCACATGGGGGGGCTGGGATCTTTGGGGCCCCAGATTCCAATAAGTCCCCCACCCGCAGACCCCCACAACCACCGGCCAGGGTTGTGGGGAAAAGGCCCTTGTCCCCATCAACATAGAGACAAGGTGCTTTGGGGGGGGAGCCCGCCTGCCCCAAAGCACCTCCCCATGTTGAGGGCATTTTGCCTGGTATGGTTCGGGGGGGGCATTCGCTCACCCCCCCCCTTTCCTGACATGCTGGGCTGCATGCATTGGAAAAGGGTCTAGTTCAGATTTTGGGGGGCCACCAGTTTTTTTTTTTAATTTTAGGGGGTTCCCCTCAAAATCCATACCAGACCCGAAGGACTTACATGGATGGGAGGGGGGACCCCACACTGTTTTCTAAAAATGTTTTTAATTGTCAGGCAATGCCAGCAATTTTTTGGACATTCACAGCTGAAACATGAAAGAATGTTTCACTACTAAAATACTGCATGACTTAATAATCTAACTCATGCGATGTTTTAGTAACTGAGCGATATCTTACCACATACTCAGATGTGGTAAGACACCGCTCAATAAATTGTCCCTGTTCGAAGTTCAAACAGGAACTTTTGGTAGGTTCGAATGTTCGACCGCGAACCGAACAGGAGGGTGTTTCGGTCCATCACTACTGCCGATTGACCACATGTTAAACATTCTTATTATAGAATTATCTCTATCACACCCTGCTGGAACAAGTTTAACACAGCATGTGACTAATGAAACGCTATTGCCAAGGGTAGCCTTGGAATTATTATTCACCACGTCTCATAAATATAAGAGGAACACCTCCATCCCAAAGGGGCTGCACACAAAAAACTCTGGGATTTTTAAGGTGAGTACTCTCCCAGAAAATTGATTATCAGCACTAAATATATAGATAAAAATTAAAACGTATTGTTCTTGACTCAACCTGAAAACACAGTACGGTCATTTTTAAAACATACAAATCAATAGTAAAAACATTAGGATGTAACACAAACATAGAAACAGAACCCCATATATTTTTTTAGCTTAACCACAGATTCCTCATGCAAAAGGTACGTTCTTCTCCCTGGGAGCAGGCCATAAATTTGGCCACCCAAATATGAAATACACATGTGCATAAAAAAATGTTGTGTGTTACCTATATACAATAACTTTTGTGTGTTATCTATATACAATTATCTATCTATCTATATATATAATCTCTATCTAATGTTAATATTACATTTTTTGAGAAACTACTCACTCTAAAAATCCCAAATTTTTTCTGTATACTGCCCCTTTGGGACGGAGGTGTTTACAACATGTGACTAAGCTAATACACTCCATGCTTAGAGAACATTTGCCAGCACACAGCTGCCTAAAATTCACTAAAGGATCACAAAAATAGAAAATAGAAATTTGAAAAATATGTTTATTTATATGTTTTTTACAACAGTGCAAAAATCAATAAAATAGTGTATGGCCAGCTTCAAAAAGGGATCCAAGTGGCCACTGCAGACCTGCTTCTGAAAATTGTACTGCCCGATTATCATGCTGATCCAGTGGTATCAATACTTCCTGAGTTACTGGCCAGAACATGTATCCAGACAGTGAAGGCAGAATGTGACATCTGCATACTCCCTCCAGATCAATGACTCACAAAGTATTGAAGCCAAAGCATAAGCAATGGCAGACAGGGAATTAGCATTTTCAGAATGGCTGATTTATAAAGAGAACCGTTGCCCATGGCAACAAATTATGTTATCTCTTATTTTCTTATTAACATTGCTATGAGAATAAAATACAGACTATGATTGGTTGCGAGAGTTATTGAATTTCCACTTGTCATTTTGTGATCAAAATGAATAAATATGAAAGGCCAAACAGAGAATATATGTAGGAATGAGAAAGGTGGATCGAGAAATGTTTGTTTCTATGTGCCATATAAATATGGAAACATGGAAGACTGTGGTTTGTCTAACTGCCACTTTTGCTGGTCAACTTTGTATGTTAAAAGAATATGTAAAATAACAAACTTACTGGCCAGATCGCCAGGTGAAAATAAAGGCAAAAAAATAAACTAATGTAGCCACCACATCTAAGAATTAGGGCTTGTTCACACTTGACTATTTTACCAACGCTTGCCAAATGCCCCTATAGCGTTTGGCAAGCGCTGGTCTGGCGTTTGCGGAGCGTTTTTTAACGCTCGGCAAATGCTCCACAAACGCTGCATGCGCGGTTTAGCGGAGGTTCCTAGGCATTTGCCGAGCGTTAAAAACGCCCCACAAACGCCTATAATGAAGTTTAAATGGTGTTACCGCTCCGCAAATGCCCCGCAACCGCGTCGCAACCGTGCCGCAAACGCCACCATAGACTAGAATAGGAGGCTTCAACGCCTCCTGACTCAACCAGAGGCGTCTGTTTTGCCACAACGCTAACGCTCCCGTTAGAACAGTACCATGTGCTGCAATGTGCAGAATTGTCTGAGGCGTTTGGGAAACGGTAAAAACGCTTCCCAAACGCCTTTCTGCCGCCTGCACACAACGCTAGTGTGAACGTAGCCTTAGTGAGTTGAAATATATAACATTTTTGTTTTAGGGCTCGTTCACACTTGGCTGTTTTGCCAATGCTTGCCAAACGACCATATAGCGTTTGGCAAGCGTTGGTCCGGCGTTTGCGGAGCGTTATTAACGCTCGGCAAACGCTCCGCAAACGCCGCATGCGCGGTTTAGCGGCAGTTTCTAGGCGTTTGCCGAGCGTTAATAACGCCCCACAAACGCCTATAATGCAGTTTGAGTGGTGTTACCGCTCCGCAAACGCCCCGCAACCGCGTCGCAACCGCACCGCAAACGCCGGCCGGGCGTTTGCGGAGCGGCACCATAGACGAGAATAGGAGGCTTCAAAGCCTCCTGACTCGTCCAGAGGCATCCGTTTTGCCGCGACGCGACACGACGCAAACGCTCCCGTTAGAACAGCACCATGTGCTGGAATGTGCAGAATTGGCAGAGGCGTTTGGGAAGCGGTAAAAACGCTTACCAAACGCCTCTCTGCCGCCTGCACACAAGGCTAGTGTGAACGTAGCCTTAGAGTTTTATTCCCACTTTAAAGTTTTCCATCATGTCCTCCTTTCCTTTCTTTTCCAGAGTCTACATGGTATAATCTAAACACAAAAACAAAAATTGATTATACTGCAGCTTTGTGCAGAAGATTCACACACCGTTTGTCTTTTGGGACTGTTTTTTTGCGACTGTTTGTTGTTTTTTGAAACTTATTTGCTGTTCATTTTTTTTCCCCATTGATTGCATTGTTTTTTCATATATGCTTTATTGCATTCACTTATTGGCCACATTTATGTTTGGTCACTTTTTTATGTCACTTTTTGATCGCCATTTGACAATATTTTTCCCTCATTTATCCACTTCACACTTGATGTTTTCTTGTCACTATTTGGCCACGTTTCATTTCATTTTTTGTCATTTCCTTATGCCACTTTGTATGCATCATCGACAGCGTTTTTGGTTCTTTCATATGTCATCCTTTAGGTTACGTATCCAGTGACATTTTTTGTTCTTGCATTCACTTTTTGACCACGTTTTTCTCCTTGTTACCACTTGTTACACATATTGTGGATTCACACCTGTGGATATTATTGTGCACACTAGTTACATGTTTTATGTGGATTATTCACTTATTTTCTGATTTATGGGATTGTTCACTCATTTATCAGTAGTTTTATGTGTCATTGTTTATTGAGGTTCACTCATTCTTAGGGCAAGTATCGCAGCACCATTTCTCTCACTTATTGTCTTTCACCATTTGATTATAGTTAGGTGTTAGCAGCCACTTCATTTTGGACTTAGTCCATTTGGCAGCGCAGTGTGTTTTTTTTCCTTTTTTCTTGTTGTATACTGCAGCTTACCAAACCTTAAATGTGATGGCTGCATGTGTTTTCTTTTTTAGTTTTTTTCATTTTCACCTAGTGGTTGAATATTTGTAAAATATTCAAACCACGTGGTGGATTAGCAGTTAGCTGCGTTGCCTTTGGTCTTTGGTTTAATTGCAGAATATGTTGGCATTGCATACATGAATAAAATTAAATGAAAACCAAGCTGAACATCAGTGACTTTATAGCAACTGTAAATGTGTCTACGCGGGGAAACTGCCCAAGCTGGATGACTGACAGAAAACTGGGCAAGTCAACAGACACAGGTGTACGACAATTTATGCATAAAGCATCATTTCGCTGAATAAAGTACACTGTCATTCTCTCAATATTCCCTTAACTGATGCATGTATAGCTAGATTTATTGGTCAGGTGTCAGAATGCAGATGCAGCGTTAATTACATGTTAACACATCCAGGCATCTTTCTAGGCAATAGTTATTTGTGATACACTGCTGCAGGGTGACCATCTATTTGTTCCAGTTTATACTCTCAGTATCAGTAAAAAAAACTAAACTGACACATAAAAACAGAATCATTTACTAGGACAATGCGGTTAACACCATAAGTCTTCACTGCCCCCAGCATCTGCGCTGGTCCCTGCTGGAAAATTCGGAGGTGAAACACCTTGAAAATACCTTCACAATTGATCTAATCTTACTTGACATTATCCAAGTATGCCAGTGTAATCCAGGATTACTATTTAGTCTGCATCATGCTATGTTTTGTTATCTTTGCCTATGCCCATTACCCATTTGATGCTGACATTATCGAGAGTGTGATACATAAATGTGAATGGGGCGCTTCAGTGGTATGCATGTTTTCATGTTCTTTAAAGGAGCTCACTTTTGAAGATACATTAAAAAGTTGAAATGGCTTTGAGAAGATTCACAAATATGTATCGAAACATTTTTTATGGCATTATAGAAGCTGAATATATTGCAGATAAAGCTCTAATCCCAATGGGAAATATTTTTTGCACATAACAATCTTCCCGTTAGCTGTCTCATGAAAGACTATGCAGGCAGCCTGTTTTTGTTAGCTGAATAAAACAAGACTACACCGAAAATATAAATGCAACATCAAAGTTTCATACATTTACCTACCATAAAATATGTTACATAGGGGCGCTTTGATCCAGGGTTTGTGGTGGCAGTTTTTCTCTTGTTTATCTCCTTTTTGTTGGCGTATCTTTACCCTTTTTCCTAACAGGTCATGTGTTTTTACTCCCTGCAATGTTACTAACAGACAGTAGCTTTTTGTTTATCTGGGTGGCATGAGTTATTCATTTTGGCTTAAAATTCTAAAAGCAGAAAAATGTTCAGCATATGCCAAAAAAAATCCACACATGATCTGTAATATGCTTTATCAACAGCCACATAGTTGAAAACCAATATTCTGGTCAAAAGTAAGAAAAACAGGATATTTAAACAGAAAAAAAAACTGCGCTTAGTGTTCAAATAACCATGTAAGTGAACTACAGCTATACTCAGAAACACAAAAATACAAGTGTTAGCTCTCATAAATCCCAAACTGTTGCACTATTTAGAAATAAACTCAATTCAAACCATCCAATGAAATAAACTAGTTGCAAAAATGCAAATATGTCCAATGTATCGTATACCAAAATCAGTATATATAAAATAAATACCACAATAGTAATAAGTCCATTAGTGCAGCCCTTCTCAACCAGGGTGCCCAGGCACCCTGGGGTGCCTTGAGGCTTCTTCAGGGGTGCCTTGGCAAAATGTCTAAAATTTTCCCATAACTTGTATGCAATTCAGGGGGTGGACTAAGCCTGCCTTTAAGTTACAAAAAGCATTTTGTACAAAAAGCCATCATTTTTGTTGTGCACCATTACGACCTTATAACCGGTGGCATCCTGACAATCAATGATATCATCAATTGATAAGGAGGATGTCATCTGCCTGCACAGCATCCTAGTTTGACCCTCCCCTGCCCTTCTCCATCAGTGCTGGGGTCACATTAGCTCAGTGATAGAGAAAAACTGAGAGAGAAGAGAAACACTGGACAACTAGTCAGTACCAGTGTGCAAAAGTGTATTTGCTATGGAAGAATAAATCACCTCTAATTTTGGGTGTCCTACATGTATGGATGTTGCTGCGTGATATAAAACTAGTAGAATAGTTTTTTACATTGTAGATCGGGGTGCCCTTTTAAAATTATGGACAGTCTAGAGGCACCCTATTTTAGAATGGGGTGCCTGAAGACTATCCATAATTTTAAAGGGTGGCTTGACTGAAAAAAGGTTGAGAAACACTGTATTAGTGCAACATCTCAACTGAAGAGCCACAAGTGAATCCCACCACCATGCCACACACAGCCTCTTAACAGAGAAAAGGACCCAAAGTTATAGGTGGCCTATACAAGCTGAGAGGTGGGTGGACCTTGCAGCAGTGGATCTTCCAATCTGGGGAGCCACAGAGCGCACCAACGGGAGATAAAGCTCTATATCTCTAACATCTCTTCTGCTCCAATGGTGTTAAGCCTGTAAAAGGTGACATCCTCCAATAGTGTAAAACTGCTTAATTTATTTGGCAAAAAACTGTATCTACTTACAAAATGTCCAAAATAATGCATATATCAATTCAGCATACAGAGCTGCTAGTATTGGCTCCAGCGTGCGCAATGACGTCAGCACAGGCTCTGCCATTACTTCAAGGTTCATACACCTCTGAACATGTATAGACCACCTATAGCTGTGTGTGACATGGTGGAGGGATTCACTGGTGGCACTTCAGATGAGATGTTGCACTAATGGACTTATTACTATTGTTTTACATGTGGTGTTTATTATATATATATATATATATACTGATTGTGGCATACTACACAATGGACATTTTTACACCTTTCCAATTATTTTATTTTATTGAATGGTTTGAATCGAGTTTATTTCTTACACAGTGCACAGTGAGAAAAACTGAATAACAAAAGGTTATATTTCTAGTCAGAAATTACTGTTTTTCAAAATGCCTGTTGATTCTGTCAGAAATCTAATGAGCTAATAACTTACTGGGGTTGATTTACTATATCTGGAAAGTGTAAAATCTGGTGCAGCACTGCAAACAAACCAGCTTCCAGGTTTTATTGCCAAAGCTTAAGTTAGAAGCTGATTGGCTACCATGCACAGCTGCACCAGGTTCTGAGCACTCCAGTTTTAGTAAATCAACCCCATTGTTTTCCGCTGTTGTGTTCATTGTTAGCATTTACATTGTTCCCTGTTTTCTCTGTGGATTACAGAACATCTCCCCGATATTCTATAGAGAAAAGGAGAGAGGGCTGTAGTTATGTCCTAGGATGAAAAGACTGTCCCTCCATTAATACAGTGCAGTGAGAGGGCATTGTCACTCCAGGACAGGAAGGGTGTTACTGGTAGGATCACCAGGTAAAAATAGACAGGAAAAACACTGAAAAAAATAAAACAAATGCAACCATGGCATTTAAGGGCTAGTACTCTGCAATAATATTACATTCTTTTTCTTGGGTTTAGATAAGCTTCAACTCCATACCAACACAACTCCAACCACCCAACTGTACAGAGCTCAGTAATGATCTGTTGATGCTTAATTTAATGCCAATGCCAATCACCCTCTAAAATAAAACACATATCGACTTGCCAACTTTATTCAGCTCTACATATAAATAAGGGAGAAAAGATACAGCACTGCTAAAGCTTGCTAACACAATGTGAATTTCTGTTTTTTGCTCATGCACAGTAAAATTACAACTGAATAATATAAGAAAAAAAATAACAGAACACTATAGAAGGGGTTAACCAGAGATTAAACAAGATTTGGTGCACAAAAATAAAACATATTTTATATAAACTACATTATAGCTGCTAGGCTGGAAAGGTATTACTTATGCAAAGATGTTATCATCATTAACTCAAATCTGTCTCATTATGCAAACATTTTAATTAAACAAATCTGGCAAGCAGACATAGTTGTCCACAGCCACAAATAGAGGAAGCTGGCACAAATGTTCAGTCAATCTCACTTTTTAGGCCCCCTTCTACCAGAATTAAACACCACCCGATGCTCCATCCAGTTTAAGCAAAGGTATATTTGCTACCGATCTTGCTGTGTCCCTCTGGAGTAGATTTACTAAAACTAATGCACTCAAAATCTGATGTAGCTGTGCATGGTAGCCAATCAGTTTCTAACTTCAGCTTGTTCAATGAAGCTTTGACAATAAAGTAAGCTGATTGGTTACTATGCTGAGTTGAAGCAGATTTTGCACTCTTCAGTTTTAATATTTTAGTGTCTCTCGTTCAGCCTCAGTTATGATGTCCTACTTATTACTCTGCCAAGGCAACATCTTCCACTGTGCTAGTCCTCAAGCTGCAGTTTTGCCTCCTCATGGTCCCTTCTTGTGCTGTTCTTCCTACCACAGTTCCTCTAATGTCCACATCCACAGTGCCAAACTTCAAATCCTCATCTGTTCACTCCACTGCCCCAGCCTCAATGGACGTCATCTCTGGTTATATCTCCACTGCTTATTTATCTACTGAACTCTAAGCCACTGCATATATTCCAGTCCAGTGTACTGGTCTCAGCTGGCTTGGCTTAGCTGGGCCACATCCTCTTCTAATTCTGACACACCTGCTCACCATAGAAGCTTGCATTCATGTTTATATGGCAGATGGAATGTCCAGCCCAGCCAGCAAATTAGGTATATGTCAATAAATCATTTCAAACCTGAAGACAGCCTTTGTCTTCGCTGACTAGGTGAATGATAGCTAGACTATATCAATGATAATGTTATTGTACTCCCTACTTCAACATTGTAACTCCTTCCTCATTGGCCTACCATCACAGGCTATCCCCTCTTCAGTCTATCATGAATGCTGCTGCCAGACTTATCCACCTTACTAACCGTTCCATGTCTGCCAGCCCTCTCTGCCAATCCCTCCACTGGCTTCCCATTGCCCAATGGATACAATTCAAAACATTAACAATATCATATAAAGCCATTTATAACTCTACCCCAAATTACATCAACATTCTTGTCTCCAAATATCACCCAAACCGTACTCTCCGCTCCTCACACGACCTCCTTGAACTATCTTGCTTTGCATGTAATGAGTCTATCTCATATATTAGTTTCACCTTTTAAGTTCCATTACTGAAAGAAATTAACTTTTGCACGATATTCTAATTTTTTGAGTTTCACCTGTATAATAAGCCATATAAATGACAAATATAATAATGAACAACTCAGAAAAAATTGATTGATGACTGGCAAAGGTTGTTTGATTGCACCCAGATACCCACTACCAACTTCTCATCTCCAAGGCAGCCATGGAGGGGTTACCAACATTAAACGATATGGTGCATTTCCAAAGAAGAAACCGCTATTTCCATGTTTTGTAGGATATAATATAAGCTTTGTCTGGGGGGGGGGGTCTAATACAGGTAATAGGAGGTACTACTTACCTTACTCCACATTTCCTGCTGCTTCTGATAGTGACAGCCAGTTCCTGGAGGCCACTCCTTTTCTTTAGCTGTGTCGCCAATCCTCTTGCCAACATCATTACATAAAATGCAGGACCGACAATCATCGGTGGTCCTACATGATACATGATCACTTTGAGCAACTGCCCACAAACCGGGGCAAGGGGGGTAGAAAACCAGATGCAATATGGTAAGTAATCCATTGTTTTAGATCCACCTGGATAAAACAAGCATTACTTTTGGATGTTTCTAAACAATTTTTGTGTTCCAGCATCTTCTGCTGCACTCTTCATACCATACGAAAAAAACACAAAGTTCAAACGGAAGAGTGACATTTTACCAATAGAGTCCGGAGAGTTCTAAAAAACTATACAGAGATTTACAATACATCTCCAGAATCTACAAACATGTACCAAGCCAAAGAACAGTTTTGGGAGGATTTGTCCTTTAAATATATTAAAATAAATTTTAAATGCATTTCAAATCTAGCCATGTTATAACAGGGCAACAGCTGAATAAATCTAAAGTTTTTTATGCACATAGAGTACTCTGGGCTTGGAGGGTATATTGGTTTTGAATTAGGAAAACTACATTTCAGGCTGATTTTGACAACTTTACCTTAGTAAGTACAAATACAGTATGTTACCTATGTGAAACTAGCACTAACAAAGACACGTATACACATGCCAAGGCAACATTTAACATACAAACTAACAGAAAGAGGTTATGAGGACCTTGCCTATGAGAATTCACTATCTCAGCCAAATATAGGGTAAGGTTAAAATGAATAGAATGTGAGATACGAGGCCTTATTACTGCAGCTTATTCTGGAAAAGTGAAGGGTTGAGATTAATGAGGGATATGGGAATACCCTGCCGTAAGAGGAAAGTCTTGAACTACCATCTGTATTACGAAAATGATGAGACATTAGATTATCTCTGGAACTGCTAATTGTTTGATAGTTTATTTATCTGAAAAAAGGCTAATAGTTTGCAAGATAGAGAATCCAAAAACCAAGTGGCCAGAACTGGACTGATAGATGTAGCGCTTTCTACACTGTATACAATTATAATCAGTGCTTTGCTTAAGTTGGACTCACTATCTTATACAAGCCGGAGGGGGGGGAGTTTAACATATATTATCCTTTGTGGTCTTATTTGATGTTGCTTCAATGCACCAGGACAGCCTAATCTCCACAATCCATTCACCTCCTGGTCACATGGTAGAAAGCCCTACTTGTGATTTATAGTTGGTACACTGATCACAGGATGCTGTGAAAGGATGTGAAATGGTAAATATTGTTTTCCAATCTATATGGACACATCTGGTGGCAATAGTTTGGGGATAACTGAACTCAAATTCAATCACATTTACGTAATATGCTTTAAAGTGTATGTTTGAACAAAACATTTTTCTCTTACTTTTGATTGGGAGGGTTTACATTCCCTGTTAGATTAATTTTTGCTTTGTTTCGTCTCTGTGCCACTGGGGAGATTTAACTGCGCTGCCTGTCATAGCAGGATGTGAGAGGAAATCTCTCCAATGTGAGGACAATTTCTAACATGGACAGCAGTCAACAGAAATTCCCAATCAGGGATGTACCCCACCTTTTGTTCTGGTGACAACTTTAAAATTTTAGCTTTTGCATCATTTTCTGTCTGATTGACAGTGGTCACCAGGACAAACAGAAAGGGTGAATCTATCGAGTGGAGGCAAAGACAGTAATAAAGTTGCAGGGGTTTTGGGTATACATATAATTTAAGTTCTTCAAAATGACTGGCTTTGAAGAACCTTCTTAGGCTTTGAAATACATAACTACAGTACTGTCCTATTAGAGGTCAGTTCAGACTTTGGTAAAATCTTGGCTAATGGTTTACCAAATGTCATCTAACGTATCTTCTAATCTACAGATGACAGCCTGCTAGTTCTGAAGTTAGGGAGACATGGGTAATTATTGAAACTCACATTCTCCAAACAGGTAGAAAAAAAAAGACAAAAAAAAGGATGCCTCTGTTCTTTTAGCTGTTAATGGCTTTTCTGTCTTTGGATTAGTAAATACATCATTACTCACAGCCAGGAAATGGTTCTCTAATCATTTTAGAGCACGAAAACACAGACATTTCCATTAGTCATACAACAAAAATGAAATGAAAGACTTACCTGATTTCAAGTAGTGTTTCGGGTTACTTCAAATGAACTTTCTCTAGTTTTCCACTAATTTAGGTACAGACAATACATGCTACCCAGAGTCCAGCTACAGCGCAATGCACATTTTGACTTTGTGCTTTGTTTAACAAACCTTTGAGACATTTTGAACTCCTGAAAGTAAAGGTCCTGCCTGCCCTGGGTGTGTGTGAGAAAGAAAACAGTCAACAAGTCCCATAGGTGATTTCACACTTTTTTTAGTTTTTACATTCTGGTGGTCTTGTCTTTAAAGCAAACCTGTCATCTATTTTAAAGCAAAATGTCACCTCATCTATAATTTTCTATGATTTTCTTACCCCCCCCATCTCTTACACAATTGGATATTCATTTTTTTTGTATGCAAGCTTAAGTACCTTTTTTTTTAGTAGGTCCTGGCCCTGCACTTATGTCTTTTTTGTTCAAGCGAGAATGACATGTCAAACCACTCTCTGCTCAAAGCCTCCTGGCATACTGACATCATGCATCCAGGAGGCTCTGGGGCAATCTCCACTTCAGTATGCATGCACTGTATCATCAGGGGCCAGCTGCAGGAACCCGGCATAGATAGCCGACCTTCTGATTAGGCCAGAGGAGAAGATGCTGGTGTGAGAGCTGGAGTGCTGAAACAAAACGGTGGCTTACACTGGACAATGCTGAAGTCGCTGGGCAGGTGAGTATGTTTTTTGAGGACAACCCAGTTGTCAAGGTAAGAGGGAAAAAATTAAAAGGGGGAGTGAAGTAAAAGTTTTGTCTAAGATGGGTGCTACAATGTACTGTATCTGCTATTATTTTGCTTGCCATAAAACCCTCTTTAGGGCATTCATTTTATCCTAGTTTTAATTTGTTAATAAAAGGCTTGCCTTTCCTGTGTTTGGAACTAGACCCTACCCACCTGCCATCCCCATAGCAAGTAAGAATGTGCTGGGGGGCGATAAGGATGCTCCTGTTGGACAAGGAGATGATGAGTGAGGCTTTACTGCCCATATGGAAGAAAAATATATTTGAAATATATTTTTAAAAATATTCTTCCCAAATTTATTGACAAATATTTGAAATGCTACAATTTTGGCCATATTCAATATATTTCAAAATATATTTCAATAAATACACACATATATATATATATATATATATATATATACTGCATGTAGCTCAAAACCCATTCTCTGTGTGCCTTCCTGAAACTGGTTCCTTTCTGTTACTAAGACCCTGATTCTCACCCACATGGAAGAAAAATATATTTGAAATATATATAAAATATTCTTCCCAAATATATTGACACAATTTTGGCCATATTCAATATATACTGCATGTTGAAATGAGTTTTTATTACAAAATATATGAAAAATATTTTTAAAAATACATTACAAATATACTGTATGTCTTTAAAAATACAAGTCTACATTTTTGGAATGCATTTACAAATATATGTAAAAATATATGTTAAAATGACTTTTTGTATATGTTAAAAAAATCTGAAGAATATATTTAAAAAAATATATTATTTATAATATATATTCTTAAAATATAATTTTACATATATTTGTAAATGCATTCCAAAAATGTAGATTTGTATTTTTGAAAACATACAGTATATTTGTAATGTATTTCTAAAAATATTTTCCATATATTTTGTAATAAAAAGGCATTTCAACATGCAGAGTATATATATATATATATATATATATATATATATACAGTGGGGATCGAACATTTGGGCAGCTAAAAATTTGTATTAATGTGCATAAAGAAGCCAAGGAAAGATGGAAAAATCTCCAAAAGGCATCAAATTACAGATTAGACATTCTTATAATATGTCAACAAAAGTTAGATTTTATTTCCATCATTTACACTTTCAAAATAACAGAAAACAAAAAAATGGCGTCTGCAAAAGTTTGGGCACCCTGCAGAGTTAATATCTTGTACTGCCCCCTTTGGCAAGTATCACAGCTTGTAAACGCTTTTTGTAGCCAGCCAAGAGTCTTTCAATTCTTGTTTGAGGTATCTTTGCCCATTCTTCCTTACAAAAGTCTTCCAGTTCTTTGAGATTTCTGGGCTGTCTGTCACGCACTGCTCTTTTAAGGTCTATCCATAGATTTTCAATTATGTTGAGGTCAGGAGATTGTGAAGGCCATGGCAAAACCTTCAGTTTACGCCTCTTGATGTAATCCCCCATGAATTTCAAGGTGTGTTTAGGATCATTATCCATTTGTAGAAGCCATCCTCTCTTTAACTTCAGCTTTTTCACAGATGGCATCAAGTTACCATCCAAAATTTGCTGAAATTTTATTGAATCCATTTTTCCTTCTACTCGTGAGATGTTCCCTGTTCCACTGGCTGCAACACAACCCCAAAGCATGATTGAACCAACCCCATGCTTAACAGTTGGACAGAGGTTCTTTTCATTAAATTCTGTGCCCCTTCTTCTCCAAACGTACCTTTGCTCATTCCGGACAAAAAGTTAAGTTTTAACCTCATCGGTCCACAGAACTTGTTTCCAAAATGCATCAGGCTTTTCTATATGTTCATTTGCAAAGTTCAAACGATGATTTTTTTGGTGAGGACATAGAAGAGGTTTTCTTCTGATGACTCTTCCATGAAGACCATATTTGTACAAGTATCTCTTTATAGTGGAATAGTGTACCACAACTCCAGTGTCTGCCAGATCTTTCTGGAGGGATCGTGCAGTCAAACGTGGGTTTTGAATTGTTTTTCTCACAATCCTGCGAGCTGTTCTGTCTGATATTTTTCTTGGTCTTCCAGATCTTGCTTTAACTTCCACTGTTCTTAATGACTGCCATTTCTTAATTACATTCCGAACAGAGGATATTGACATCTGAAAACGCTTTGCTATCTTCTTATAGCCTTCTCCAGCTTTGTGAGCGTCAACTATTTTCAGTTTCAGTTTTCTAAACAACTGCTTAGAAGAACCCATGGTGCTGATTGTTGGGGCAAGGTCAGATGAGTCTGGGCATTTAAAACCTTTGAGATTGACATCACCTGGTCTTCCCAGACGATGATTGAGAACAATCCATGACACTGGCAGGTCTCAGCTTGGCAAAGGGGGCAGTGCATGCTATAAATTCTGCAGGGTGCCCAAACTTTTGCAGATGCCATTTTTTTGTTTTCTGTTATTTTGAAAGTGTAAATGATGGAAATAAAATCTAACTTTTGTTGACATATTATAAGAATGTCTAATCTGTAATTTGATGCCTTTTGGGGATTTTTCCATCTTTCCTTGGCTTCTTTATGCACATTAATACAAATTTTTAGCTGGGGTGCCCAAACTTTCGATCCCCACTGTATATATATATAGAATATGGCCAAAATTGTAGTATTTCAAATGTATGTCAATATATTTGGGAAGAATATTTTTATATATATTTCAAATATATTTTTCTTCCATGTGGGTGAGAATCAGGGTTTTAGTAACAGAAAGGAACCAGTTTCAAAAAGGCACACAGAGAATGGGTTTTGAGCTAATAAAAATGAAAGAAGGCAGCCTCAACTGCATGCTCTTAGGATTTTTTTTACAAATAAATATATATACACGCACACACAAACACTCACTGTGTATATATATATATATATATATATATCTTACACACATATACACACACACACACATAAATAAATAAATAACAACAAATTTTTTATATATATATATATATATATATATATATATCTATCTATATATCTTACACACATACACACACAATGCACCGAAGCATAAACGTGCACACAAAGCCCCAATGTGTTGATGAAGTGTAAACTGACAGCAAACATATTCCCAAAATCCAATTTTCTGTGAACATGGCTCTCCTGTCATTTGTGCTTATAGCAATTAGAAAGCTTGCTATACTTTAGTGAAATTTGTAATTTCTTGTCTCTCAGACGGTAGCCTTGCATCATTGCAACTAGAAACTTTGACAGACCACTCTTGGTGTGGCCTGTATTTCTTATATGGAACCTTTTAATTTTAATAAAGATTGCTAAGGTAGCTGAAAACGAATTCCAGGAAAACATGAACGTTTCAGATTTAAACGTACTCGCTGGAAAAATAACAATTGCTGGGTGCCTCTATTTTGAGCCCCACGTTTATCTTTTTCAGCTGGTTGGCTTGGTTTTCAAATCTTTATTACAACTGTACTTATGTTTTGAATGAACTTGAATCTAACCTTATGAAAATTCAATAATTAAATAGTAAGTAACTTGAAAGCAGCTGTGCCATCACTTGACCCGCATTGGCCTGCTCTGTCCAGTGAGGTATTTTACTGAAATAGGCTGCTGCCCGGGGAATCTCCATAGTAGATAACGCTAGTGCTGTACTCCCTCTGGTGCATGTGCCAGGCAGACCAATTATCTTCTAAGGAGACTTTTTGTACACTGTGCCATCCTGTTACAATAGAATATTGATGTTTATACAGAGACAGCAATGCTGGAAACAACAGACCAGAGAGGTCCAAGAAATGGTACAGCTGTTTTAAAGTGTTACTAAACCCATGACTCTACATTCACTATATCTGGTCTCCCACAGTACACAGAACATGGAAATGCAATTATTTTAGTAAATATAAACTGCTAAATACCTTTTCTCATCAGCAGTATATAACAGTCTTGTGACTTCAATCAGTGTCCAGCTCAGCACTGGTAAATCTTTTAGGAGGAGTTTTCATTCTCCTCTGACTGTCCTATGAGGCTGCATAAGCCATGACCCTCTGTCTGGACAGCACTGATTGGCCCTGTGCCGATCACATGCACCCTCCCAAAAGTAAAAAAAACTCTCTAGCAATACACACCAAACTGAGCATGTGCAGAGTGACTTCTAGGGCTCTGTACTATCAGCAGATGGATTGGGGACCATATAAGATGGGGAGGATCAGAGAAGACAGGATCAAACAGCCTTTTTACACAATGCAGAGGATTAACCCCTTAGGTTCCACAGTGAGTATAACAAGCATGCTTTACTTCAAATACAGACTGATTTTACTATTCTGGGTTTAGTAATACTTTAAGGTAATTGCTTCTATTTAAGCTGTATGTAAAATGCAATAACAAAAATTAAATAGACTGCAGTTTCCCAGTCTTTAGGTGCAGTGGTTGCATTAGTTTTATTTTTTAAGGGTTTTTTACTTTTAGTTAGAGATCCTGCCAGTAACATACTCCCTGTCCTACATGTCCTATGATCACAATGCTCACTCACTGTATGTATTTATTGAGGGGCAACATTTTCCCCTTAGGACCTTGGTGAGTCAATCAGAAACTTCATTTTTAATCTTAATGGACTAAGAGGAGTTATAACATGAGACAATCAGACAACAATCAGGATGTACAGGGATGCCAGGAAGTGATCCAACCTGTGTTCTGAAATGGATGAAATAGAATACATTGTAGTACTACAATAAATTACAGCTGTCCTTTAATACCATATACCTGTGGTCTCCAAACTGCGACCCAGAGGCCAGATCTGGTCCTTTGCTTGCCTGTATCTGACCCTTGGGGCACTATTCCTCCAGCTGAGACTAATGATGGACCATCATTCCTCCCATTAACACTACTGATGGGGCACTTTTTCTTCCACTGATACCAACAATGGGGCACTATTCCTCCAACTGACACCAATGACGGGCCATCATTCCTCCCACTAACACCATCGATGGGGCACTATGTGTGCAACTCACCTCAACAATGGGACACTATTCCTCCAACTGACACCAGTGATGGGCCATCATTCCTCCCACTAACACCATCAATGGGGCACTATGTGTGCAACTGACATCAACAATGGGACACTATTCCTCCAACTGATTCCAACAATGGGGCACAGTTCCTCCCATTAAAACCAATAATTGCGCATGGTTTATTCCCACTGCGCTCAGTCTGACCCCCCCCCCCTTCCCCATGGGTTAAGTTCAGTAAACTGGCCATGCGCTTAGAAAGTCTGGTGACCCCTGACATATACCAAAAAGCATATGGCAAAACCCCAAACTAATGGGACTGCTAGGCAATGGCTGCCATGGTAGAAGCAGTGTTGCAGATCGATGCATGACTATACCTTCCTTGTAGTACGCTCTTGGAAAACAGCTGCAGCCTATGCAAACATAGATTACTGGGAAAGCTCTCACCAACTGTAGACTAGAATAATGGTATCCAGTTTAGGAGCCTGTGAGCCAGTAACAAGTGGTCATGGTAAATCAGGGGCTCCATGTGATGAATTCCATGCTATAAATTCATTTTTTTTAACAGGGAGTGTAAGTGTATCCCCTATGTTCAAGGTCCATTGTTTCACCACAATTTTATAGATGTACCCCTATATTACAAAGCAATAGCAAAATTTCCCAGCTAGCCAGTACAAACAACCAAATAAAACTCTGAGGAAGAGGCTGGCCCTCGAAACGCGTCAGCCTTTTGGATGTCCAGAATTCTCATCATAAGACAGATATGCAGTGCAAATTGGACAGAGCTGTTCCTTCATGATGTACCTTTTATTTATTGACTATTGTGAGTAGAATATTTATTTTTTAACATTTAATAAACATACTTTTAAGGTAATGCACTAGGCCAGTGCACCCTCTGTTTATTTTTCTCTAACCAAACAAAACAGTTTTAATGTCTAAGGTTAAAAACACGGGTTATTGTTGCATGCAATTGCCACACTGTGGTGTCAAGGCACTCTACAAAGTGTGGTAGCAACTGTGGGACAATTGCAATGCGTAATGTGAAAGACGTATCCTGGGCAGCTCCTTTTCCTCCTGAAAGGTATAACAACACACTAGAAGCCCAAATAACATACAAGGAAGTTGATGCCCCCACTGTTTTTCGGCACCAATTCCAACTGGCATCAGTCAATTAGCACAATATGCAATATGAGATAAACTGCCCAACCACGCCAAGGTGCTTCTTTTCTGGTCAGCCATCTACTAACAAATATACAATCTGTGTTATATATCACTAAACTCAAAATGAGCACCTATAAATAAAAAAGGCAGATGACAAGAAAATACAGCTGGCACAACCAATAAAATAATAACCCTCAGCCTCTTCAATATCTTGTGAGGGAACCAAAATGACCAGAGATTGCCAGGTAAGGTCAAAACAAATTGGTTACAATGGTTTGTTATCTTATCATCGTAGATGAACCTTGATGCTATTTTACAATTTTCACATATTACTATAGCTTCAAGAAAGATAAGGCATTTGACTACTTAATTCTTTCTCATTTTATTATTAAAGAACTGTGGCACATAATGGGAAAGTAAATGATATTTGTCTTGTGAATGTTTCATGTATCCATTGTGCTGTTAGCAATGCAAATTGATTCCCAGAAAAAGCACACATTAAGACCACCTTGGGACCTGAATGGAAGGCCTATATTTTTGTCAAATCTACTCTCATTTTCTATGTATAATGTGAAACAAAACCATCAATTAAAGTTGTATCTATAGCTATTTGGGAGACTGGAAGCTGTACTTATCACTAAGCAGCCAGTCTGTTATTCTTAAAGTGGTTGCAAAGCCTTACATATACCCAGGGAAGTCTTCTCTTCTCTATATCTGTTGAAAGTCCAGAATTTCTAATTCTTGTCTGAGAGTTCAGAAAATGGGGGCAGACAGTGGAAATTACAGTCCTCAGAGCTCAGTGAGGAGAGATTTAGAGCTGATTGGAGAGAAGTGACACACTCCCCTTCACACATCACACAGGAACAGAGCTGAAGCTGACAATCTGCTTGAGGTCCCTTCCTTGTCACCATTTTTCTTCTGGTGTCTGGAAAAGTTGTCAGGAGTGATTCATGCTGATAGCAGAGGAACAAAGCAGCAGACAGAAATGACACGTCGTACGCTCTGGATTGAGACAAGTAAACACTTGCGACGGATGTGCTTTGTTCATATTTCATGTCTGAAGTTTACAACCACTCTAAAGACTGGAGATCAAGAACAGGAATACTAGAGCTTTATGAGCCCATGAACATTGGAGAAATGTCTGTATAAACAAGACATCAGTCAATTAACTGTTGGGAATTTGTGGAACAAAAATGGTTGCAGATGTTGAAAAACTGAGATCAGTTTATTTTGTTGAGGTAAATGCTGGACAGTGGCAGCCATCATTTGTGTAAGCAAACAGATCCTTCTCTTATGGAAGCCAGTGATTTGACCAATAATTCCAAGGTCTAACATAAATCCTCCCATTCCGTTAGCCCTTAGCTGTTATTTACTGCCATGTCTGCTGACTCTGTCCTTCCCTGATTTAGTTTCACTTTGTTACTTGAACCAAATTTTCCCTAACTTCATAGTTAAAGCAGAACTCATCAAACATTGCTGCAATCCTCACCTTAAGTCTAGTGCTGTTCCCAGCAATACTTCTTTTCTGTCACTAGATGTCTTTCAGGTTGAATGGTGACCAGCATCGGTCAACCCACTTCCTCTGAGCCTAGGCTGTCATGGACCAACCCCCAGCTTGGGGTTTCACAGCTAATTGACGCAGTAGTTGTTCAGCGGTTAAGGTCAGGAGTCTGTGGCCCGCACCTGAACCGGGCTCAGAGATCAGACAGGACTCTTTTTCAAGCCACACTGAATCCGCACTGCCAGTGCACCAGACACATGTGAACATATGTGACATGTGTGAACCACATCCAATCCTCATGTATGTGAACTGGCACAAAAGGAGAAGCAGCATAGCGAGGAGCTCATCTCTGTGTCACTCTGCTTTCACCTTCTATCAGCATGCTCATTGTCACATAAAGTAATCCTTTTAATGCATCTTTCTTTTCCACCCAGAGCTCTGCTATAGGGAGACTGATGGATTCTGATACCAAGTCAAATTCACATAGTTGCATAAAAAAATAAATAAATAAATAAATAAATATATATATATATATATATATATATATATTCATATTCATTAATATAGACTTACATTAATTTATGTCCTAGAAATTAGCTTTAGGATGCACAAACTGCCATTCCCAATCCAGTAAAAGTGCTTCTACTGGCTACCACCAAAGTTGGACATTAGAATGGATGTTGGAAAAGTACCCGTATCAAGCAAATCTCTCTTTTTATTTTATTTTATTTAAGAAGACAGAAAAATCCAAGATCTTGGTTGCTATGGGTTACAAACTGTTCTTTGCCTTATTTAACCATGCAATTTTAGAATTGCATTTCCTTCTTTATCCAGGATATATCAATTCACAATTACACATGGCTGTCTGCACACTAGTGACACAATATATTCTTACTGTTAACAGTGCTCCACGGTGTGCTTGACCCTCCATTTCTATTTGTGAATGCTGATGAGGCTGAAGGTCCTGCTGCTATTTTCTTAAACATTTTAGAAAATATGTAATGTCTCACTGCCAGACATATTTCTATATGCCACATATCAACGGCTATGTCTATAGACCACACAGACATATCTATATACCACTCACACACAGCGGTATTGATTTCTTCTGTAATATTTTGCTTCACCGAGCAGCTTCAGTAAAACAATTTATCAACATTAACCCTTTTCTTGCCACTGACCAGATATTAACCCATGACTGCTAGCACAAAGAGTAGATTGTAAATGTATCATACAACAAATCAGTAAAGTGCTCAGGTTGACTTTTATCATATATTGATACATCACTAAGTGCTCTTCCATTCTGTTGTGCCTTTTATTGCAATTAGCATATGCTTACATATTGCCAGGTGTTGTACATTATTGCTGCCTCTATGTACGACACCTCTGACATCCTAAATTCTACTCATCCAGTTGTATCCATAGAATATTTGTTGGTACTATAACAAGTGAGATATGGCAGCTGTGACAACACTAGTAACAATTGGAAAAATGTTTTATCATAAAAACGCCTCCAGAAACAGCAAAAAATGAAGTGGATGGCCGCACACTCTGTAGGACCCCAATAGTTAAAATATATAAATTATGGGCGTGCTCTGGAGTGTCCTGCCATCCTCTTCATTCTAAGTCACTACTTACCTTTTCCTCCGGAAGAAATTAAAGCAGCGTTCCACCCAAAAGGGGAAGTTCCGCTTTAAAGATTGGTCCCTTGCTCCGCATTAAGGATTGGCACCTTTGGGGAGCGAGTATCCGAAATTGACATCTACCCGCTCCCACTTCCTCTGTGATCGCCTAGGCGTTCAGAAGCAGAAGTTGTCCTCCTACCCTCCCTCCCTGTAGTCTTGTGAGACACATGACAGGTCCCAGAGGACGATGGGACCATTCAGGAAGCACAGCGCATGCGCAGTGGGCACCCGGCTGTGAAGCCGCCAGCCGCCACAGCCGGGTGCCCATACTGAAGATGCCGGCGCCTAGAATACAGGATGGCCGGTGAAACGGGCTGCGGTGGGGCACTTTGGGATCGTGGGACAGGTGAGTGGCTGTTTTTTAAAAGTCAGCAGCTACAGTTTTTGTAGCTGCTGACTTTTATTTTTCACAGAGTGAGTGGAATTCCGCTTTAATCTACTGTGTTTACCCTGTACTTGCAGCTGCTCCAAGATGGTTTTATAACCCTTCCTGTTAGTCTAACATGCAGCCATGTCTTGGTATGGCCAATCATGGACCCTTTTACCATCCTTCTCATTCTATATCTGTAGTTAACCAAGCGTACATGTACAAATATAGTCACAAAGGCATACATTTATTTATTACTGCTGTAGGGCCCTGCCATCAACTGGTGTGTCCCAAAATGTAATGTTTGCAGCTGGGCTGTAGCCAGCCTGAAATCTATTGTTATCTTATTATTCTTGTTATCGTATTATACAGTATCTTATTATCTTGGTTTGCTGGGCTTAACCTGAGGACATTGTTTGCCTGCTGTTGGGGATTGTTCTTCAATGGAGAGTGAGAAGATACAATGTTGTAAGTAATGAACATTTATTTCAACCTGGTCAATCACTAGGAGTGTTATGCCAGTGATATGAGTTGGGGAAGAGGATAACTATTTGGGGAGACTGTCTAGTAAGGTTGTTTCCTCCTAGGGTTTTCTTGAAGAGGATATGTGTGTGAGAGGTCCAGCCACTGACTCTCAAGTCTGCTGCCTGGGGAGGGAGAACAGAATCTGGAGGTCCTTTACCTCCCAGGCCTGCTGCCTGGGGAGGCTACAGTTCCACAGCCAAGGCCCAAGGACTTATGCAGGCCATAGACGGTTTATCGGCCGATTTTTCATCCGAAAAATGAAACATCGTTCGTTCTGTAAACTGATGTTGCCACCAATGATTTCGAAAATCAGCCGCTTTTCACAAATTTTCCAGCATGACCGATAAACGAAATGAGGAGGAACTGCGAAAATTGCCCGATGCCATTGCCCCACTAACAGTGCTAAAATCGACCGATTATTCTTTCGAAAAATCGGCTGATAAACGAACCGTCTATTGCCTGCATTAAAGTTGGCCTATGCTAGGGCTTGGCAATACAGGAAGGTGGGTAATAAAGAGAGCTCCTTCAGAAGAGTTCTGCTTCATCTATTTCTGGTCTCAGCAATAAAGGTTGAATATATTACAGATTGCTGGTCCTAACCTAAAGGGCCTATGAGAATATATATCAAGTATAACTAAAAGCAATTTTACAAACATTTTTTTTTGATAGACTGGAGATGAATTAGAACACCTGTCAAGTTTTTATCACAGTCTGTGCCCGTTAGGGAGATTCACTTTTTCTATTTATCCTGTTTAACATTATCATTGAAAGTAAAAGAAAACCCTACATTTTGGGTTACCCTACATTTTGGGTTGTCCCCAGAAAAGTTATAGAGGATAATTTTTCCAATGGGGACAATAATTCTGGTAACCTGAGGGTCCCCAATGAATTACCTTAATTTGCAAGGATTTTCTCTCTCTTCCTCTTTTGGCTATGGGACAGGAAGTGAAGGCAAATCTCCCCAAGGGGACACAGATGGTAAACAATAAACAGACCCTTACTGTATCCAAAATGAAAAAAAAAAGATACTACTGAGGGATTTTTGCTGCTGTTTTTGGGTATCCTGTACCTATAAACCTCTCTCCCGAGGACAATGACAAAATACATTTGGCAAAAGAAGATTAACAGAGTAGTTGTCTGTTATTTGATTGGTGTGATGGTGAGTGGGACAGCTGTAGGCTAGTCACTGGTAGAGAGGCTGGGGGGCCTATAAAATCACCAGCTCCTAAGGTGACAGTGCTACACTGCTTACACAGCATCAAAAACAAATATGGAGAGCTGAGACCAACAGCAAGGGTTTAAACTATGGAAGTTGAGATGGTAAAGGAGTATTTTCTTTTTTCCACTAATATCTATCAATCTTCAAACATCCACTAATATTCAGAGGATACTGCTATTTTTAAAATCCAATGCAGGTTTGGGTGCATGAAGTGAACAGAGGTTCACTAGGCTAAGTGGAAACTACTTCTATAGTGATTAATTTCAAATATGAAAATATTATTTTCTGACTATAATAAACATAAATTACCCAATCATCCAAGAATCATTTAGTCATTTCAACGATTAAAAAAATTAATAACAATAATCATCATAATTGTTCATTAACAAAACCTTAGATTAACCAAGGCCACCTTACCTTCTGAATGTAAAATAATAAAAAAATAGAAGCAGTGTTTTTCGTGATGTCTAAGCAAAGCTTTCAGTATGATTAAGCTTTGAATGTTGCAGCTAATCTACGTCGTCATCTGGTACACTATTGTGGTAATGCAATGAATATTATACAACCCATTTTTCAGGATAGTACGAGCCATAATAATATTATATGAAGGTTGATAAGACAGACTATAATAAAATATTCAGGACCCCTAATGACGAGGTATATGGCAAACGCATGAGTGCTTAAGATGTGACCAAGCACACTGAAATCTTACTGATAATTTAATAATGCTTCACTATTGTGCACACTGTAAACAGCAGTACAGTATATGAAATGCATTACATACTGCAGAAGATGATGGCATGCAATAGATATTGCTGCTACATAAATAGATAATAAAGGGGTGAACAAATTCATGAAGAATCCAGGAGCAAAGCTTGGGGAAAGACAGCACATCTAATGTTGCCCAAAATGCTTTAGAAACCAATTGAGTACTTCTGCTGGATCTTGCCTGCCCCCTCAGGCTCCAGGACCTTCCCATTGCACTATAAACATGAAAACCCCACTTAGATACACGCACTTGTTTATTTTTATGCAGAGGTAAGGGCAAAGTTGAAAAGGTGCAGTCAGATAATGTGATGTTCAGGACAGGTTTTGCCACTGGTGTAATTAATAGTCACTTTGAAAATTGTCTCCATGACATTGTACCTTAAAGTATAAATCTGGACAAAATCCAAATGCTTCATAAAAATCAAATTGCCATATCATTAGGGAGCTCCATATTTCTCATGTACTTGTCTTTATTACTGTAGCACTTCTCCGTATCCCCTCATCAGCATGGCAGAACCTGGTAACCCACCTGAGGCATACAGTATCAACTGCCTTGGATAGGCAATGTGCCCTCTCCCAGGCTTGGGCAATCCAGCCACGAAAGACCCAGAGCCCCGTGTGCTCACTGAATATATCCAGTTACCCAGCATGCCTTAGAGCCCCTCACTCTGGGATAGGCTGAGGCTGTATTATTATTCATGCTGCCATATGCTTAGCTCCCCACCTATCATCCAGAAACTTCTGCAGTCTCCTGGACACAAGAAGCTAGGCAGACTAGCAGCACTTGAGTACACAGAGCAGACCTCACTAGATGATCCCAGCACACTCAGTACAGTGAGCTAACTATACTTTTACCTAGCAACAATTAGAGTCACACTGCCTATTGAGTGACAACTAAAATCTAATTCTATCTATCCAAGCACCTACCTAGGAGGGTGCTACATTGGTGTTCATACCAGGTGATCCTTCTAGAGAAAGTGTTGATGGTTCGCTTCCTGCACAAGGATGACAATACATTGCCCGTAGAAATAGCCTTGTCACTATCTTTGTCTATCTGGAATCTCTGCTCCTACATCGGTCCAATCATGGCCAGCCCAACTGGTCCTTTGTAGTCTAGGACCTGATTACGACCTCACTGAAAATTACATTTTGGTGTTTTCCCTCTGCCCACAGCCCCTGATATGCTATGCTATGACCACAAGATGTTGTTATGCTCACAATACAATTTAATGCTTGTAACATGTAAATTTATTTAAACTGAAGAGTGTCAAGATGAGCAACTCTAATCCCATGTCAATGGGCTGCTTCAGGAGCCAGGTGACCAGAGAGAAGCCTCTCAAAAATTAGGCACCAGCTCTTTTTTGGAAGGATGGCTAACTGGCTACTGTAATTTGTCCAACTCTGCAATAATAGTTCATAAGAGACCATAAAACCCACCATGTGATGTAGTTTTATATGCAACATTTAAAATTAGTTCCACAACAATTCACAATGTAATTTTGTTCATTGTTCACCACACAGTAGAATCCATAAGAGCAAAGCTTCTCATACCTGTAGAATGAACAGAGATCTGATTCTGTATAACAGTTTAACCATCTAACTGATGAAGCAAGCCTACTAACTCTAGAGGTAAATATTGTATGCAGCAAAGTCATTCCACCTGCTGGCAATTGATCCCCACAATTGAGCTTGAAGGTCCAGTGAGGAACAAGTTAATTATCCCATGAAGGAAGGAACCACTGGGATATAGAAGGTGATTGATGCTACTATTGATCGGAGGATTAACAGAGAATGGATCAGTCTGAGAGGATCTAATGTCTGCTGGTATTGACACTGGAGATACAGGAAAACCAAGTTAAATGAGGGGTTCAAAAAGGAGACACTGCAAGACAGAGAACGTAGCTAAGTGGGGAAAGAGATAGAGAGAAAAGGGCACAGAGATAGCAAAGGGCAAATATTGTGAAAACCAGAGACAAGCAAAGTGATGGTCTACATCCACAAACAACAGAAAGTGGCATGTATCATACCAATACAATCAGCAATGCCTTAAGTAAGGTTGCTGGATAATGTATATAAAATGGCAGATGCTAAGGCAGGCCAAAGATGATGCAAGTTTATCTCCTGCAACCACAGGGTTCTCCAATCAGCACAGTCACTGGTGGTTGGGGAATCCCTCCCATGGAGCTATTGTGTTCTCCTGGCTATAGCCACTGGCAACGATCACATGTACAAATCTGAATTGTACCCAAGTTGATCCATTCATGGATTGAATCTCGGCCGGTCCCTGCTGAACCAGCCAAGATTCAAACTATCTATGGCTGGCTAAAGAGTCAAATAGAAGTTGACATATCATGTAGGTTAAACCTGATCATGAAACTCAGGGAAGAAAAGTACAGCTAATTATAAATAAGCAGACACTCTATAAAAACAGGTATACAAAATTAAAGTGGTCCCAAAGGCAATAAAGTAAAAAACCTTCAGTTCACAGGATCTCCCTCCCAAATACTTACCCGAGGAGCCCACTCCAGCCCTGTGCAGCAACTCTCTCTACTCTCTCTCTCCTCACAGGACAGAGAAGCAGGATCTACTGGCTACTGCTGCTGTCAATCAAATCCTGTGAGGGAGTGAGTGAGTGAGTGGGCAGGGCCGAGCTTCACTGTCTGTGTCTACGCAGGGAGCGCGGCTTGGCATGGAGCCTGAACGAATTCCCCCATAGCAAGCAGCTTCCTATGGGGGCACTTTCCATAGAGGAGGACCCAGGAGGGCTGGCGGGGGACCCCAGATGAGAAGTATCAGGGCTGCACTCTGCAAAACCTTTGCATAGAATGGGTAAGTATGACGTTTATTATTTTAAAAAAAATGTGTTTTAGAATTACTTTAAAGTTAACATTTTAGCTGTGGCACATTACTTTTATTATATATAATAATGAACATGAAACAACACCTTTTCCAGTTTTTACTGTCAGTATTGAAGCTAGCAATCCTGAAAAATATTTGCAAAAGGCGATAGACACTTAACAATAAAAGACACACAACTCTTGTTTCCCCTAAAGTAATAGTTCTGTTTCCTTTGCTAGTTTTTGGGCCTGTCATGTTGGAAACTACCTTACTTCAACAGCTCATAAATATATAATTATGATCTCCTTCTGTTTCATTGCCGTCATTTGTTTGTAACTTTCCCCTGTAATCTTGCTTTCATTTATATCTGATAGCAATGTGTTCAGTGCAGCTTTATGTATGCATGGAATTTGAGAACAAATCTATTTACACCATTTTTCTTGTCTATTTAGCTATTTTAATGCTTGGAGGCTAAGAGTGTCTGGAGATTGGAGGCTTTTGAGCTAAAGGAAAAAAAAACAAACACCAGGTAACTAGATAAACACAGCATAGGGTACAACAAATAGCTAGTGAGAGATAACAAACTCAAGTACCATTTGTACCTAATCATATAGCATAATGCAAATTCAGGAAAAATGCAACATTGTACTCTTTCCCTCTCCCCTGCATGATAAGGATCTGGATACTTACCTTTTTTTAGGCTCCATTGGGTGGTTTGGGTGGTCATTCTGTGCGTTATTCTAGCGATGCCGATAGGGCAGCTCATTCACACGACAAATGCACCAAAGGAGCTCCTGCACATTTTTGGGCAGAGAGCTTAACATGTTTGTTTACTGTGCTTTTTGGTACATTTTTCACGCGTTTTGTCGTGTGACGAAATGCATGTCTGCTATAGCTGAGTATGCTGCAAGTGGATCACGTATTTTGGTTTGCTTTTTTGTGTTTCCAGGGACATGTATTCCTTGGATGTAGAGGTGTGAATGGTCTGGTCATGTGATTTTGCAGCTTCAGTTCCCTTATGCCAGTTAGCAGCCGCTGCAGGGAAGTGGAGGGGGGCGCTATCAATGGCTGGGCCATGGGAACCTATTGGTGAGGTTATAGCTCTGGGAATTCACAGCCATTGTCAACCGCTCTCTCTCACAGGAAAGCCAGAGCTGCTGAATCACATGACTGAACCAGATTAAAAAACAGTTTACAGATCTTTGTTTTTAAGAACAGTTAGAATTAGCCTTTACTTCCAGATTAACTTTCATGGTGGTATGTTGTCTATCAGGGTGATGTAACAGAGTAGCAATTGTAGGCACCTTGTTTCTAGGGGTGTTGGGTACTGGCATTGCATATTAGCCACTAAATCAAACTATATTAAATGATTTCTTCAATTCCTCATTTCTGCAGTTCTTCATGGTCAGTTAGATGACTCCCCCAGATAGCTATAAAGCCCACTGGAATCAGTGTTTACATATCTGAAAGGCAGAATTTGCACATTGCCCCAGTAACCTCTGGAGTAAGGGTCTCCAAACTTTTCTGTATGAGGGTGGCCACAATGTATTGATTACAAATATTTTCAGGCCGAAAAAAAGAGTTTCACGCTTACATTAGGGTTCTCGTTAGATACCCCTTTACATCAGGATCACCATCAGAGTCCCCTTTATATCAGAATCTCCTTTACATCAGGGTCCCCATTACACCCCCCCCCCATTTTGTCAGGGTCCACATCAAAATCCCCCCTTACATCAGGGTCCCTATCAAAATACCCCTTTATAGTCCGGGTGCAGGTTGGGGAGGGTTCACCTTAATCCTCACCTCAATCTGTGCACATTGAGGGTATGCCACTGACCCTAGCTGCAGACTGGATAAAATCTTGCATGGGGCCAGATATGGTCTGAGGGTCGTAGTCTGGAGACCCCTACTCTAGAGGAACCCCTATGGTTCCACAGAACGCTGGTTGAGAGTGACTGCTCAAACCACAAGACCAGTATATCACTGCAATGCTGCAGATGCATACTAATAATTCTTACTTTGACCAAAATACAAGCTGATACCTCATCCTGTTAGGAGGAGTGGATGCAGACTCCTATTTTCTGGGGGTGTTGGGTATTGGGATTGCATATTAGCCACTAAACCAGTGATGGCGAACCTTTTTGAGCCCGAGTGCCCAAACTGCAACCCAAAACCAACTTATTTCTTTCAAAGTGCCAACACTGCAATGAAACCTGAATATCGAGCTTTTGGTTTAGAAAAAACAACTCGTACAGTAGTGCAAACTAATTAACAGTACAGGGATGACCAGAGACTGCGGACAGTACAGGGATGACCAGAGACTGCGGACAGTACAGGGATGACCAGAGACTGCGGACACAGTACAGGGATGACCAGAGACTGCAGACACAGTACAGGGATGACCAGAGACTGCGGACACAGTACAGGGATGACCAGAGACTGCGGACAGTACAGGGATGACCAGAGACTGCAGACACAGTACAGGGATGACCAGAGACTGCAGACACAGTACAGGGATGACCAGAGACTGCAGACACAGTACAGGGATGACCAGAGACTGCGGACAGTACAGGGATGACCAGAGACTGCGGACAGTACAGGGATGACCAGAGACTGCGGACACAGTACAGGGATGACCAGAGACTGCGGACAGTACAGGGATGACCAGAGACTGCGGACAGTACAGGAGATGACCAGAGACTGCGGAAAGCACAGGGATGACCAGAGACTGCGGACAGAACAGGGATGACCAGAGACTGCAGACAGTACAGGGATGACCAGAGACTGCGGACACAGTACAGGGATGACCAGAGACTGCGGACAGTACACATGACTGCTGACCTTTGGGGAGGGAGGGGGAGCGGGTACCTGAATTTGACAGGTACCCGCTCTTACTTCCGCAGAGTTTTTTTTTATCTTACCTGTTCCTTTATCCAGCCGCGCGCTGTCTTCCCGGCTTCTGTAGTGTGGGCGCTCGTCGGACAGCCAGATGCCCAGTGCGCATGCGCGAGAAGCGCTGCGCTTTGTGATTGTCATATATTGTAACCTTTTTGTGATAAAAAAATAAAAAACTCTAATTAAACCTTACAGTGTCATATGTAATCAAAAAAACTTTAAATTGTCCAAAAGAAAAAAGAAAAAGTCCAATGAAAAATCCAGTGTCCAAACAAAGAAAGTTCCAGATTTCCAAACTTTATCATCCAATCGGAAGGAATCCTATTTCATCCAGTGATACCTCAAAAAAAATATATAGATACTCTAGTGCATTACCTTTATATAAAAATATATTCACTCTGTGCAAAACACAACCTAAGAAAATGTGCAAAACTCTTTGTTGAATTAGTTATTATATATAGTTCACATAAAAAATAAACTGTGACCACTCTGTGAACACTGCAACACTGTGCATCCACCAACACCAATAGTATTACATACTATTACCCTCTGTATATATATAATCAGCATTCAATCAGAGATCTTCTATTTCCTCTCCAAAGATATTTTCCAAGGTCCTCAAAAGACAAGAAGGGTCTCAAGACTCATCTCCAAAGTATAGGGAAAGATTTTTAATAGCCACTTACATTAAAATTCCACATTTCCAGCTCCAAACATGGCTCCTATGCGAGTTCTACCAAACAAATGCAGTAAGCCATGTGTGAATAACCAAAAAAATGGCCGCGGCGACACTTCCGGTCTGCGTACATGCGTCCTGACGTCACACCCTTAAGGGTGTGACGTCAGGACGCACGTACGCAGACCGGAAGTGTCGCCGCGGCCATTTTTTTGGTTATTCACACATGGCTTACTGCATTTGTTTGGTAGAACTCGCATAGGAGCCATGTTGGGAGCTGGAAATGTGGAATTTTAATGTAAGTGGCTATTAAAAATCTTTCCCTATACTTTGGAGATGAGTCTTGAGACCCTTCTTGTCTTTTGAGGACCTTGGAAAATATCTTTGGAGAGGAAATAGAAGATCTCTGATTGAATGCTGATTATATATATACAGAGGGTAATAGTATGTAATACTATTGGTGTTGGTGGATGCACAGTGTTGCAGTGTTCACGGAGTGGTCACAGTTTATTTTTTATGTGCACTATATATAATAACTAATTCAACAAAGAGTTTTGCACATTTTCTTAGGTTGTGTTTTGCACAGAGTGAATATATTTTTATATAAAGGTAATGCACTAGAGTATCTATATATTTTTTTTGAGGTATCACTGGATGAAATAGGATTCCTTCCGATTGGATGATAAAGTTTGGAAATCTGGGACTTTCTTTGTTTGGACACTGGATTTTTCATTGGACTTTTTCTTTTTTCTTTTGGACAATTTAAAGTTTTTTTGATTACATATGACACTGTAAGGTTTAATTAGAGTTTTTTATTTTTTTATCACAAAAAGGTTACAATATATGACTATTGCACTTTCTAGGGAGAAGGTATGACTTTTTGAGGAATTTGGGGTGGAGGAGGTTATACATTTATTTATTTGCGCTTTGTGATTGGTCCGGCGGCTTCTGGGATCTGTCATGTGTCCCAGGTACCGCCTTACCATTCACAAAGAGCACTACTTCTTGCGCATGCGCACTTGGGACCCGGCTGTCACGCACACTACAGAAGCCGGGAAGACAGCGCGCCGCTGGATAGAGGGACAGGTACGGTCCTACTGCAGAGCTGAGCGGCCGGCCCGGTATTCTGACACGGCGGCGGTGGAAATACCGGACCGGCCGCTCTATATTCGCTCCATAAGACGCACTGACATTTTCCCCCCTTTTTTGGGAGAAAAAAAGTGCGTCTTATGGAGCGAAAAATACGGTATTCTCCTGGCGTGCCCACAGATAAGGCTCGGCGTGCCGGCTGTGGCACGCGTGCCACGGGTTCGCCATCACTGCACTAAACCATACAGTATAAAATGATTTCTGTTGTTCCTAATTTTAAAACAACATATCCTGATTTTGAATCAGAGCAGGATTCTTCTTCAAGCACGATATGGGACATGACTGGGAAACACGATGCGCAGGATGTAAAGGATAGATGTGAGGAAAGCAGACTGACCACCCCATCTGGTCTATAAAGAATGAAGGAGGGGGAGATAGAAGAGCAACAGAGTGATGTAAATTATATGACTGTGTCCAGCCAGAGCTGTCACAGTATGTATCACTCAGCCTTAGGGCAAAAAGACGAAGAGAGCTGGAGAGGGTGCAGCAGGGATGAGGTAGAGAATAAGAAAGTAGGCGTGCAAGGCTCACACAGGATATTAACATTAAGAGCAGGTTAGGAAAAAAATAATCGAATACAGTAAGTAAAAGACAGAAATGCTTAATTTAACACTCCCCCTGATAATCAGGAACCATTGTCATTATTATATGTCCTTTCAAATTTTGGTTCCTCAGCGTGACCCTGTTTATTCAAATATTAACAATCAATGGCTAAATACCAGCTGTTATGTGCTCTCGGTGCATTTCATCCCGGTTGTTTCTTAATTGGAAGCTAAGTAAACTGAAAACATTATCTATTTATCTCAATTCTAGCTGCTTTGTAACTCGTCTCTTCAATTAAGCTCTTTTTCAGAATGAAACATGTCAGAGGGAGGAGTCTGGCGGCTGTCAAGACTTCATGAAACAATACATTTATTGAAATGGTGGAGATATCGGAGTATAGCTTTCAGTTTTGCAACTGACTATGCTTTGTAGCTTTTTCTGAATGAAATAAATATTGTCCATAGTTACTACTTTCCAGTAGAGCCACTTTTCACACAGTTTATTGTACTCTAAGCCAGACTTTCTCAACCTTTTTAATACCAAGGAACCCTTAACCACTTCAAGTCCGGACACTTTCACCCCCTACCAGTCCATGCCAATTTTCAGCTTTCAGCGCTGTTATACTTTGAATGACAATTGTGCGGTCACACAACACTGTACCCAAATTACATTTTTAGCATTTTTTTGAGCCAGATAAAACTTTCTTTTGGTGGTGTTTATTTACCACAGGAATTTCTTTTTCTTTTTGCTATATAAATTAAAAAGACCAAAATTTTTAAAAACAAGTGTTTTTCTTATAAAATTATAAATAATCTTTCTTCATAAATCTTGGCTAAAATGTATCCAGCTATGTTTTTGGTACAAACCCCTCCCCCACAATCAGTTTATAAAAAAATTATAATGTGTCATGTCTTTTTTACATTTTTTTTTTTTATATTATTTTTTTTACATACTGTCACCCTAGCAGTACATTGTCACCATAGTGACACTATACTACTTGTGGGGGGTGATGAAGATTTTTTTTTTTTTTACACTGATTGCTTTTACAGCCATAAAGGCTGTAAAAGCAATCATTTCTCCTTCACTGAGAAACACTGCTAGAGCAGTTATTGGTCACAGCTTGTCACATGGTACAAGGCTGTTGTGAATAGCCTTGTACCATGTGACCTCTGTGATCATTCACAGAATTTACAAGTAGTAAGCAATGATGTCAGGAAGTGACATCTTGTTTACTACTGTTCATGTGATCACTGATTGGCCAATCAGTGAACACATGAATCGGGAACTCACACAGCAGTCCCTTACATCGATCTGTGTTACACTGTGTCTGGCACAAATCCAAGCGCTGCGTTGCTCACAGGGAGCGCGCACAGGCAATGGATGCAGGGGTAACGTTTAGAAACATCCCCCTGCATCGGCAATGCTCCCATTCGGCCGTTTAATGGCAATGGGCCCGATGGGAAGAGGTTAAAATAACATTGAGGTCTCAGGTAACCTCTGACAATAATTACTAAATCTACAGCTCATGGTACATTAGTATGACGGTCACTGGATAGAATGCTCCTTACATTTGTTTTCAGTTAGACCAGGGGTCTCCAAACTTTCTACACAAAGAGCCAGTTTACTGTCCTTCAGATATTAGGGGGGCTGGACTGTGGCCAATGTGGAACAGAAAATGCCCCAGAGTCAATGTAAATAATGCCTCAGGTTTGGTGGTCAGTGGGAATAAAAAAATTACATAGCGCCTGTGGACAATAGGAGGAGAAATAGTGTACCATAACTGATATTGGTGGGAGGAATGGTGCCCCATCATTGGTGTTAATGGGAGGAAAAGTACCCCATCACTCGTATTAGGAAGAATCAAGTCATATTTTGGTGTCAGTGGGAGGAATTATACCCCATTGTTGGTGTCAGTGGAGGATTGTTGCCTCATCGTTGGTTGTCAATAAGAAGAACCTCATATTGGTGAGAGGAATAGTGCCACAAGAGCTGGATAAAGGCAAGAAAAGTGCTGCATCCGACCTTAAGGTCGCAGTTTGGAGACCCTACTTATCCCAACTTACAGATATCTAAAAAGATCATTTGTGTCAGTGATTACTTATCTAAGAGGGGAAAGTTACTTATTTCCAAAGGAACCCCTAGTAGCCTGCCTGCTTATCTATTTAAGGCGACACCTAAAAGCTGCTTGCTCTGGGGGCACCCAGAAGGGGGGAGGAACCAGGAGCTGGGGACCCGAGAAGAGGAGGATAGGGCTGCTCTGTGCAAAACCATTGCACAGAGCAGGTAAGTATGACATATTTGTTATTTAAAAACAAAACCTGAACCTTTAGTATCACCTAAAATACAGTCAGGTCCATAAATATTGGGACATCGACACAATTCTAACATTTTTGGCTCTATACACCACCACAATGGATTTGAAATTAAACGAACAAGATGTGCTTTAACTGCAGACTGTCCGCTGTAATTTGAGGGTATTTACATCCAAATAAGGTGAACGGTGTAGGAATTACAACAGTTTGCATATGTGCCTCCCACTTGTTAAGGGACCAAAAGTAATGGGACAGAATAATAATCATAAATCAATCTTTCACTTTTTAATACTTGGTTGCAAATCCTTTGCAGTCAATTACAGCCTGAAGTCTGGAACGCATAGACATCACCAGACGCTGGGTTTCATCCCTGGTGATGCTCTGCCAGGCCTCTACTGCAACTGTCTTCAGTTCCTACTTGTTCTTGGGGCATTTTTCCTTCAGTTTTGTCTTCAGCAAGTGAAATGCATGCTCAATCGGATTCAGGTCAGGTGATTGACTTGGCCATTGCATAACATTCCACTTCTTTCCCTTAGAAAACTCTTTGGTTGCTTTTGCAGTATGCTTTGGGTCATTGTCCATCTTCACTGTGAAGTGGTGTCCAATGAGTTCTGAAGCATTTGGCTGAATATGAGCAGATATTGCCCGAAAAACTTCAGAATTCATCCTGCTGCTTTTGTCAGCAGTCACATCATCAATAAATACAAGAGAACCAGTTCCATTGGCAGCCATACATGCCCACGCCATGACACTACCACCACCATGCTTCACTGATGAGGTGGTATGCTTAGGATCATGAGCAGTTCCTTTCCTTCTCCATACTCTTCTCTTCCCATCACTCTGGTACAAGTTGATCTTGGTCTCATCTGTCCATAGGATGTTGTTCCAGAACTGTGAAGGCTTTTTTAGATGTCATTTAGCAAACTCTAATCTGGCCTTCCTGTTTTTGAGGTTCACCAATGGCTTACATCTTGTGGTGAACCCTCTGTATTCACTTTGGTGAAGTCTTCTCTTGATTGTTGACTTTGACACACATACACCTACCTCCTGGACAGTGTTCTTGATCTGGCCAACTGTTGTGAAGGGTGTTTTCTTCACCAGGGAAAGAATTCTTTGTTCATCCACCACAGTTGTTTTCCGTGGTCTTCCGGGTCTTTTGGTGTTGCTGAGCTCACCGGTGCGTTCCTTCTTTTTAAGAATGTTCCAAACAGTTGTTTTGGCCACGCCTAATGTTTTTGCTATCTCTCTGATGGGTTTGTTTTGTTTTTTCAGCCTAATGATGGCTTGCTTCACTGATAGTGACAGCTCTTTGAATCTTATCTTGAGAGCTGACATCAATAGATTCCAAATGCAAATAGCACACTTGAAATGAACTCTGGACCTTTTATCTGCTCATTGTAATTGGGATAATGAGGGAATAACACACACCTAGCCATGGAACAGCTGAGAAACCAATTGTCCCATTACTTTTGGTTCCTTAACAAGTGGGAGGCACATATGCAAACTGTTGTAATTCCTACATCGTTCACCTGATTTGGATGTAAATACCCTCAAATTAAAGCTGACAGTCTGCAGTTAAAGCACATCTTGTTTGTTTAATTTCAAATCCATTGTGGTGGTGTATAGAGCCAAAAATGTTAGAATTGTGTCGACGTCCCAATATTTATGGACCTGACTGTAAATGTCTCTATACTGAGTAAACTACACAAGCACCATTCAGTATTCTACGCCCCGCCCCCCCTTTACTGGCTGTGATTGACAGCAGCAGGAGCCAATGGCTCAGCTGCTGTGTCTCAGCCAATGAGGAGTGAGAGACTCAGGAGAGCCGCTGTTGTATACGTCACTGGATCAGGATCAGGTTAAGGTAATCAAGGTAAAGGGGGCTGAGGGGGGAGGTGCACACTGAACGTTTTTTTACTTTCACCTACTTTCATCTCATTCATCGGCTTTTAGAACCACTTTAATCTTCTTAACAATCATTGATTACACTTACAGATTATTTGCTAGTGATTTTAGTTGTGCACATGAGCTACTAAAAATGACCTATACAGCTGTAACCTTCAAAACATTGTAAACCTTCCTACCTGCACCTTGTGCTTTTCACCTATATAAGATGTACAAGGGTTGAACAAAATTATAGAAACATCAGGTAAAAGAACACAATCGTTACCAAATGTGGTGTTGGACCTCCTTTAGCATCCATGACGGTCTGAATTCTCCTGGGAATTGACAAATATAAGTCTTGGATAGTGGATAATGGAATCAGATACCACTCTTCATGCAAAAATCGTTCCAATTCTTGCAGAGATGCCGGAGGCAGAAAACAAACCTGAACCTTGTTCTACAAAATTTACCATAGTGGCTCTATGATATTGAGATCCGGTGAATGCGGCAGCCAGGGAAAGTACGAGACTTGCTCATCAAACCACAATTGGACAACACCAGCTTTGTGAATAAGAGCATTATTGTCTTAATAAATGGCGCTGTCTTCATGAAACAATGTCTGCACCATGAGGTGCACATGGTCTGCCAAAATTTGTACATAGTCACTGCCAGTGACTTTACTTTTCAAGGTGATGATGGGGCCTGCAGAAAACCAAAATATGGCTACCCAAACCGTGATTGTGAGATCACCATGCTTTACAGTTGGCACAAGACAGTCCTGGTTGTAAGCTTGGAATGGTGTTTGCCACATGTAAACATATGTTCACAGTGTGAAGCTCGATTCATCAGACCATATTGCAGCTCACCTGTGAATGTTTTGCTTATGGAGTTCCCTCTTCACAGTTTTCGTGGATATGGGCTTTAGAAGATTGAGATTGAGCTCTGCAGTCACTTTTGCAGCAGTTGTTTTCCTATTCCAGGTCACAATCCTACGCAATGTCCTTTTGTATCTTTCAACCAGTTGACCACGTTGACTGCGCTTATGCTTATCAGACGTTGTTTTCCCGAAAAACTGTATAACCTTTGATACTGTACCTTGCAACACTGCAATAAAATTGGCAAATTCCGTCATAGAGCCAGCTAAGCAGGCACCAATAATTTATCCTCTTTGAAGCTCATTAAGCTCTGACATGTACTACTAGCAGCGCATGCAGCGAATGACAAAAGTAAGGCTTCCCATCTGTTAACTAGGGGTCTCATCACACAGCGAAAGCAAAGAATGTTACATCACTTTCCGCTTTCAACGCAAACATGTTGTCACTTTCACACCTGCAAATCATGTAGTGTTTCCTTATTTTTGTCCAATCCCTGTGCATTGATCATGTAGTTTCATGGTGACATTTGATGGCCTGTACTCACAGCCTATAGTAGAGTAAATCTTCACATTTCAGGAGCTGTTCAGCGTTTTTTTCAGCAGCCCCTGAACTCTCCCTAATGTTTTCATATGTATCCATGTACACATAGTCATTACATAGTTAGTCATTTACAGGCAGTTGACTTTACAGTTGTTTGTTCGAAAGCACCAAACTTGCATTCTGGAGTAGATTTTACCGGCGTTTCAAACACCAAATGCTTGTAAAAGCGCGTAAACGTGGTTAACAACGTTTATAAGTATTTGCGTTTAGAAGCGTTTTTTTAACTGTTCCACGTCCAGATGCTGTCCAGAGCCTTTTTTCATCATCAGAAATGCATACAAAGCGTTTTCCATTATTCAAATAGACCCGGTACACCATCGCAGTCAGTTCCAGGTTTTGCGTGAAGGAAAAAATGGTAGAATGTGCTGCATTATGGTCATGATGGGATCCATAATGAGACAACCAGAAAAGACAGGTCATCTCAACACATACTGATCTCTCTGCTTCTGCTCTCTCTATTCCTTTCAAAATGTCTGAAATAGTTAATTTTTTACTATTTTTCAGTGCATTCTGGGCATTTTAGAAGGTCTCCTGAAGTTATCTTTTAAAAACGCTTCTAAACGCAAACACACATAAACACACATAAACACGGTATGCAAATGCGGCTAAATTGACGTTTTTTAACCTACGTTTTCCAGCAGTCAGTTTCCATCGTTCAGAAGAGTTTTCCAAATGCCCCGTGTACATGAGCCCTTAGCAGTTTTTGCTTGTGTTCAAACCTGGGACATCACACGGCACTGCACAGGTTAATGCGTGACCTCTGTCTGTAGTTTAAGAGCTGACACTTCCTGTAAAGAAACTATATATCCCACAATCCCTGGGTCTCTCAGTCTAGTGCTTGTGCAGGTGAGAGCTACATAGTAATTAGGTCTGACACAGATCTAATTAATATGTAAGGCAAAGCAAATAAGGGAAGACATATGTTTTATCACATTAGTACTCCTACATTTATGTTGCAATACAGTGGAAATGGCAAGGCAAAGAATTGATGTTGCGTGATCCGGAACAAGAAGTTTCCCGTCTCTTTAGTGAACAGGGACAAGCTCACTGAATGAATACATGGACATAGGGGAATTGATCAGCCATGGCACTGAAAACTGCAGCCACAATATGTAGTATTATTATTAATATACAGGATTTATATAGCGTCAACAGTTTGCTCAGCGCTTTACAATATAACGGGAGACAATACAGTAACAATACAGTTCAATAAAAGAGGGATAGGAGGGCCCTGCTCCTTGGAGCTTACATACATAGTTACTTAGTTATCTGGCTGAAAAAGACAAGCCCATCATTACAAGGCAAAGCAAATATGCAAACGGAGTATAATGACACTAATAACCTTGTTAAAGCAACAAAAACATTTGAAAGTGTACAATGCCTTTATGGACCATTTGTTCTGCCCACTAATGCTGCATGATATAATGACCACACTTATGGTAAATAAAAATATAAGAAAATATATGATACAGTCAGGATAATAGCATGTCTAAGCAGATGAGGTCTACTACTAAAATTATTGCATAAATAATACAGGGCAGACACAATGGGCTACATGACAAAATGAAAGTGAGAATCGTGCTGCTTCTTAGTGCAATGCAAACAGCCCTGCAGACACTTTATAAGCAGTTAAATGTGAACCTTTTGGCCTGCTATCAAAGCATTGATGTTCAGAGTCAGATGCTCAGTGCTTAGCCAACTGATTTCACTGCAGAGAGCTTCAGCTTTTCCCAGACCTGATAATCTATTGATAACATTATGAACTAAGCACAGGGGAAATGCCGTGTCATTATATCCCATTTATAAATATAGCCGGAAAAAAAAAAGATTGTGAATCCTTTTGCAATTACCTGGATTTTTGCATGAATCACTCCTAACGTGGTCTGATCTTTAGCTGAGACACCATAATAGGTAAAATGAATCTATCTAAAGCAAGAACATGCAAACAGTTGTATTTTCTCAAGCATTCACTCAGCAGACTTGCTCCTTTCAATATACTGTTGCAAGTGTTTTGTTATATCTTTTTGATAGGTGTAATAGCTGTTGATCCTGCTATAGATCTTGTTTAGCTCTACACCCATAGGAGCTGCTGAATTTAACTGTTTCTTTCCCAAAACAGTACCCAGGCCACCATTCACACAGGGAACAGTCCATTCACTCTGGCTCCATTAAACAGTTTAGGGGATGTCTTTTTAAGATTTATTGCTTGTAGTACTTAAAGTGTTACTAAACCCACCACAGAAAATCAGTCTGTATATGCAGTAAAACAGGGGTCTCCAAACTGTGGCCCGCGGGCCAGATGTGGCCCTTTGCTTGCTTTTATCCGGCCCTTGGGGTACTTTTCCTTCCACTGATATGAAAAACTATTCCTTCCATTGACACCAAAGATGGGACACTATTCCTCTCACTACCACCAATGATGGGGCACTATTCCTCCCACTGACACCAATGATGGGGCACTATTCCTTCCACTGACAGCAATGACGGAGCGCTATTCCTCTCACTGACACCAACGATGAGGCGCTATTCCTCCCACTGACACCAATGATGGGGCACTATTCCTTCCACTGACACCAATGATGGAGCGTTATTCCTCCCACTGACACCAATGATGGAGCGCTATTCCTCCCACTGACACCAACGATGAGGCGCTATTCCTCCCACTGACACCAATGATGGGGCACTATTCCTCCCACTGACACCAATGATGGAGCACTATTCATCCCACTGACACCAATGATGGGGCACTATTCCTTCCACTGACACCAATGATGGAGCGCTATTCCTCCCACTGACACCAACGATGAGGCGCTATTCCTCCCACTGACACCAATGATGGGGCACTATTCCTTCCACTGACACCAATGATGGAGCACTATTCATCCCACTGACACCAATGATGCGGCACTATTCCTCCCACTTACACCAATGATGGAGCACTATTCCTCCCACTGACACCAACGATTAGGGCGCTATTCCTCCCACTGACACCAATGATTGAACGCTATTCCTCCCACTGACACCAACGATGGGACACTATTCCTCCCACTGCCACCAATGATGGGGCACTATTCCTCCCACTGATACCAATGATGGGGCACTATTCCTCCCCCTGACACCAATGATGGAGCGCTATTCCTGTCACTGACACCAACGATGAGACGCTATTCCTCTGACACCAATGATGGAGCGCTATTCCTGCCACTGACACCAACGATGAGATGCTATTCCTCTAACTGACACCAATGATGGGGCACAATTCCTCCCACTCACACCAATGATGGAGAACTATTCCTCCCACTGACACCAACGATGTGGCGCTATTCCTTCCACTGACACCAACGATTGAACGCTATTCCTCCCACTGACACCAATGATGGGGCACTGTTCCTCCCACTGACCCCAATGACGGGGCACTGTTCCTCCCACTAACCCCAACAATGGGGCACAGTTCCTCCTAGAAACCCCAATGACGGGGCACAGTTCCTCCTAGAAACCCCAATGATGGGGCACTGTTCCTCCCACTCATCCCAACGTCGGGGCACTGTTCCTCCCACAGACACCAGCAACAAGGCACTGTTCCTCCCACTGACATCAGCGACGGGGCACTGTTCCTCCCACTGACACCAGCGACAGGGCATTGTTCCTTCCTCTGATACAAAGAATGGGGAACTAATTATCCCACTGATACCAATGATGGGGCACTGTTCCTCCCACTGACCACCAAGCCTGGGGTATTGTTTACTCCCACTGATGCCCGGGCATTTTCTACTCCCACTGGCCACAATCTGGCCCCCATAAAGTTTGAAGGGCAGTAAACTGACCCTTTATTTCAAAAGTTTGGAGACCCCTGCAGTAAAGAATGCTTGTTATACTCACTGTATGGGTGAGCCTCAAGGGGCATACAATCTAAGGTCCCTAACTTACATTCATACATACATATACTAGGGCCAATTTAGACAGGAGACAACTCACCTACCAGCATGTCTTTGGAGTTTGAAAGGAAACTGGAATACCCGGAGGAAACCCATGCAGGTACAGGTAGAAAATGAATGCATCTAAGGACTGTTAGGCAGCAACACATCACATTTTTGTTCTTGGGTCTAGATAAGTGTAAACATCTATATGTGAAAACATATGTAAGCTTAACCATGTTATCTCGAGGTAGGAAAACCTAAGCAAGCCCTTACATTTAGTGATCAGTACCCTAATATAACAGCAATATTTCATATATGTTGACCAGATGTCCACACTGGTCTACAGGAATTTTAAACTAGTCCTCCTTACAACACAGTTCATTGGTATTCCTGGGATTCCTTGCATGGACAGTTCTCTTTAGGTCATGTCATAAAATCTCAGTTGGGATGAGGTCTAGATTCTTTCCGGGAATAGTTTTCTTTTGTTTGAAAAGACTTTGTTTCAATTAAAAAAAAAAAAATCTTCCACAACAGCCTGAGCATACTTGCAGCAGCCTCTAAGGCCTTTTACATTATTGCCAAACTCATTGAAATTCTGACAGGCAAAATGTAGACACTTCCAGGTAGTGTAGTTACTTCCCGCTTCCTACACATTCCTCCAGGCACATCACTATGATGTCTCAATGGTCAATCAAGGAAGAGCTTCATCACTATCAGAAGGTCTGAAGCTTTACCTGTCTAAATGGGTAAGAAATTGTTCATAACACTTTGGAAACTGTAACACGTGGAAACTGCTGCACTGTATATGAGCAGCCATTTTTTTGGGGGGGGGGGGTGTTACAATGTTTTTTAGCTTTTTTGCTATTTTACTGCTATGTTTGAGATTATTGATACAATTTTGCAATTGTTTTCCCCTATTCAGAGCCTATTACGAGTCCTGGAGAATTGCCCTTATTTGCATTTTTATAATGTGTCCACATGTTGCATTTAGGCTAGCATAGTAACACTCAATGTCTTACTGTGCAGGCTACTGCCACTGTTGACTTTCTTCAACTTTATTTAAATGCGCTGTACATCTTACCAGCATTACGGTGTGGGCAGAATACATACAAAACAATTGTTTTCTATGTGTCCTAGCAGTGTCCTGAGTTTATCTGATGCATAAAAATGCAGGTATAAACAAGCCCTAAGCCCTGGTTCACATATATGCGGCTGTGCGGGCCGCGTTTTGCATGGGCACGAGAGCCCATTCATTTGAATGGACTCCCGTGCCCCGTAGGGAAGAAGTCCCTGCACTTCTTTGGAAACCGCAGCCCGCACGGGAACCTCGGTCTCAGTACGGTTGCGTTTTTCAGTGCACGCGGTGTGCCATTAGAACTAATGGCACCCACCCGCGGGTCCGCCTCTCTATGTGCGGGTGGTGCGTCTGTACGGATTTTCCTGCGGATCCGCAGTGGCACCACCAGCACAGATGTGAACCTAGCCTAAGGCAGCACTACCAAATAAATGGGTTGACACAGCGATGAAGTGGCTAGCACTTCTGCTTCGCAGCACTAGGGTCGTCAGTTCAAGTCCCAACAACAGCATTACCTGTCTGAAGTTTTTTTTAACACCTTTGACATCTAGGCAGCAACAAATCATGATGTTTCCACCACATGGCTTTATGGTTGGGATAAGCCTTTGGTGTGTGGTGCTTTTTGCGTTGACCACTTGTCATTTCCATCCACAGAAGAAGTGTTGTAGAACATCTACTGCAAACTTGGTGGACAATGGTCCCTTTTGTGGTGCCTTCTCAAGATCACTATTCTTGTCCAGGGTTTTTTTCTTTATAGTAGACAGATCGGCAAGTTCAGCCGATTGGGAGGTAATGGTTGCCACTTGCTCACTCTTAGGGTATTGTACTCCTACTATCTGTAGACAAATCATCCACTCTGGATTGGTAAGCAATGAGTATTTTAAAAATGCATTTGTAGCTGTTTCCAGCTTTAATCATCTTTTCAATTTTTCTTTTTAAGTCTACTTAACAGATGTTTCTTGTGAAGAAATACTTGAGCCGAGTTACCCTTATACGTTGAAATTATTCTAGAAGTTTACATACTTTTGAAGCAAGAAGTTTAGAATAATTGTTCATTAAAGATAAGACAATGTAAATGTGTGTGTTGTCTGTTAAATGGCCCTTTCAGTAACGTTAAAAATCTGCATGAAAAGATTACTGACATATTTCATTATACAACAGTATTTTTTTTTCATAAAAACAACACATTTTAGCATTAAAAAGCCATCCTTGAGCTTCAGTCAAGTGATTTAGCCTTGGCTGAGATGATGTAATCAATCTGTTACAGGCAGGAGACCTCGGTCTTCTCCACCCCATGTGATCAGATAGCAGCATTGTAATTTTGCAGCATGTCACACGTGTGAGAGGCTGAAAGAGGGGGCTGATGAGTGTCAGACATTTGTTAACACAGCCAAGAGCTGGATCAGCACATGGCTGAGTATTTATTACACCCACACATTACCCATCATGTATGCACTTAACGTGAAAAAAAAGTATCTGATTCTAGCTACACTTTAAAGCCCAACACCAGGAAACCTGTAATTTATGCCCTATAGTGGGGCTGCACGTGCACTGCAAGGAGTTAATTGCTTGTTTAGGTCTACGGGATTTGTTAAAGAAGATTTACTTACTTGATCCTCTGTGCTGCTAGACCAATCCCCACATCATCTTCTCCTCTACATGCAAACAGTGTAAGACCCTAACATCATCAAGACAAATGCAGGGTCCATAGCCCTGCACTGGATGTAACGACACTGGAGGACAGTCCAATGCAAACACATGGGGGAGTGTCATCTGCCAGGGTGTGGAGGATCAGGTAAGTAAAGATGCTTCTCTCCCCCAGACTAAACGAGCATATAACCCCACGGCAAGGGATAATTTTAAAATTTTCTGTATTGAGACTGAAGATTTATTACTTTCATGTATTCTAACATACAGTGGGGCAAAAAAGTATTTAGTCAGCCACCAATTGTGCAAGTTCTCCCACTTAAAAAGATGAGAGAGGCCTGTAATTGGCATCATAGGTAGACCTCAAATATGAGAGACAAAATGAGAAAAAAAATCCAGACAATCACATTGGCTGATTTTGGATAGAATTTATTTGCAAATTATGGTGGAAAATAAGTATTTGGTCACCTACAAACAAGCAAGATTTCTGGCTCTCACAGACCTGTACCTTCTTCTTTAAGAGGCTCCTCTGTCCTGCACTCATTACCTGTATCAATGGCACCTGTTGGAACTTGTTACCAGTATAAAAGACACTTGTCCACAACCTCAAACAGTCACACTCCAAACTCCGCTATGGTGAAGACCAAAGAGCTGTCGAAGGACTCCAGAAACAAAATTGTAGACCTGCACCAAGCTGGGAAGACTGAATCTGCAATAGGCAAGCAGCTTGGTGTGAAAAATCAACTGTGGGAGCAATAATTAGAAAATGGAAGACATACAAGACCACTGATAATCTCCCCTCGATCTGGGGCTCCACTCAAGATCTCACCCCTGGGGTCAAAATGATCACAAGAATGGTGAGCAAAAATCCCAGGACCACACGGGGGGACCTAGTGAATGACCTGCAGAAAACTGGGACCAACATAACAAAGGCTACCATCAGTAACACACTACGCCGCCAGGGACTCAGATCCTGCAGTGCCAGACATGTCCCCCTGCTTAAGCCAGTACATGTCCGGGCCCATCTGAAGTTTGCTAGAGAGCATTTGGATGATCCAGAAGAGGATTGGGAGAATGTCATATGGTCAGATAAAACCAAAATAGAACTGTTTGGTAGAAACACAACTTGTCGTGTTTGGAGGAGAGAGAATGCTGAGTTGCATGCAATGAACACCATACCTACTGTGAAGCATAGGGGTGGCAACATCATGCTTTGGGACTGTTTCTCTGCAAAGGGACCAGGATGACTGATCCATGTACAGGACAGAATGAATGGGGCCATGTATCATGAGATTTTGAGCGCAAACCTCCTTCCATCAGCAAGGGCATTGAAGATGAAATGTGGCTGGGTCTTCCAACATGACAATGATCCCAAACATACCATCCGGGCAACGAAGGAGTGGCTTCGTAAGAAGCATTTCAAGGTAATGGAGTGGCCTAGCCAGTCTCCAGATCTCAACCCCAAAGAAAATCTTTGGAGGGAGTTGAAAGTCCGTGTTGCCCAGTGACAGCCCCAAAACATCACTGCTCTAGAGGAGATTTGCATGGAGGAATGGGCCAACATACCAGCAACAGTGTGTGCCAACCTTGTGAAGACTTACAGGAAACGTTTGACCTCTGTCATTGCCAACAAAGGATATATAACAAAGTATTGAGATGAACTTTTGATATTGACCAAATACTTATTTTCCACCATAATTTGCAAATAAATTCTTTCCAAATCAGCCAATGTGATTGTCTGGATTTTTTTTCTCATTTTGTCTCTCATAGTTGAGGTCTACCTATGATGCCAATTACAGGCCTCTGTCACCTTTTTAAGTGGGAGAACTTGCACAATTGGTGGCTGACTAAATACTTTTTTGCCCCACTGTACATGAAGGCAAAAAACCTTTTGTGTGCTCCTCCCCCCACAGCCCCCCTAATACTTACCTGTGCCCCATCTCGATCCATCTCAAGCAAGCTGCTTACTCTGGGGGCACTCAGTAGGGGAGAAGGACCAGGAGCGGCTGTGGGGGACCTGAGAAGAGGAGGATCGGGGCTGCCTTGTGCAAATCCATTGCACAGAACAGGTAATTATAACATGTTTGTTATTAAAAAAAACAAAAGAGCCTTTAGTGTTACTTTAACAGCTTGCCTGCCGCCCTATTGCAGAAATTCTGCTACAGGGCTGTGCAAAATCATGAATATATATGTGATTTTGCATTACCAGATAGGGGACACGTGCATGCCGTGCGCGTCCTACCCGCACTGCCATTGGCGGCCTCAGCTGTCGATCACCGGGTCCCGGTCAGTGATTCCCCACCGGCACCTGGCGATCGCCGAGTATCACTGATGGGGGAGAGGTCTGTATGTAAATAAGACAGATCTCTCCTCTGTAAGCTCCTGCACACTGCTTTGTATTGCTCTGCATAGCAGAGCAATACCAAGCAATGTGCTGACACAGTAAAACACACACAGAGCACACAGTAAAACAGCACACAGCACAGTTAACCCTTTGATCACGCCAGATGTTAACCCCTTCCTGCTCGGTGTCATTAGTACAGTGTCAGTGCTTTTTTCAGCACTGATCACTGTATTAGTGTCACTGGGGATGTCAGTGACAGTTAGTCAGAATGCCCGCCGCAGTCCTGCTATAAGTCGCTGATCATCGCCATTACTAGTATAAAAATAAAAATTCCAGTATATATACTGCCATTTTTAGACGCTATAACTTTCAGATAAACCTGTTAATTTACACGTATTGGGATTTTTTCTTAGCAAAGACATGTAGCACAATACATTTTGGCCTAAATGTATGACAAAATTTGATTTTTTACATTTTTTTACTGGACATGTTTATTAACAAAAAGTCAAAAATATTGTTTTTTTTCTCAAAATTGTTGGTCATTTTTGCTTATAGCGCAAAAAAATAAAAAACATAGAGGCGATCAAATACCATCAAAATAAATCTCTATTTGTGGGGAAAAAGGGACATACATTTCATTTGGGTGCAGCATTGCATGACCGTGCAGTTGTCAGTTAAAGTAATGCAGCGCCATATCACAAAAAATGGCCTATTCAGGAAGGGGGGTAAATCCTCTGGAGAGCAAGTGGTTAAGTAAAACTGTCTTTATTTATTAGTATGGCTTAAAAATTGATGAGGACATTTTAAGAGCCATTCACATAAACTCTAGGTATTTCCTAAAGTATTACTTACATTTTCTTTTGTTTGTATGAATTGTTGTAAAATTTACACTTAACCGTGGCTACACTTGAGGTGACTGCCAAAATTCCATCTGAATTGCATAATTGCTTTTTGGACGTTATGATTATATTGTAAATTTAGCATTTTATGTGAAGTTGGTTACAAAGCAGTCAAAGCCAGGAAAAAACAAGTATAATATACGCCAATTTAAAGATCAACATGTTACCCAATTCAGAGATGTAATCAGATATTTAGCCATTCCCCAGGTACAGACTACCACACGTATAAACTGGTCTTTGCTAATTCTTTGCCTTGACTGAGTGTCTATCACATTCTTAAGTGTCCTCAATGGGAACATTCAATGCTGTTTGCAGCTACCAATCAGAGTCAGATTGCCACTGACATATGAAAGGCTGGATGTCATTTGTAGCTGTAGGCAACATAGACAGTCCTTCCAGAATAAGGGCAAATGTTAGGCAGACCTTTGTTGAAGACCTAGAGAAGTACCCTTTTCAGGTGACCCCTATGCACTGATGACATTATCTCAAGTGTAGTTTATGTGCTTATAAATGTCCTTCTGGGGGTCTTTTATCTATATTTCGTAAATTGAAATGATATTTCTGAGGAACAACTAATCAATAGTAAACACAAGTAACTCTTGATGTGTACAATGCTGAAAACCAGCAGAAAGACTGGCACAACAGACAGCGCTAATCACTGGCTATTCTAGTTAGAGAGATAGAATATTGGTGGATGTCACCACTGCAGGCCTTAGAAAGGTGTTTGCGGCATTTCATCTATTACTCACAATGCAAATGTACCTATAGCCTGCTTTTCATTAAAAACACATTACACAGAGTTTGTAAATCATTTTTATATAATACATAGCAATATCTAAGTTGCTGTTACCTTGATGAGTCGTTTACAAGGACACTGACTGGCCACGACAAACAGATTTTGAGTGTTTTGATCTTCCAATGCCCAATCATGTACTCTGAAATAAAAAAAGGGATGTGATATAGTTATAGTTGCATCATCATCATCATCCTCATCATCATCATTCTGTTCTGTCTGTTAATCAAACTGCAGATTATGGAGGCAACAAGATAAGACTTTCTTTCACATGTAGCACCCTCCTAGTTACACTAAGTGTAGCTAGATCCCTAATGGTTAGACAGGAGCTGAATAGCAGCTCAGGTGCCAGAGGGGTCAAATTCTTGTCAAGGCCGAAAAACTCTGCAGGCCAGCCCCTCTGAATTTTCCCCCTACTCTGAGGCTTTTGGAAGAGGGTCTTGGAGGCAGTGGCGGGGATCTGAGGAGTGGTAGGCTACACCTTTGAGGGGAAGGCTGCCAGGAGGCCTGCTGGAATGGGGCCTGCCTTCGAGCCTGGAGCTGGACAGGAGGAAACCTTAGGACTCACTGATTTCTTGAGAGAAGACCACCTATGTGGCAAGGAAGGAGCAGCCCAGCTGATAGGCCTGGTAGCAGCAGCTATTCCACAAGCAGTACACCTACATACCCTGGGTGGATTAGGGAAAGAGCACTCTGGTGGGAAACCAGATTAGCCCTCTGCTACTAACTTTGTACCTTACTTAAGGAAGCAGGAGCCAGATCTCCTACTCAGGAAGAACACCTTCAGATTGCTTTGTGAAGAGGAGTCATCTAGAGTCTGAGGTAGTACAACTGGAGCTGCTGGCTAGCACTCCAACAGAGACTGTGTTAGAGAAAGGAAGCTGTGAATAGTTTAGGAAGTTGTCCTCAGATTTCATTTACCTTGGGCATCCTATACATCCCTAAACCATATCCAAGTTTAATCCCCTCAATAAAACAACAAAACCAACCCTCAAAGCCTGATTTCTGTCTGTGGATGAAAGCTGTGTGGAAAATGCTAACTGACTGGCTGTGTAGGGCTATAGGAGGACCCAAATTCATCAGCAATACCTAAAGGAGTAGTGCTACACACTTAACCACTTCTTGTCTGGACACTTTTACCCCCTTCCTGTCCATGGCAATTTTTAGCTTTCAGCGCTATCACACTTTGAATGACAATTGCGCGGTCATGCAACACTGTACCCATATTAATTTTTTACCATTTTTTTTAGACAGATAAAGCTTTATTTTGGTGGTATTTATTCACCACTGGGATTTTTATTTTTTTTGCTATGTAAATGAAAATGTCCAAAAAATTTTTTAAAAAGTGTTTTTCTTATACAATTTTGCAAATAAATAATCTTTCATCATAAATCTTGACCAAAAATTATTCCGTTATATTTTTAGTAAAAAAAAAATAAGCCAAATTAGTTTATAACCAAAAATTATAATTTTTAAACATTTTTTTTACATTTTCATTTTATTTTTTTATATTATTATTTGTTTTTTTGTTTTTTTACATACTGTCACCCTAGCAGTACAGTGTCACCATGGTGACACTGTACTACTTGTGGGGGTGATGAAAGTTTTTTTTTTTTTTTTTTTTTTTTTTTACAGTGATTGCTTTTACACCCATATAGGATGTAAAAGCAATAATTTCTCTTTCTGTCTGCATTCTTGCAGCCATTGAGAAATACTGAGTGAGCTGTGATTGGTCACACCTTGTCACATGGTACAAGGCTGTTGTGAATAGCCTTGTACCATGTGACCTCTGTGATCATTCACAGATTTCACACGTAGTAAGCAATGATGTCACAAGTGACATCTTGCTTACTACTTTGCATGTGATCCATGATAGGCATATCAGTTATCACATGATCGGGACCTCTTACAGAGGTCCCGTCCGACGATCGGTGTTTCACTGTGTCCGGAGGACACAGCGGGCACCGGATCGCGGTGCTGCGCGCTCCCAAGGAGCGCACACAGCTGGAAAAGGCGGGTGCCGTTTATGAACGGCAACCCGCCCCTGGAGTGCCACCGCCCTGCCGTTTATAAACAGCAGGCGGACGGCAAGAGGTTAAAGTGGAAGAAAAGTCTAACTATAACTATTCTTAACAATGTTCTCGCTCCTCCTACCTATCCTGCCTAACCTGCATAAAAAAATCTGTGTGCTTACCTATTTTTAATCGGCTCTGGTCACATAATTCTGCAGCTCCAGCTCCCCTATGTCAGTGAGCAGTTGCTACAGGGGAGAGGAGGAAGTGCCAACAACAGATGGGACATGGGAGCCCAGGGGGGATGTCACGGCCCATGGAATTCACAGCCATTGCTTAGTGCTCTCTTACACAGAACTGCAGGATCTTGTGGCCAGACCAAAGGGGTCTGAAAATAGGTAATTAGACAAATCTTGTTTATACATGTTAGTAAGGAAGGTAGGCAGGAACATATTTAGGAATAGGTGTAGCACTACCCCCTTAGCAGTCGCACAGTTTTGGGTCACCCTACAGTTCTGCACAGCCAGGCAACACGCATTTTCTTCCAAACTTGCAGTCTGCAGACAGTAAACAGTCCCTGAGCTTATTTTTGTGATTTTATTAAGGGGTATTGAACTTGGATGGGATTGAGGGGTATATGGGATGCCCAAGTAACTGTGAACATGAGGACAAATCTCCTTAGCAACTATGTAAAAGTTCATGACAAGCAGCCTATCCTTGAAGAGCTCTCCAGCCCTTCTGGTGTACCTCCTCAGACCCAAGATGAAGCCCCCTCATCGCCCAGCTGCCCGAGGAAATCCCTGGGCAAGGGGATCCAAAAACCGCCATTTGATAAAGCAGCCCCAGATGAGGAGCAAGTGGGGTTTGCCACTTGACTGCCCTCTCCCCTTGTCTGGCCATGGGATGCAGGATTAATCACTCAGTCCTCTCCTGTAAGCTTCCTTCCCTGCTTTCTAGGCTGTCCTCTCTCAGGGGACAGTTGAGGCTGAGAGATCCTACTTCCCAGCTCCCACCTGCAGGTAGCCCCCTCCCTTGGACCCTTCCCAGGCTCCACACTCCAGCCCTCTCACATCATCTTCCACCTGACACTGACTCCATCTGCTGATCAGGTTATCTCATATTTAAGGGTTGTCCTGGGCCCCTGGCCCCATGCCAAGCCTCCTGCTTGGGGACTAGCCAAGATCTCTCAAGTATGCAGATCAGTCCCTCCTCACCCCCACCAACTGCCTTCTAGAAACTTCTCAGATTTGTAGAGCAGGGGGAGGTATCAGGGAACTGATTCACAGGCCGGTGGATGAAGGGAGTTGATTTCTATCCTGTTCTTTATGGGGGACAGCCATTAACATCCTTTCGTAAATGGTACATTTTGTAAGTGCTCCAATGTTTCTTTTGGATATTTGTAATATACAGTATATCTGCGGTTTATTGGGATACTTGATTAGAGATATATATGTAATCTGCTTTATTGCTTGTTGTTTGGTATATGTCTATTTACTATTATTATCTATCTTAGATCGGTGTAAATTCCACTGATTTCCAAGATACACATCTAAATTTAGGCTGGTCATACATTAGTTCTGAAGAAGCAGAAGTAGTCTGAGATACACATCAACATGAGTTTGTTTAAATAGTTATACACTTAAGTAAATGTTGTAAAAGCTCAGCAACCAGATGAGGAACCACTTACAATCTTATTCATGCAATTTCAGCTATTATTCATAGTCTATGAACACAAAGAAAAGATAATTAAATAACTATCAATCTTTAGGAGAATCCAACACACCTCCCCATGTATTGTTTCTGCAGTGGTTTTTCCAAGTCTTCAACCTGGCATTTTAATTCATTCTGGGTAATCATTTGCAGCTTAATCAAAAATTATAAATCCTAAAGGTATTACAGGGTAACACTGGGAAGCCTATGGAGGAGCCAATTCAATGAACATACTGGGGACACCTACTACATAGAGCCCAGTTTAAAATGGACAACTCTGCCCTTGTGCTTATAACATATTTGTACTCGCAAAGTACTTATTCCCAATAATGGTATCAAAAAGCATTAGATGAGTTTCTCCAGAACCAGTTGCTTTTACTAAGCTTAGGTGATGATCCGGAGTTATTGGTGCAACCTCACAGCTTTTCTTAGGGAATGATGGCATTGGATAGGTTGTTAAAACATGTCCTCTTTCCCCCACAGATACGCTGTATCTCCAACTCCTTTAAAGTCTATACAGGAATACCTGTGCAATATGTGTGTTTCTGTTGCTTGCACTAGAGCACGGGTCCAAACTAGTACAAGGGCCACATTGTATATTTTACAATTATTCATAGGTGGAATAAAAATCTTAATCTGAGTCCCCCTTACATCGGAGTCACAATCAGATCCCCCCTTACATCAAGGTCCCCATCAGAGTCCCCCTTACATTGGAGACCCCTTAAATCACAGTCCCCCGCTACATAGGGTGGGTTGAAGCAAAAATACCATAGGCATCATCTGCTGACCTTAATCTTCAATCTGTACATGTTAAGGATATACCACTGACCCTAGCTGTAGGCTAGATAAAATCTTGTAGTGGCCCCGAATTTGGCCTGTGGGCCATAGTTTGGAGACCCTGCACTACAGAATGGGTTTGAGACAATTGTAGAACCTCTGCTTTTTATGGAGTATTTTTATGGTTTAATCATAGACGTTTATTCTGATTAATATGTAATAAATATATTGCTCTTTTTATATTTTAACTAAACTGCACTGCATAAGTTCATGAGTCAGGCTACAAAAATGTTTGCATATCTACCCATTAATTGCTCTACCGAGACAAATTACATTGTTGTTCATTTGCAATTTCAATGAATCCGTATTTGGAAACTGGAATTTATTTCAGTTTTCCTTTTTTTCATTATGCAGTCCTGGTCATGCCTTTTGACACACAACTGTAGTCTATGCCTTTTGTAAAAAAGGAAACTAACTACAAATTATTGCATATAAATTTGTCCAGATCTGAATGTGGTCTTACTAAGCATCTATTTCACTTTCTTCAGATGCTGCCAGAGCTCTGTTCTAAGAGCCACAGCTAACTTAGGCAAGAAATGGATAGAGTGTGAAGGTGTCATAAAATCCATTTTTCAGCTTTCTCTCTTATTTCAATTCAGAGACTAGTTTGACATTTCAGCAGGTACACAAAAGTTTTTTTTTAAGAGTTTGATATTAATAAGGATTATAGGTAATTTTAAGCTAATCATTAAAAACAATATATTTTGGACTGTTACAATATGTAAATGTATGCTTTTTTACACACGTCCACCGTTGAAGTGGAGTATGTATTTGTTTGTGCTATAAATATGTGCAAATATATTGCTATAAAAATTTTTGAGATCTGCCTAATCCCTAAATGTGCAAATGAGTTCCTCTGTCAGCCTGACAACCACAATAATTTGTTCAGGAAAGGGGAAAAAAATGTGTTGAGTACATTCTGGCACCCCCATCATGCCTGTTACAAGGTCTTTCACTACCATATGCACAGCACCATTTAGTTCTTGTTCTTTTAGTCACATTGGAAAGGCAAAGGATGCCATCTTTCATGTTTGTCATGTTGTCTCCTGCATCTAAGTAACTGTCAGAGCCATGTTGACCACCACGTGGTCTAACAAAAACGTGGCCCTAAAATTTAATAAAAATAAATTATTGCCCCTTCCCCCACTTTAGTTCAACTCTGTCTCTTTTCTTTTTTTCATGTAAATTTTCTAGTTATTTATATAGCTGTAAAATGCAAACAGCTGTGGAAAAAAGCTGCATGGTTCAAGCGTTATGGTTGTGAAGTTTGTTGATGATAGTTGAGCATGATGTGTCACACCTCTCTCCTCCCCAAACAACCTATGTGTTGTCCCTTAAGGCCTTCTGTGTAAAAAGTGTGATAACAAAGAAATGTCTTTCTGCCCACGACAAGCAATCAGAAACTTTGTTTTATAGTCAGTTAGGCAGTAAAAAAGGACAGATAAAACCTGTTATTCTTTTTTTTGCACACTTTTTTGCAGATCCAAATGCGGCCACTCTAACCGGGTTCTACTTCTGAATTCAAAGTTCAATTTTTCTTACAGTTCTGTATCCAGACTGTGTGTCTAAAATGAAGGAATGTGAGTGACTTAAAGCAGAACTTCACCAAAAAGGTGACGTTCCACTTGTTTGTCTCCCCCCCCCCCTCCAATGCCACATATGGCACTTTTTGGGGGGGAGTGGTTACCTCGTTAAGACAGGTACCCACTCTCACTTCTGGGTAAGATTGCGATGGTGATCTGTCAGTCCCTCCTCCTTTCCCCCACACCCTTCTGGGACACTCATAGGTCGCAAACAACTGTGGTCAGTGTGGCTTGCGCATATGCAATAGGAAACCAGCTATGAAGCTGGAAGGCATCACTGCCGATATCCCTTACTCAAGATACCAGCACCTGCACTTGTAGTCGACTGAAGAAGGCTCAGGTGAGGAGATCGCTGGATCCCTGGACAGGTAAGCGTCCTTATATTAAAAGTTAGCAGCTACAGTATTTGTAGCTGCTGACTTTTAATTTTTTGGGGGGAGACTGGAGATGCACTTTAAGAGACATTACAATCTTAAAGTGGTTGTAAACCCTTACATATACCCAGTGATGTCAATAGCCTCATGTGATACACGGAGATGAAACAAATCCTCCTACATAAGTTGTACCTGTTTATCTGCAGTATTCTCTTCTCTACAGCTGTTCAAAGTGCTGAATTTTAAAGTGGTTGTAAACCCTTACATATACCCAGTGAAGTGACTGGCCTCAGATGATACACAGAGATGAAGCAAATCCTCCTATATAAGTTGTTCCTGTTTATCTGCAGTTTTCTCTTCTCTATAGCCATTCAAACACCAGAATTTATAAAGCTTGTCTGACCTGTGAGAAAAAGGGAGGCGGAGAGCAGAAGTTACACTCTGCAGAGCTCAGCGAGGAGAGCTGAGAGTTGATTGAAAGGAAGGGACACACCCCCCTTCACACAGCACACAGGCTGTCAATCAGCTGGTGGTCCCTCCCCTGTCACCATTTTTCTCTTGGTGTCAGGAAACATGTTAGATGTGACTCATGCAGATAGCAGAGGAATGAAGCAGCAAACAGAAATGACATGTTTGCTCTTAACTGAGACAAGTCCACACTGTAGAGTGATAAGCTTTGTTCATATTTCATGTCTGGGGTTTACCACCACTTTAAAGCTGGCCTGAAAGTTCAGAAAGCAGAGGGCGGAGAGCAGAAGTTACACTCTGCAGAGCTCAGTGAGGAGAGTTCTGAGAGCTGATTGGTGCAAAGAGACACACCTCCCTTCACACAGCTCACAGAAACAGAGCTGAGGCTGTCACTCTGCTAGAGGTCCCACCTTTGTCACCATTTTTCTCTTGGTGTCAGTAAAATTGTCAGAAGTGACTCATACTAATAATAAAGACAAGTACACATTATAGAAGGATATACTTTCATGTCTGAGGTTTACAACCACTTTATATAAAAGATGATCCTGTAATAATTAATTATGTCTCATGTTGAAAAGTCCTGAAGTACAAATGCAAACAAATAAGTGAAAAGCTTGGCTTCACAGTTTGATAAATAGGATGAATTTGCATGATGTTCAGAACTGCACAAACCTTGCTGCCAGATTTGTAAATAGCAGGAAAGGTGCAATGTGCAATATCTGGGGTAAAATCACACAAACCACTCTATAATGCTGATACAGCCCTTTAGAAATAGACCCTTTAATGATTTCATGGAGAGAAGGCTTCTTTTTTTCCAAAACTTAAAGAGGGTTATCTAATGAGACAGCTTCCATAAAAATTTCCCTTCCCGGAATTTTTCTTTTAACGTGAAATTATTCAGCAGTTGGACATAAAATCTTACTTCCAGTACGGGAAAGGATTTGAATTGTAAATGCAACTTTATTTAGTGTTTACATTGGTAAACAGCTATACATCCATGCATGTCTCTGCTCTGCATCGATTACCATGCTAGCTCTTTAGTAATTTGCTACGTTTTCCGGGATGTCACAAATCAGTGTACATTATGGTCACAGGTCCAAGCTAGCTACAATATGAAATGGTCAATATGATTGAATACTTCAAGGCATTCTGGAGCAATGTATTCCTGAAATGTATCTCAACAGAATTATGAGGAAATCTTCCTTGACCTTTTTTTTCGTGGCAGAGGCTGATGATTAAGCAGCTATGTACAAAGTGCCAGCAGTCATAACACAGTATATTAACATATTTTAGGAGGATAACCATCCAAAATGTTATTAACCTTCAACTAGACCTCTAACATTACTCACCTTCACATTCTCAGCTGTAAACTATAATTCTGCTCAGGCACTTCATACATAAAACAGGATACTAAAATAAATGCTTTGTTTAGTCTTTGGCTGTCATATCTCCTTTACATCTTTTTGAGCAACGGCAACAGCAAAGCATTGTGAATCATAAAGATGGAGAATGAGGGGCGAATGTAAATGCTCAATGTGGTAGGGAAGAGTTAACACATGTTCATGTTCTTCATAAAGCTATACTGTGCACATCTCATCTGGCAGTGAAGGCGTTACATCTTTGTGGAGCCTATAAAGGATGGAAAGGCTGAGAGAGAAGGATCTTGCTAGAGAAAGAAAGGAGCAGTTTGCTGGAGAAGCTAGGAATGGAGAACGGGATAGGAGAGACAGACAGGAGAAGGGGTGGAAAGACGGAAGGAGGATTCTCCTTGGGAGGAGGGTTTGTGGGTTTTGTTTTTGCACAGATAATAGGAATCAACGAAGCGCTGAGAGCATCCAGCCATCCGCTTGGGCTGTCCTGTTAAATACAGAGCACTGGGGAGATGGGGAAGGGAGGGGGGGGGAGCTGAAGGAAAACGGCACAGACGAAAAGATAGCAAAGACGAGGAAGAGAAGAGATACAGTATAAGGAAGGGGAAACTGACGCAGGAACAGGGAAAAGAAAGGGAGTAATGAGAGACCGAGGATTACAGAAATAATAAGGAGAGATGATGATATGTGAGATAAAGGATAGGATGGAGTAGAAAAGAAGATGAGATAGAGAACAAAATGGGAGACGTAAGCCAACATTTGAAAAAGATATGGCTGAGTGAGCTGCAGCCGTAAAAGATGCTGCTATCCGTGGTGCTGAACTGTGTCGGGCAATAGAGACATTTATTCAGATTAATTCTGCAAAGCTGGCCTCTTCGGTGGAGTTGTACAGCTTAGCCTCAGTACAAAAATGGACAAAGAAAACAAGGCTATTAATAATTAGTAGCAGGGCTGCAGGGCTTTACGTGAGATCATGTAGGTGAGAGTAAAATGCACAAATCTTTCACCGTGTATATAATGTCAGACGTGCAAAGATACAGTACACATGCCTATAATCCAGGTCAAGAAGCCATGTATAAAGCAGGAACTGCCAGGGAATCAAGCTGCTGTTTTAATCGATCTGTCTCTCCTTCTCATGCCTCCCTCCCCCTTAGCTTTTTTTTTTCTTCTTTATTCATATTTCCCTCATCTCCAGCTCTCCAAATTCTCTCTCTGTTTTCGTTTTCCACCCTCTACCTGCCAGCCTCCCCCTAACCATGGCTGGCATGCAGAACTGGGGTGTAGTCGCGCAGGACAAGAGGGTGCAGTGCCAGAGGAGTAATGAAGGATGCAGTGCAGGAGTGCTAGCAAAAGATTTGGCTGGGTTCCTAACAAACCCCCACTGCCATATGTGATACTTCTAATTAAAAAATTAATTAATGAGAAAGTCAGGGATAAAAATGTGATGACAGATAAAGCAGGAGGGGAGGGGGAATAAAGGCCAGCAAAGAGAGTGAGATTGAAAAAGACGGAATTAGGCCTTTGCATGAATTTACAACACACTGAGGAAGCCTCTAAATTTCTGAATGTTTGCTACAGTCATCTATAAAGCAAACAAGTCTGATTAATGTATCTTTAAAACCAATCCATTGTAAACAGAAATAAATAGCAGCAGACAGGGACACAGTTAATGAAATAATGTGTGGGAGTCTGTTTTAAACATCAAAAATACAAGACAGATAGATGTTTAGATAGATGAACATAATTTCATGCTAAAGGAATGAAAATGGTAGGTTCTTTGAAACAAAAATTTGCAGTGGGAAGCATGTTTAGGATAACACGTTTCCGGTTTTTCACGTGTATCAGATTTTCTCAGTTCCTCCTAACTCCCAGAATCCTTGTCTCCATCTTCCGCATTGGGATGTTTTATCTTGCCCTATATATTTCTTTTCATTTTCTGAAGGGAAGAGTAATAACTTCTCTGCCAGAGGGACAATAACACAGTGGCTAAATGACAATGACATGTTTAAGGGGTTAAAGGACTAGCCCTTTGTGTAAGAAAAAGTCACTTATTAAAAGTAACAGATCTGACAGGACCAAAATTATCTTTTCAAAGACTACAAAAACTTAAGAGTACCAAAGCAAGACCAAAGCAGAGAACAAGCGTGGGTATGGGGATATTCAATCTGACTTCAAGGTCCCCATTAAAATTGACATTCACTTAATTGTCCACGCTATCACTTAAGCAGTTAACCAATTACATCAGTCCTCAAGCTTTTCCAGTATTTTGCTAAGTCTATGGATGGCCACTGGCAGTGGACCAGAGAAAAATGTACCTAGGTCTTAGATTTATTTCTAGAAACAGGGACATAGAGATTGGTCAGATTTACACCCTAATCCGTCCATCTTTACCATATCCACCCTTCCTTTCCAGCTAATCTTTTATCTGTTTCGAGTGGAGAATACCTTTGCTAACACTCATGCAATTCAAGATCAAGAACTACCTGCTACAACAACCTCACTTTTTTTAAGTGAGCAGTGAAGATCATAAAGAATTACAAATAATCCAGATGTCTGCACTTAAGTGTAGGGTCTATCCCATGTTAAGGTTGATAGCTCTGTAGGAGTGAGTTGTGTTTCCTGCAATGTGCATTCGTGCCTTCATAGGCTGCAGTTTCAAACTATAACATATCTAGCGTATAGGAAAGTTTTAGAGAGAATATGAAGTTTTAGAGAGATTAGAAAGATTTACAGAGAGGTGAGTGCAGGAGAGAAAGTTGAAGATCTCTAGTGCAGGTATACTCCACCAGGGACTATACGCTGCTCAAAAAAGTTAAAGGAACACTTTGAAAGCACATCAGATCTCAATGGAGAAAAATATCATGCTGGATATCTATAGACCTGCCAATTCTGGTGTTCAATGGCAAATGCCAATCGAGCTCTATGGTGCCAGGCAGTGAACACAGAGGCCACTAGAGGATGTCAGGCCCTCAGGCCACCCTCATGAAGTCTGTTTCTGACTGTTTGGTCAGAGACATTCACACCAATGGCCTACTGGAGGTAGTTTTGTAGGGCTCTGGCAGTGCTCATCCAGTTCCTCCTTGCACAAAGGAGCAGATACCGGTCCTGCTGATGGGTTAAGGACCTTTTATGGCCCTGTCCAGCACTCCTAGAGTAACTGCCTGTCTCCTGGAATCTCCTCCATGCTCTTGAGACTGTGCTGGGAGACACAGTAAACCTTCTGGCAATGGCACATATTGATGTGCCTTCCTGGAAGAGTCGGACTGCCTATGCAAACTCTGTAGGGTCCAGATATCGCCTCTTGCTACCAGTAGTGACACTGACCCTAGCCAAATTCAAAACTAGTAAAAAACAGTCAGAAAAGATGAGTTAGGAAAAAAATGTCAGTGGCCTCCACCTGTAAAATCATTCCTGTTTTGGGGGCCATCTCATTGTTGCCCATTTAGTGCACCTGTTGTTAATTTCATTAACACCAAATTAGCTGAAACTGATTAACAACCACCTCTGCTACTTAACTGACCAGATCAATATCCCAGGAGTTTAATTGACTTGATGCTATACTCTGATTAAAGAGTGTTCCTATAATTTTTTTGAGCAGTGTACATAAAGAAATGAGGCAAACCAATGGGAAGTTGTGATTACAAAACTGACTATTACAGTTCAATAGTTTAAATAATTGTAGTGTTATATTTATACTGGTGAGCATTACACTTGAAGCGTTCTGTCCTACTGTCCTTTGTGGAGGAAGGCAGGGATTATAAAATGTAGGTCGCCAAGTCACCAAGGTGACTGGATAAATGCCCTAGCGATTAAGACATTCTACCCTTAAACTCGTTCACTCAGACCTACGTGTTGGCTAGGCATGCCACTGCACAGAGTTAGGAAAAAGAGACTTTCCAGTCACATGACACGGACCATGGAGGGAACCATGTCCCCTCTCCTTACAGTGTGATGGTTGGTTTGTATGATGACACACAGGTCTGAGTAGTTTGTATTGTATTTTTATTGACAACTGCTATACCTAAACACTTTTAGGCATAACAGTAATCAATAAATCCTTTACCGCCAACAATGGCGATGAAACTAGAAATGATGAGGACTATACAGTCATGGCCGAAATTGTTGGCACCCTTGATATTTCTCCAGGAAATCATGTATTTCTCACGAAACGTATTGCATTAACACATGTTTTGCTATACACATGTTTATTCCCTTTGTGTGTATTGGGACAAAACAAAAAAAGGGAGGAAAGAAAGCAAATTCGACATAATGTCACACAAACCTCCAAAAATGGGCTGGACAAAAGTATTGGCACCCTTTCACAACTGCGGATAAATAAGAATGTTACAAGCATGTGATGCTCCTGTAAACTCACCTGGGGCAAGTAACAGGTGTGGGCAATATAGAAATCACACCTGAAAGCAGATAAAAAGGAGAGACGTTCACTTAACCTTTGCATTGTGTGTCTGTCTGTGCCACACTAAGCATGGACAACAGAAAGAGGAGACGAGAACTGTCTGAGGACCTGAGAACCAAAATTGTGGCAAAATATCAACAATCTCAAGGTTACAAGTCCATCTCCAGAGAACTAGATTTGCCTTTGTCCACAGTGCGCAACATTATCAAGAAGTTTGCAACCCATGGCACTGTAGCTAATCTCCCTGGTCGTGGACGGATGAGGAAAATTGATGAAAGATTGCAACGCAGAATAGTCCGGATGGTGGATAAGCAGCCCCAAACATGTTCCAAAGACATTCAAGCTGTCCTGCAGGCTCAGGGAGCATCAGTGTCAGCGCGAACTATCCGTCGACATTTAAATGAAATGAAACGCTATGGCAGGAGACCCAGGAGGACCCCACTGCTGACACAGAGACATAAAAAAGCAAGACTACAGTTTGCCAAAATGTACTTGAGTAAGCCAAAAGCCTTCTGGGAAAACGTCTTGTGGACAGATGAGACCAAGATAGAGCTTTTCGGTAAAGCACATCATTCTACTGTTTACCGAAAACGGAATGAGGCCTACAAAGAACAAAACACAGTACCTACGGTAAAATATGGTGGAGGTTCAATGATGTTTTGGGGTTGTTTTGCTGCCTCTGGCACTGGGTGCCTTGACTGTGTGCAAGGCATCATGAAATCTGAGGATTACCAAAGGATTTTGGGTCGCACTGTAGGGCCCAGTGTCAGAAAGCTGGGTTTGCGTCCAAGATCCTGGGTCTTCCAGCAGGACAATGACCCCAAACATACGTCAAAAAGCACTCAGAAATGGATGGCAAAGAAGCGCTGGAGAGTTCTGAAGTGGCCAGCAATGAGCCCAGATCTAAATCCCATTGAACACCTGTGGAGAGATCTTAAAATTGCTGTTGGGAAAAGGTGTCCTTCCAATAAGAGAGACCTGGAGCTGTTTGCAAAGGAAGAGTGGTCCAAAATTCCGGGTGAGAGGTGTCAGAAGCTTATTGATGGTTATAGGAAGCGACTGATTTCAGTTATGTTTTCCAAAGGGTGTGCAACCAAATATTAAGTTAAGGGTGCCAATACTTTTGTCCAGCCCATTTTTGGGGTTTTGTGTGACATTATGTCATATTTGCTTTTCTGCCTCTGTTTTATATTTGTTCCAATACATACAAAGGGAATAAACATGTGTATAGCAAAACATGTGTTAATGCAATACCTTTTTTGTGTGAAATACTTGATTTTCAGGAAAAATATCAAGGGTGCCAACAATTTCGGCCATGACTGTATATGACCTTGTTATGCAGAAGAGGAGGGGGGTAAAGATAACTGTTTATATATTGTAAATTTGGAATGGGGGTTACGACAATTGTTTCTATGGCTGCATTGGTGTGCCTTTAGGAGAGGAATATATATGGCTTCTGTGAAGGAGGGGTTCTGAACAGTATGCTCTATATATATTGTATATATCCTGTCTATATAACAGTATATTTCCACCTCTGATGTCTGTGGATCTTGCCGGCTGGTCGTTCTTATGGATGGGCCCTGTCAAGCATGCTTTTTTGTGCCCCTGCTTACCCTTGGATCTCTTTGTGCTTCCCTGTACCTTCCTTCCCCTTGGAGGCTGACCACCACTGGAGTGCACACGCTGGGCTGTTTTGAAAATTTGCCATAGGCTGATTATGTATATCTCTCAGCATTGGTGTTCAGTTTTTTCCCCTGAAGAACTGGAAATTCAAAACACGTCAGTCATATACATTAGGTTACAGATGTCCTTTTGTTGTTGGGGTCTAATTCTGGACCTGTAAATTATAATATGATATTACCACCAATATATACAGAGCTATGAGAAAAAATAGATGTTCAGACTATTTGTTTTAATGTTGTTATAATAAAATATGGGCTTTCTTATATATATGTGTTTGTGTTGGTGCCTAAAATTCCAATATACTCACTATAGAATTTTTCTTCTGCAGCATTCTGCATGCCTTGAAGTTGTAGAGAGGAAGGGTTGTATATATGGCTACTGTTGTGTGAGCCTGGGGGTTAGCATGTGAGTCTTACATACATCAGATCAAAACTCCTGACTTTTTGAAGCTGGCTTTTATATTTCAGCAACGTTTGTGGCTCTCCACTCTCGAGAGCCAGATCCTTAAATCACAAAAAGTCATTTTTATCCGCAGAAAGCTAACATGAGAATCTCTACCATCTATAACCAATATGCCCAGATGACATTTACAATATGGGTAATACAACTGATACAAATATTAAAACTAGTGGCCGATCTTCCCTGAAACACATAGTTAATAATGTTTCTTTATATATGTGAACAGTTCTATTAACTAAATCAGTTGTCCTTTAAAAAAATCAATAACTAACACAGTATGTTTGACAATTCTCATATTTCCAGCCTGCTACCGAGACCATTGAATACCCCACCTCAATTTAATTATACGTATGTCCGATGTGGAGGAGCTCCCAGCCTGCAAGATGTCTGCAAACAACAAATAATTCCGCAGCACAGTTAAATTTCACAAGAGATAATTTGTATGCCTTTCTACAGTTTGCTTTCGTTTCCCACTACTCAATTATTACTTTTCTCTATTGTATATTCTTATCAACTCCTCTGCCACTTTTACCCACCCTCCAATCTCTTTTCTCCATTCATTTAACTCCTCACATAGCATTTTATTTTCCGCATGTTCTGCCTCCATTATCTTCTCCCATCCAATTTCCTCTCTCCTTCTCTACTCCCTTCTCCTCACAATCACCCTTTTATTACTGACCTTTTACTTATCTCATTACACACAATGGAGCCATAATTAACTGTTACCAGAGAGAAGTGGGACAGACCTCTAGGACTGGATACATCTAGTTTATGACAGTTTTACAGACTGAGGACAAATCACTGCATGGTCCATGTTTGGCTGGACTGGGGAACCACAACCAGCCTCATGACTGGATGCCATCAGCCTGACACAGGCACCCTCAGCAAGGGGGGTGGGGGATAGTAATTGGTTGTGTTGGATATTTTCAGTTGATCATTACTGTCTCTCCATGATAAGCCAGCACTGGAGGTGTCAGGTTGTGATCCCTTCAAGGCCTGCACTGACATAAACACGCAGGCTTGGGTAACCCAAGCATGTATGATGAAAGAGACTCTGTCACACGATGAAAATTTGCAGATAAAAGTATGGAAAAATCAAATATTTTAAATGCTTACATTTTTTTCTTCCATGAATGCTTTTATGTCTTTGTACTTGCTAGAAAATCTGACTACTGCAGAAGTGTTAATTCCCTAGCATGACCTCCTCCCTCCTTTTGGATTTGGCTCTCTCCTCTTCTGGATGTGTCTAAAGACTCCTTATGCTGCCCCAGCTCCTACTTTCACTTATCTAAGTAAATTTTTATGTAGCTGCTGGGAAGGATGAGGGGGAATACTACAGAATATCACTTGAGACTGCTAGGGTTGCTGACATCACATCCAAGATGGTAGCACCCTATACCAGTCTCAGGGCTTATAGATATCTTCACAATGGAGGCTTTTCTAGGTAAACATGTGAGTAGGTGCAGCGTGGTGTGGTTAGTAAATAAACAAAGTCCGGCTGCAGCAAATATTTACATTTATATTACACGGAATGCCAACATTACAGACACCCTGGCGGGAGAACACCGCTAAGGAAATAACTCACAGTTCAATGTAGTCAGGAGTGTAGGAGGTGCTGACAGCATCGGTTTCAGAGGGTGAAACATGGCCTAGTCGGCCCAGTCACAAGAGGGAAGTTCCTTTCAGAATAGTAAGTCCCTAATCTTTCCTTCCTCTCCAGGAGCCTTTTGCTACTACTAGTTACTTTCCCTAACACGTGGGGTCTCTCTCCCTTCTCTAGCCACTTGCCATAAGCACACCAAAACCCAGGGGAAGGGACTTAAACAGACCCTGCTGACTCAATATAGCCTCTGAGGGTCACATGGATTCAGCGTAGCCAACCAGAACACTGCTCCATTGACCCCAGAAACCATACAGAAACTTTTTTTTTTCCCTTGAGCTTCCTCTCCAGGCTGAGGTGCCACTCATTATGAGCGCCACCTGCAGTGGAAGCAACAAACTGCACCTGCCTAAAATTAACATGCATAAAATATGTTAAATGCACATACAATCCTATGGGATTATAATCCTATAATCCTATGGGAAGTTTCAGTGTTTTGGTTTGATTACATTATTGAATTAAATTTATTATTATATTATTATTTTTTATGATTATTTATTAAATTATAATTTATGATTTCATATTTCAAATTTTAACATACCCGGTATGTTTACTAGACTCTTGTTCGGACAGATTTCAGTGAGTTATTCCTAAGAATTACAGGCCTACAATAAAAAAACAGCATATTTCCATGCAAAAAAAAGTACCGCTTTGAGCACAGAAATACTGACATAATCATACCGCTAGGGAGGCTACAACCTCCAGGGGCAGAATTTGTGTAAAGTGCACCTGTGACAAATAAAGCACAGAAGTCCTCATTTGTCTTCATAGTTCCACCATTCACTGGCCAACTCAGTGGATTGCTTTAAAAGGCCTGGATTCTTTCTTAGATACACAGAATATAACTGGATACTAACATTTATAGGTAAAGTTGATCCAGGGAATATCCAATTGCCTCTCGGGGGATCAGGGAGGAATTTTTTTCCCTGAAGGAACAAATTGGATCATGCTTTGCTGGGTTTGTTTTGCCTTCCTCTGGATCAACTGTGGGTATAGGATAACTTTTTTTTTTTTTTTAATGGTTGAACTGGATGGACTTTTGTCTTTTTTTTAGCCAGGCTAACTATGTAGCCATTGACATCTCAATAAGAGATGTTTAATAAGGCAAAAAAAAAACAATTGTGCAGCAATTAAGGATTGGCAATTAGAAATATTTTTAAAGGGTATGACCAGGGGCGGACTGACCATTTGGAAACTCGGGCACTGCCCGAGGGCCCGGGGTCAGTAGGGGGCCCCTTGAGATGCCCCTGGTACATTTTTCATAGGCTTTTTTGAGTTTGGGCAAGGACACAGTGGCCCCATGATCCCTATTGCCCAGGGGCCCCATGAGTTGTCAGTCTGCCCCTGGGTATGACTGTAGTAAACTGAAACCTAGCTGGTTACTATGGGTTGCTGCATTTGTACATCATCATTGTTCTTCAAACCACCCTACTGAACAATACCATATCTAAGAGAAGAATTCTCTACACTGCAGTAAATGCTGTTTTACCTAAATGAGCTTACAGAGGCTGAGCAGCCGGTGAGAGCTCACACTGGGTCTTGAGTAATCTAATAATAATGGCAGAGCCACCAGATTGCCAATCTGAGCCAATTAGGCAGTCACGGCAAGCAATAAACACAGCTAAGGAACTGAAGACCACACAGAGGTAGTTAGGTTCTGGCACCCTGTATACAGCTCCAAAGCTGGAGTCCTAAATATTATCCAGTGAAGAAATACGTAACACAATGTGCTGACAGTGCTCTGGGTATAAGATAATATGGCAAGCAGCCCCTAGCACCTCTAACAACTAAGCAGTTGGCAAAGAGGGAAAGGGAGGGGGGGGGGGAATTGCGCTTAATCAAGTGATGCTGAAGATGGACCGTTTCATGTTAATTCCTGCACTCTGTGGACAGGCGATGTTTGTAGAGATTATTAGTATGAAGATTGTCATGTCACAAGCCCTTCCTGTCGAGAAGAAACACCTTTTTTTTACACAGTTAACTTGCTGAAATACTGATGAACAGCCATCTGTGCATACAGTACTAACCACCATGCCGTGCATTTTATGCTTTCTATTTTTATAATACTGAAGCAGCCCGTACTAAGGTATCTGCTGCATGTGACAACATCCATGTTCTCCATGCTCTCTTTCCAGCATTTTCTTACAGCGCAAGGAGGGAAATAGTCAAACACAGCTGATCATGTTGGCTTTATGTTTGTAGTTACTGGATGCTGTTAGCAAAGACAATGAAATACGACTGCAGGGGGGAGCCATTTTTAGGCGTGATCCACACAATAGAACAAATATGCTCCTTTTAGGTCAATCCATCGATTTTAGTACATTTAGCCACCATCAACTGCCATTTTTAATCTATTACTTCACACACAAATGCAAGCTAGTTTACAGGATGGGTTACATTAGCTGTCATTAATTGCTTCTAGGGTTTATTCATTAGGCCTCGTGTATGAAAACATTAGGGCCTATTTACATTTGTCTGTTTTCATGCAGCAAAACCCATTCATTTGGTTGTACAAAATGCATGTCAAGTAGAAGTCCTATTTTTTCCTATGTGGCTGGTCTACATCTATGTGCAGCAGTTTAGTGTGTAAGACGAAAGGAAATTCTATGGGCCTAGTCACACCTACATATGTACATTACCATTTGCGTAGCATGCATACGGAACAGCGTGAATCCTGTAGAAACCAATCACATTCTGGCTTTCTTGTTCATTGGTACAGAAGTGGAAGAATGATGCAAACTGAGATTAGTAACATAGCACAGTGGTAGTTCAGTGCTTCATTATAGGGTCTACCCTGCTGATGCCATGTTCCTGGGGGGGGCAACGCCAAAATCTTGGGGGGCGGGCACAGCCCAATCCAGCACCCCTTTAGATCTGGCCATGGCAACATACAGTTCTTTCAGACTCCCACATATATATGCATGCACATGTACATTACCCTATTACACAAATCAAAACTGAAGGAAATATGGAAATGGACACTGTATACATGTTTTGGATGTAGCAAGTATGTAACCAGTGAGGTCCAGACGCCTGTCTGTCATATATGAAGTCCAAGGTCAGTGACTTGCTAAGTAGCAACTTCCAAAAATAAGATCTACCCAAAGGGGTTGAGTTACTAAAGTCAAATAGGCTGTTCACTTTTCAAGAAAAATTGAACTTTGCAAGGGAATTTTCCACAGAGCTTACTGAATGTAGTGAAATTTCACTTTACAAAGAATACCAAATCATGTGCATGGGAAAAAAAACTGCATTTTTGCTTGCACATGGTTGGATGATGGAAGTTAGTAGAGCTTTACCTTATTCACTAAGCTCTGGGGAAGATTCCTTTTGGAAAGCTCAATTTCCTTTGCAAAGTGAACAATCTATTTGTCTTTAGTAAATCAACCCCTAGGCGTATTTTACTACCGGTTTTAATCCAGCTACCTTGTTTAAACTCCAGGAAAAAAAGTAAAATTAAGCAAGGAGATGCTAATGATTTCCAGGGAACTCTACAGAATTGTCATAATCAGAAAGGTTACCCAGTTCATAGAACATTCAGCAGGCCCCTCACATGGATCCTGGGTGTAATTTGCAGCCTCTAATTACATGATGTTGTGATGTGTAACCTCTAAGGCCTCATCCACACTGGACATTTTTTTCATCTGCTCCTAGGGGTGTCTAGTGGGTTTTTTTTTTGTTTCTAAACATCCCTCCATGTTAGCCTATAAGTCCATGCACACATAGGCTTTTGGAGGAGTTTAGAGGCTGAAACAAAACCCACTGCCAGTATGTTCAGGCGTTGCAGTGTTTTGGCAGAAAAAATGCTTGATGCTTGTAAGTGTGCCTAAACTTGCGTTAACTTCAGGCAAGTTTAATGCTTGAGAATTAATTTATTTCAATGGCCAGAATAAATGATCATTCTGGCCAATGAAATGAATTAATGCCCAAGCGGTTGACGCGCCTAAACACGTTACACACTTTTACAAGCATTAGGCGTTTTTTCTGCCAAAATGCTGCTGCCAGGAGGAAAGGCTTCTAGGAAAGTTGGCAAAACGTTCTGTGTACATGAGGCCTAAAGCTGCAGCGTTTATGTAGGTAAGGAGTAGGTTTGTCTTGGCCACACAGATTTTCCATTGACACTAAACAGTATGGATGGATAGATCTGCAGTGTTGGCTATTGTATTCTGACTGCCATCACCCGAGCTGTCAGAATAGCCAAACAGTGGGTGCATCTGATTAAATGCAGTTGCTTTTCAGCAAAATATCCTGCCAAGCTCCTTAAAAAAACAAAAAAAACTTTTGTCGAACCTGGTGGTGCTGACAGGGTCACCCACGGAACGTATTTCTGGCTGAATCATCCAAAATTCGATCTATGTATAGCCAGCTTTAGAGAGGGCAGGGCTTGAACCAGTGAACACATTTTTGCAGCATTGATTATGGTCATTCAGCAGACTATGTTACCATAAAAACATATGGATTTAGCTAGAAGATCACCCAGGTATGAAAACGAGATGCATGCAGCAGGTAGGCTCTCTCTCGGGTCATTTTGAATGCAAAGGCTTTTCATGTTTGACTGGCATGTACTTTGAAGTATTATTAATGTTTAAAATCCATTCGGTGTACATAACAATACCATCCCTTCCAAAAAATAAAAAATAAAATTAGAAAATCTTAATTGACAGCAATTTACCTGTTGTGCTTTAATCATTATGGGGACACTCTACTTCATGTAAAATTTCTTTTCCATAATTGCCCCTGTTTTTATTTTTCTCTTCTCTGTCCTTTGATACTAGAATGCTAGTAGAATACTAAACTGTAGCGACAGTTTCATTAAATTTCATAGTAAATTAGAAAAAGGATGACTCATGGAAATATAATTTCATGCATATGAATAAAAGGCTATTATGCAGATTGTTTAAATGTCAAAACAAAACAGAAAATGAAGTTAACTTTACAGATCCTTATAAAAGTTGCCGGAGAGCGCACTGATTTATGAAGGAATGGCATGCCTTACATGGAGCATCACACAGCTAAGGAAAGCAGACTCTGCACATTAGGCTCAATTAAATTCAAGCAGAACTATTTTTTTTTAATGCAAACACTCTAAATTTGCAAGTTAAAAATAGCACAGGCAAGCACACTTCCAAAACGTGACCTGTTAAAGTTATATGTATGGCTCTCCTCCCATCATGGAGGTCTCTCTGCTCATTGTCTGCGGACCTTCACTAGCATTTTAGACATTACATAATCCTTAACCCTCCCCTTTCCATTTTACTCATTTGAAATGTGTTTATTTTTAAACAGGTACTTGTTCTCAATTGCTCGTCTAGGTAAGGATGATATCTTGGTCTGACCCCACCCGCGACCTCCTGGGATCAGGTCCAACATCCCAGGAGACTACATTACAGTCTTCCCAAGTAAGCCAATTTCACTCATGTCACAGCCCACTCCCAAATCCAAGATGGCGGCACAGGAAAGAAAGCAGCATTGAAGTGACGTAAGGCGCTGGTTTCGAGCGCGTTTTTGAGCTTGTAAGCATATGGGTTTTTTTTAATTCCCCAGCTACAGTAACTGCTGACTTTAAAGTTGGCCATACACCATGTAAATTTTGGTTCGTTTCTGATGGAGCAGACTAAATTCACTACATGGTTGGCACTGTTGGCCCTCTACTAACTTTTTCCACTGAAGGAGCCTTACAGAAAATTTTCAGCCAAACAGCAGCTGCATCCAATCAGTAGCAGCCGCAATACAACAGGCACAGTGAGGAATTTGCCCATCCTCCCTGTATAGCGTAGATGAAACAATCTGATTTTGGTCAACTTTACTTTATTGAAAACCAGGTGAAGTTCCTCTATAAGAAGAGATAACTCCATGGACCTTCACACCACAGATGGGTCACAGTGTACATAGCAAAGCTCGCTGTCCATTAACAATGAGCTTTCCTATGTGTATTGTGACTTTTCCAGGAGGTCTCCCAGCTTCTGTACAGGACCTAGGATTCTTAATGACCTCTTGTCTTGATTTCGGATGGCTGCACCACTCAGAGGTCATAGGCTTTCCACACTTCCCACTCAGTAATTCATCTTATTCCTATATTTGCATAAGAGGCAGAGACTATAATTGTACAGCACAATGTGGCTTCACCCAGTCCTGCCCCTTCTTATATGATAAAGAGCTGCATTTAGGAAAACAAATAACAAATGGCTGATAAAGGAGCAAAAGAGACAGAGCATTGGGTGGGGATAGAGTATCCTACTACATGAGCAATTTCTGGCAAAACATGTAAAATACACAGGGCTCATTCACACCAGCCTGTTTCGATGCAGTGCTGTTAAATATATGTGCATTAAAGACCTTTGTGTCACACAACAATGGGCATTAATGATAGGGTTGCTTAACACACCACAACAGACTAAAAATCGTGCGTGCAGCATTTTTGGCAGGGCTCCACAATGTACACTAGTACATTGCTGCAGGTTGAGCTCCACTGCAAAGTAACTACACTGTAGATCGATGGTGCAATATCAGGCTCCTGTAGACAAGTCCTACATCTTTCTGTTTAATAGCTGCAGGAGTTGTGAATGAACTATGAGGGCACTCATGAGCACCCCCCCCCCCAGTCCATTGAAACTACAAGTCCATCTGCTGCAGTAATCTTGCCAGTAACACACTCCCTGTATCAGAGTGCTCCCACTCTGGATGAAAGAGCCCAGGGGCACCATTGTCAAAGGGGAGATGTTAGCAGATTTAGATACACTAACAAAGCACTCTGTCAGTGGTAAATGGTTTGTCTCAACACTAGAACACTTAACACATTTCCAAGAGACCTTGTTTTGTTGAAAAAGAACAGAATTACTGGCTGGATTACTAGGTGACAATAAAGGAAAGGAAGCCTAATAAAGAAAACTAATGCAACCATCACATCTAGGAATTGGTAGACTGCAATATAAAAAAAGTTTGCTTTTGGGATTAATACTGCTTTAATTATAGTTCTGTCAATAAAACAATAGCCTGACCTTTTGATATGTTTGACCTGTGGAATTTATGCTACTGCTTTGCCATCTAGAGTTTGTAGACATAAATGCTTCCCTCATAGAAACTGATGAAGGAACCCAATCTGAAGGGGCTACACCCATGTAGGAATCACTACCAAACTTTCCAAAGAAAAAGTACAAGCTGACAGTAGCTCTCTGCCAAGGGGAGAGAGAGAGGGAGAAGGAGAGGGAGAGAGAGAGCGGGGGGGGGGGGGGGAGAGATGAAAAGATGGAGAGAGAGAGAGAGGAAAAGAGGGGGAGAGGGGGGAAAAGAGAGGGGGGAAGAGGAGAGAGAGAGAAGAAAAGAGGGAGGGGGGAAGAGGGGGGGAAGAGAGAGGAGGAGGGATAGAGAGAGGGGGAAGAGGGAGAGAGAGAGGAAAAGAGGGAAAGAGAGGAGGGGGAAGAGGGAGAGAGAGCGGGGGGGAAAGAGGGAGAGAGAGCGGGGGGGGGGGGAGAGAGAGAGAGGAAAAGAGGGAGAGAGAGGGGAAAAGAGGGAGAGAGGAAAAGAGGGAGAGAGAGGGGGAAAGAGGGGGAGAGAGAGGGAGGAAAAGAGAGAGGGGGGAGGGGGAGAGAGAGGGGAAAAGAGGGAGAGAGAGGGGAAAAGAGGGAGAGAGAGATTGCCAAGACCAGTTTTCCAGCAGTCACTTGAAAGGACTGGAGTCCTGTTTGCTATAGAAATTGGGGACCAGCTATAATGGAAGCTAAATGTCATTTAGTTTTTCCGTATTGCATACACACTAGTACCTTTGCTAGAAAAGGGTAGGTAGCATGTGCATGTGTGTATGTATACATATTTGTAGCACTCTGTATATTTTGTATTGTTTTCCTCTCAATAGTTTGTAGACACAGCATTCTTGCACATCAATATACTACTGAGTCAATTCCCTGGCTTTACTTCAAGAGTTAGACAAATAGAAATAATTAGCAAAACAATGTGTACTTGTTTATTTTGCAAAAGTAAAAAACTCCATAAATGCTTGCTGAGAAACAAAATGGCTGCCTTGCTTTTTTTCTTATACCTTCTTCTTCAACGTGATAAACCCGAGAAGGTTTGTTCTCCTAAAATAATTATGGTACTGAAGGAAGCTGCCCACTATTCCAATGTAAGAGATAGCAACTTCTTTTTTACGGCTCACATTCCATTTAACAAGGAAACTTGAAATTGTTTTAACACCAGTGATTCAGCTTGATACATAATTCAGATAGTTAACAGTACTAATCTTCTTATTTGCAGAGAAGGATGAAAAATACGCTAGAGCTGCAGACAGTGGAGGAGTGCAGAGACCTTTTGGACTGGCAATGCTAAGGAATGTCTTGATAGTCACACAGTCTAATGTGTAATCACAGCGTATCACAGATTACTGACTGATCTGTGTAATTACAGCATGATGAGAGGAGGAGGGAGACGAGGGAGAAGCCAAAGAGAAGGGAGGGTAGCGGAGATGGGAAGTAAGTCACAGAGGAAAAGGTACAGGTTTTATACAGACACATAAAAGACAGAGATGGGGATTAGTGGGAAAGGTGTTGGTAAATATGCTGATAATAACATAGGGGTTTAGACAAGAGAAAATTACATTTGGCTGGACTGACACAAGTAAAAATGTTTTATATAAGTGCAGTAAACAGCACAGATGATGATAAATGATGGCGGGAATACAGAAGAGGCTTTCCCTGCAGGGGTGACCCAGCAGACGATTCAGGACACATGTCACCAGGCTCTGTCTGGTTGGGTGACACAGCCTAGAGCAGTGGCACTCTGCCCCTAATCTGACATGCCATATGCCACTCACACGGCAATGACAAGGACACAGCATCATGCCTGACACAAGGAAAGAGTGGTAGAGGGACAGGCGAGGGACAGGAATACATAAGCAGGCCAAAATGGTTTTTAAATTTGTCCCTTACAGACCACCTGAACCTTTTACTTTTTATGCTGCTTGACTACACACCACTATTACAAGACAAAGTGGTAGATATACTAAAACTTAAGTGTGCACAATTTGGAGCACCTGTGCATGGTAGCCAATCAGCTTCTAACAAAAAAAAAAAATTACAAAAACTGAAAGCTTATTGGTTTCTATTTAGAGCTGCACCAGATTTATCTCTATTTTTATCTCTCTATTTTTACTAAATGATGAACCCTATTGCGTGACCTGGTTTTATTTCTTTGTTAAGTGTTAGGGCTCGATTATACTTGTGGTTGGAGGTAAAAACACAGGGATGAGACACATTTTTACTACCCCAATCCGCCCCCTTAAGCTGAAAAGGCAAGTGGCAGAAGTGTACACGTGCAGCGACAAAAATGATGCTCCTTGTCACGTTCAACAGGCAGTACCATTGACGCACCTGATCCATTCAATTGGAAGGGGCTGCACCACGTCGCAACTCCATTAATTGCACAGTGTGGTGGTGTAGCATTTACGGGGTTAAAACAAGCAGTAAAAATATGGGACATATAACCTCCTCACTGCCCGGCAAATGCCTCCTAAAAGTGCAGGAATCCACAATAACCAACACTTTTTTTAATAATTGGCTGCTGTGAGTTATTGCATATCACTGCTCTGGGTACTGTTGTAGTATATTATGACAGTATTGTCAGAGTATTTATAGCCATAATTCTGTTTTTATGTCTTACATACGTTAGGGCCTGGGGGCCAAGAAAACTAAAAGATGCAGAGCATCAGATACATTTTACAAAAAGCATACAGTAGATGCAAATCAATCTGGCCATACCTGGGTTAGTTTGTTTTTTCTTTTTTGTTCAGCCAAAGATAGATGGAGAAATCTCCCTCTCCAGGTTCCAGTAATCTGAAAGCAGCTACAGCTGATTGGCTACAGCTGTTGATCAATTTTCCAACACGTCCCTTCAACAGAAGTCAATAAAACAATCAACTTCTGTCGAGTAAAGGAAGCCCACAGACCGATCAATATTGTGATCTGTGTATGGCCAGCTTTACTGAATAACATTAAGTGGAACTTAAGAAAGCAAACTTTTTTTTTGTTCCTCCCCCCCTTCTTATGCAAATGTGAAAAAAAAATTTAATTTATATCTTTTTATTGATTTTTGTACTGAAAAGCAGCACTTCCTGCTTTCCAGACTAGGACAGCCTTTCTCAACCAGGGTGCCAAAGCACTCTGGGGTGCCTTGGGGTTTTTTCAGAGGTGCCTTGTCTAAAAATTGCCCAAAAGTCAGCAGGTGGAACAAGCCTACCTTTTAGTTACACAAAGCCACAGGTTTTCATTGTGCACCATTACGACCTTCTAGCCGCTGGCGTCCTGACAACCAATGACATCAATTGATAAGGAGGATGTCAGCTGCCTGCACAGCATCCTAGTATGACCCTCCCCTGCCCCTTTCCATCAGTGCTGGGGTCACATTAGCTCAGTGATGGATAAAAATTGAGGGAGAAGAGAAACACTCGAATACTAGTCAGTACAAATGTGCAAAAGTGTATTTGCTTTGAAAGAATAAATCACCTCTAATATTGGGTGTCCTACATGTGTGGATGTTGCTGCTTTTCACATTTTAGAATGGGGTGCCATTTTAAAATTATGGTCTTGAGGCACCCCACTTTAGAATGGGGTGCCTCCAGACTGTCCATGATTTTAAAGGGTGTCTCAGGACTGTCCATAATTTTAAAGGGTTCTGAAGCAATTGTGCACACAGATATGGACGCGTACAACCATTTTGCTAAGATCTACCATCTTGTGTCATTCTCACTCCAAATCAGTCCCCCTCCCTTTTTGTTGAATGGCATGTGATCTGTGTGTGTGCTGAGTTCAGGAGTGCACAGCTGGATACACTTCATGGTTGTAAACCCAATTAGCTGGTTCCATAAGGTCTGCCAGACTCTTGCTCTGGCCTGATCGTAAAGCTATAAATCCGTCAGTCACTGGACATGCAAAGCATTCCGGAGTAGCAGTAAAACGTATATTCCAAAGAAATCACTTTTTCATACAAATCCATAACTCCCGACAGGAACAAAATACAATAAAACAAAGCATATATTCAGGTAGGACATTTTAATACAAGTCACTTGATAACTTACACCCCTAGATAACGTCTACCCGAGAGCAGAAAGCGATATCTCTTTAACCGTCACAGGCAGATATGTCATATCTGGTTCTGGAAATTCAGCAGATGATTCTGCATATTATCCTACCAGTGGATAGGATGCTACATGTACCTATGGAAGGTTATTGACCATGGTATAAACTTGAGAGGGATTTGGGTCACAGCCTGGGTCTCCGCCTAAGCCCCATCTGCAAATGAGGCGATTGGCCCTAGGCTTCAGTAGACACCCCCTGCTGGGGGACTAGAAAACAGGCTGTCAGGCCTGGAGATGAAGATGAAAAGATTCTCCCTTTTAACAGCAGGAACCAACTTTGGGAGAAAAGGCACCCTTTTGTTCGGACACTTGAACGCTGCTTATACCAGGACTTCTGCAAGTATTCTACCATCTTAACCTCTTTCTTTTATCTCTCTGTTGTGTTATTGCTCTCTCTGTTTATATATATATATATTGGTTACATCCTTTCTGTAAATATTTTTATTGTACTATTTTGACCTTTTTAGTAATAAATCCTATTTTCTGAAAAGTGTTGAATTGTTTCTAAAACTCTTTAATGCAAACTAAGAATCCCTGTCTCTGAAGAGTGCTACTGTGTGTTTTAAAACCTCTGGATACATCTGTCTGCGGTGACAGTGTGTATACAGATGCTTATTCAAACATCATAGTGTTACTGCTAAGATTTGTGTTTTTTCTTCCTTCTCTGTAAAAAAGGTGGTGGTGGCAGTGTGAAGGGTTAATTGCGTAATTAACCTGACAGAGCAACACTCGCTCTCAGGCTGTTGGCACCTATATTGGGGTCCAGTGAGCTGGAAAATCTTTGTGCAGGGTGCAGCTGAGAGTGGCATTGTTACGCAAGTGGCAGCGCGATTTTAGATTGGCTAGTCCTTCGGTCACAAGTCGGTGAGAAGGGCTGGGGGTCTGACACCATGCCCGTTACAGGTGCCTTGACTGAAAAAAGGTTGAGAAACACTGGCCTAGGATGCCTTCTGAAATAGGTGTGATGTAGCAATCCCAAGGCAGTAAGTTACCAAAATGTACACATGTGCAGCAAGATGCAGGGTTTGCGCAGAACAGATGTGCGATTGCCGGATATCTGCGCTCACATGGCAAATTTCTGCAGGTGAGCTCAAACATCATGGACAGCTATGGTGCTCAGGTACTAGAAATGAGGTGCTCATGCAGAAATGAAAGATGGTGGCCTGGAAGAGGGGCAGGGGGGAGGTTCAGTGGTTGAGCCCGGCTTTAAAGCTGTGTAACAAACAATTGTGGGCCATTCCTGCATAACATTGTTGTAGACTTCATCAAAGTCTGGTGACAAAGTGACAATGCAGGAGCACAGTTAAGAGACAGGAACTGTATGTTGTCACCTTATAACAGGAAATACCTAAGCAAGGACATCTTTGAAAGGATTAAGGCAATCCTTTATGGCAAGTATGTGTTAATGTAAGTAACAGATTTAAAAATGTTGCCAATAACTCATGAAATATAATTACCATGTTGCAGTTTATATAGGTCTTTATCACCAAGAAAGAGAGATGTGTATATATATATATATATATATATATATATATATATATATATATTTTTTTTTTATTATTATTTTTTTTTACTTATATGATTTAAAGTGGTTGTAAAGGCTCAAGGTTTTTTACCGTCATGCATTCTATGTGTGACGGTAAAAAAACTTCTGTGTGCAGCAGTGCCCCCAGCTCCCTCAATACTTACCTGAGCCTCATCGCAATTCAGCAATGTGAATAACAGCCTCAGCTGTCCCGTGTCTCTGCCTCTTCATTGGCTGAGACAGCAAGCATGAGCAATTGGCTCCTGCTGCTGTTAATCACAGCCACTCAGCCAATGAGGTGAGGGGGAAGAGGGTGGGGATGAGAATGCCATGGCTCTGTATGTGAATGGACATACGGAGCAGCGGGTGTCCCCATAACAAGCTGCTTGCTGTGGGGACACCAGACAGACAGGAGGAGCCAGGAGAGCCTGCGAGGGGCCCGAGAAGAGGAGGATCCAGGCTGGTCTGTGCAAGACCACTCCTCACAGTAGGTAAGTATACACATTTTTGTTATTGTACAAAAAAAACCTGAACCTTTAGAATCGCTTTAAGTAATTTGCATATAAAGAGGAGTGCCCCCTGGTGGATATTCATAAATCAGACACTTCAGTGTGCTTCTTTTGCGGAGCAGCTGCTGTGAGAAAATCACACACCGGCCCCCACTAAGGCAATTCAAACTCTTCTAACTTTACTGTTCTATTATAAAAGGAAAATCATCATTCTCTCATGGAAAAAGTCCACTGCTCCGACCATAGCGGCCTAGACAGTGCTGATAAATAAGGCCCTTACGCTTTATAAGGCCAGCTATGCCAGCAGAGGGGTACCTGCCAAACTTGATAAAGTATGGGGGGGATGGGTGAATGATGTGTTTACTGTGTCCGATTAAGATCTGATGTCTTTCTTATCCGCCACTACAAGGTTTACTATTGCCGCAGTGCTTTCTGTAGGGGTTCCCACTTGGGATAGAGTGCCTTGTTGTACTTAGTACGAGATCAACTTGTACTATATTCTCTTTTTTGATAGCATAGTCAGCTACGAAATGACTATTATGGGCAGATTTTGTCTATGTGGATTCGTTGACTACTCTTGAGGTGGTTGTAAACCTAGATTACAAAAATTAAACCGAACATTTTAGCTAACTCAGCAAAGCAGCACAACTCATTTGTGCACAATCTGGCTGGGAAAAGAGCAGCCTTTCATCTGTAATTCTCCCCGCTTTGCTACAGTAAAAAAACCTGACACATGCGAAAAAAAGTTGTCACCACACCCCCTCTGCTTTGATTGACATGCACGAGCAGGAGTGAAGGGAGAGTGTCTATTGCTGCCTCAGCCTGAGTGGAGGTCTGTTTAGTTTCAGGTGGCTGTTAACCTCATATACATCATTTCTCAAATACATGAACCCTTTTATAGTTTGTGTAATAAAATCCAAAGTGCTCTGTTGTTACCTTTGTATTTTAACCTCCCTAGCGGTCTGATTATGTCAGTATTTCTGTACTCAAAGCGGTACATTTTTTTGCATGGAAATACGTAGTTTTTTTATTGTAGGCCTGTAATTCTTAGGAATAACTCACTGAAATCTGTCCGAACAAGAGTCTAGTAAACATCCCGGGTATGATAAAATTTGAAACACGAAATCATAAATTATAATTTAATAAATAATCATAAAAAATAATAACATAATAATAATAAATTTAATTCAATAATGTAATCAAACCAAAAACACTGAAATTTGAAATAGAGTGCCAAGTTCGCACATCACTGAGCTTAGTCGCAAAATCGTTTTCAGTGTCTGATGACGAATTTCCCCACGAATCATTATCACTCAATTCTGCAAGTGGTTCTGATTTACTATCGCTGTTCTCTAGCTGGACTAAAACCGCTTTCGACCTAAAGGGACGCTTTTTCGATGCCATGGATGTTTCTCAGTTTCCAGGTAGAAAGAACAGTAAAAATGCAGACAAGGCACAGGACAAAGCACTCGGGACAAAATGTATGTGAAATGGTTTGATACAGTAATGTTATTCTATGAGATTTTAGTGTATTGAGTGAATGTCACATTTTAAAATTGTTGAATTTCTCGCCGGTTCCGTCCCCCGTACGTCTCAACGCTGTCCTTGGGGGAATCCCTCCCATGGAGCTATTGTGTTCTCCCAGTGGGGGGTACATGGCATGAGGTGCCGTCTCTGCCAGGAGAACACAATGATTACTGCTAGCAGCTAGAGCCGTTGTCAATTATCGCATGAAAAATCTGACAGGATGGTTGTATCCAAGTTGTACAACAATTGAACTGGGTACAATCAGCCTGCCCATAGATGGTTTGAATCTCGGCCAGTCCCTGCTGAACCAGTTGAGATTCAAACAATCTATGGTTGGCTTAAGGGCCTGTGTTGATGAGCTTTTATTGCTTCAGGAGGGGTTTTTATTCCCATACAAGTTTACAAGATTGTAAAACCCACTTGAAGCAGGTTAAATGCAGATCGGTGGACTGCAGGCCGTATATATATACCTGTCAATGATTTCTAAATGATCTCATATGCATGTCAAACTGATGCTATTGACACAAGCTCAAAGCCCATCAATACATGCAGTAAGAGACCTTCACTGTGCGATGTGCACTAACAGCATTTAGTAAATCCTGAACCAGGATGTCATCTGGCTTCCCCTGGGGTGCCGCAAGCATGGGACCCAGTTTGCCTTGGATCAGATTCATGAGTTGCTATTGTGTGGGAGGGCCACTATCTGCACCAGGACAACCAATGACGTTTCTAGGGTCAGGACACATGGCGTCATCCATTGCTATGGTGATGTAGGCTGGCTTGCCCGCATTATGGATACATATGACTGTGATCAAGGCAGGCAGTATGCAGGACCACCTCCAGCATTCAAGAGAACAAGGAATTCTGCCTCCTCCAGAGCCTTTCTATCTCCCACTCTCTGCAACACTGCTGGAGCCAAAAGGTAGGACTGGAATTTGAAGAGGGGTCTGTGTGACTGGGGAACTCTGTGATGGGGGTGTTGTGTGATTGGGGAGCTCTGTGCTGGAGGGGGGGGAGCTACTGGTGGAAAACATAGCGATGGGGGATTGTATGATTGGAGAGCTCTGTGATAGGGGGATTGTGTGATTGGGAATCTTAATTATACTGGATCTCTGTGACGTTGGGGACTGTAATATGAAGAGGGGACTGTGTGACTAGGAAGCTCTGTGATGGGGGTGTTGTGTGATTGGGGAGCTCTGTGCTGGGGGGGGGGGAGCTACTGGTGGAAAACATAGCAATGGGGGATTGTATGATTGGGGAGCTCTGTGATAGAGGGATTGTGTGATTGGGGAGCTCTGTGATAGGGGGATTGTGTGATTGGGAATCTTAATTATGCTGGATCTCTGTGAAGTTGGGGACTGTAATATGAAGGGGGGGCTGTGTGACTGAGGAGCTCTGTGATGGGGGGTGTTGTGTGATTGAGGAGCTCTGTGTTGGGGGTGAAGCTGTGTGACTGGGGGGAACATAGTGATGGGGGATTGTGTGATTGGAGAGTTCTGTGCTGGGGGGCAGCTGTTTGACAGGGGGAAAACATAGCGATAGGGGATTGTATTATTGGGGAGCTCTGTGATAGGGAGATTGTGTGATTGGGAATCTTAATTATGCTGGATCTCTGTGAAGTTGGGGGACTATAATATGAAGGGGGGACTGTGTGACTGGGGAGCTCTGTGATGGAGCGTGTTGTGTGATCTGAGAGCTCTGTGCTGGGGAGGAGCTGTGTGACTGGGGAGGAACATAGCGCTGGGGGATTATGTGATTGGAGAGCTCTGTGATAGGGAGATTGCATGATTGGGAATCTTAATTATGCTGGATCTCTGTGAAGTTGGGGACTGTAATATGAAGAGGGGACTCGAATGTAAAAGGGGACTTGAGATATAAAGTTGATTCCATCAAGGCCATTGTGTGCATTTCCCAGGCTCAGGTTTCCTATTGATAAGTAACACTTACATTTTTTACATTTTACACTGGAGTACCTTGAGATTTTGCATTTGTAAAGGGTGCTGCGACTAAAAAAAGGTTGCAGTGAACAAATGCAAAATATCCTATGTACAAACTTAAATAAAACTATAGATTTTTTTCTGATTAAGACTACAGTATGCTTATTACAGTTTCATTAAAAACTAAAATGTGTATGTATAAGAAAACCAAAGAAAAAAAAACAAATACCAAAGATCCTTCCAAGAGGTGACAGTGAATGATGTGAAAAAGACAGCCATGAATGAACCATATCCTGGTATGGAAAGTGTTACACAACGGTGATACTAATGTGAGAAAGACATAGAAAACTGAGAAATGACAACTTCTCACCTTTAATTAGCTAGAGCCACCAAGAGGGGAGAGAGCAGGGAAAACAAGGTGTGCAGAATGAGCACTTAGGAAGCAGACATTAGTGTGCAGGAAGAGCAGATAGCCAGACAACATGGAGTGCTGAGCAATATTTCACCAAGGGTGTAATTACAGCCCTCTGGGCTTCAGCAGAGATCTACGGCTTTGCTCTGGTAGAAATACTATATGGCATGACAGCATAGCATACTGTGGTAGAGGACATTGTACTGCTGCCTCCGACAGAACACGGATACAAAGGCATACCAATTTTACTGTTGCTACAAGCAAGCTGTTTTTGTTAGCGTCATCAAGCTAAACATGCCAATATTTACTCTTTAAGTTTTCACTGTATTGTTAGCCAAATAAAAGTACACCTCAATATTTGTTCTTCGTTACACACACATGAATAATTTAACTAGCGTTTTACAAAGAACACCAAACAAATATTAAATTCAGTAATAAGGTTTGCATTTTGTGCTGGCAGAAAAGTAGCACTCCCCATCACATACCTTAAAATAAGCTAAAAGCCTGTTTATGAGATGAACATATCTGTGTTCATAAGCCAATGTAGGCCAGTGGTTCTCGAACTATGCTACCTAGCTTACTGGTGATCAGAAGGTTTATGACTGGTAGACCATGGAGCCACAGCTGTTTATTTCAAGCATGTGTCAATGCGTCAAGGGTGTCCTCCAATACAAAGATTGTCAAAAAAGTAGCACTCCACATCATATGCCAGTAAGCCAAAAGCCTGTTTATGATATGAACATTTCTGTGTGCACTAGTCGGTAGACCAGTAGTTCTCAAATGGTGCTCCATGGACCACTAATGGTCAAAAGATGTGTGCAACAGCTGTTTATTGAAGACATGTCCTCTCATACAGTGGTTGTCGAACTACAGTTTATAAGTATTCACCATGTGGTACAGCTTTCAACTATGTGCTAGTGTCATCCAGCATTGTGGTATAATTCCTAAATCCCCAAAAATCCCAACTTTTACAGAAAAAGACTGCAGAAAAAGAAGAAAAGCATGGAAGCTTTTTGGAAAAGGTAGGAACCAAATAGGAATGGAGAATGGTAAGGGTATGTATGGTACATGTCATAGATCAGTAGGAAGAGGAAATTATTTGATAGATATGGGTTGATTAACTGGCTTTGTAATCATCTACATTTAGCACTTTTAGAGAAGCTCATTGTGTTTACACAATATTTCTGTTTCAATCATTTTTATTTGGTTTACCATTAAAAAGCAAGTGATAAATACCAGTATGGGGATATATATTACAGTACATTCAGTACAGAAGATATAAACAGCAGTTACAGATGCTGATGACATTGGCAGGAAGATCCCATTAACCTTAGGGTGAGCATAGGTGACGAGGCAGTTTAACCCATAGTCATAATTCTAAGCTCCATTAAATAAGACAAGATCAGCCACCATAGGCCTACACAGAGTCAACTATCTGACTCAATAATATCCATAAGGTCGTGGGATCACCCCATCTTCATGGCATAAAATTATCACTTGTGTTGAATCAATGTGTGATGAGTAGAAGAGACATGAGTCTCAACAACGGAAACCAACTTAATTTCGGAATAAGAAGAGTATGTAGGGAATGGAAATTAATAAAAAAAAGTCAAGAAAGAAGAAAAAGAGAAGAGAGTAAAGGTACATTCATCCTGGGATCCAACACCAAAAGGTCTCGAAGCCACTCCTAGACATCTGGAACCTGTAGATAAGAGAGTCAGGGGTTCCGCAATTTTGCAAAGATAGTTTGTTTATCCCGTAGGACACTCACAATCATTTCATTGAGCATAATCCATGTCAATTTATGCTTCATCAAGGCCAGATCAATCACTGGACCTTTCCAGGTTGTCGCTATGGTGATCTTAGCTGTTAGGAACGTAAAATGGATCAAAGTCTGTGAGTGTCTCAGGATATCAGTGACTGGTGCATTCAGTAGTGCTGTCCTAGCATCCTTAGGGATGTTGACCATGGTAACTGAATATATAAGAGTGGACCCTTTTCCAAAAGCGACGTAACTTAGGACAGGTTCACCACTATGGAGAGCTGTTCCCACCTGGCCACAACCCTGTAAACAGGAGTACATTTTAGCAAGGCGAGCCAGTACCAGGTACCATCTAGTATGTACCTTGTAGCTCACTTTGATCAATGCTACATTATTTACTCCTTTATGAATGCGTGCATTCCAGGCGTTCCAGTCCTCCACCACGGGGGAGATGTCCAGGTCCCTCTCCCATGCCAATTAGTAGGAAAGCTTTGATTCCGAAGTAGTGAATAGTTTGTACAATGTTGAGATGCAGCCCTGCTGTTGAGTGTGTCACATACATCTATTTTCAAATATTGAGCGCACTGGGAGGTCAGGGCTCAATTTCTGTAAGGAGTGGAGAAAATGGAAAATTTGTTGCAATTTAAAAATTTTGTTTCACAGCCAAATATTGTCCTTGGAAATGAGTTGGCAAAGTAAAGCACTCCAAACATATTGTTCCATTGCTATATTATGACAGGTTATAAAATGCCTTCCTTGTAGATTATAGTTTACAGCCCATACTGACAAACTTTTACTATAAAATCAGTCTGCGTCGTAGAGCCATTTTATTATCTGTAAGCAATACTCTGGGCTTAAATAGTTGCATTAAAATGCAAAAATATTTAAATTATAATATAATAAACATGTCATGATTGAACATATTACATTTTTTTGGTGAAAATGTAGGCAATTATAATGACACTAAAAATTATGTTTCTAGTTTTAGTGTGTTCATTAAAGTGAAATTAAAGGATTTTTTGTGTGTGCTTTAATTACTGTTCATCAGTAAACACCAGGTTATGATAATGCATGGCTACAATTAATTCAAAGTTATACTTCTGTTTTAATGAGAACCAACCATGTCAACTGTATAAGTGCAAAGTATTATCTAAAGCCAAAACATTTTTTTTTTTATTTTGGATAGATTAAAGTGGTTGTAAAGGATTTTTTTTTTAATAACAAACATGTCTGTACTTAGCTGCTCTCTAAAATAGAATTGCCCAGAGCGGCCCTGATTCTCCTCTCCTTGGGCCCCCCTCTGGCACTCTCAGCTTCTCTCCTCTTGCTGGTGCCCCCAATATGAAGAAGAGTCCTATGAGGGCACTCTTGTGGGCTCGCTCCTGAGCTCCACTGCTGTGTCCGTTGATACTGACAGCGGGACTTGGCCCAGCACCCTTGTCACTAGAGTTGATTGAGAGGACTGGGAGCTAATGGCTCCCGCTGCTATCAATCTACCCAGTGAGGAGAGACTAAGCCAGGAGAGCCACAGCTCTCATGCACTCAGGTAAGTATAAAGGGGGTGAGGGGGTGTGTCTGTGACACAGAAGGTTTTTTACCTTAATGCATAAAATGCATTAAGAAAAAAAATAACTTGAGGCTTTAGAACCACTTTAAGGTTAAAAGAATTGTCCCATTTGAGAGGTTTTCCTTCACTTACTGACCTGCAGACTAGTGATGTCCTTGATGTTCGAGTTGAATGTAAGTCTGACTTGAACATCGGCTGTTCTTGTGCATTGTGACTGGCCAATGCACACGAACATCGGCCATTCGTGTGTATTGTGACTGGCCAAAGCAATGCACCTGACCAAAGGTCAGGTGCAATGCTTTGGCCAATCACAGCACAATTGGGTGGAGCTAGCGGTGATGTCACTGCTAGCTCCACCCAATTGTTTACATCTGACTGGCAAATGTCAGATAGTGGCAGGGGTGCTTATGGGTTGGCGGGCGTCAGGTTTTTTTTTTACTTTGGCAAGTTGGCGCCATGATTGAAGATGGATTACAACGATGGAACAATTTTTTTACTTTTTTTTATGAAGGACTCGTCAAAAACTGTTGTGTTTTTATCCACCTTTTACACTTTTGTGTAAAAGGAGGCTTCCAGATTCCAATAAGTCACCCCCCCGCAGACCCCAAAAACCACAGCTCAGGGTTGTGAGGAAGAGGCCCTTGTCTCCATTAACATGGGGACAAGGTACGTGCTTGGATCAAGGGTCTGGTAGGAATTTAGGGGTTACCCCCATGTTTTGTGGGTGGGGTTCCCCTTAAAAGTCCTACCTGACCTAAAGGGTCTAGAATGGATTTTTGTTTGTTTGTTTTTTATAAAAATGTCAGTCCTGCTGCAGCAGGTTCTATACATTGTACAGATGTGCAACTTTACAGGTAGTTTAAAGGGACCCCCCAGGCATGATATTTAAAGAAATTTTTCATTTCGTTTTTTTTTTTTTACTTTAAGCAATGAAAAATGACTGTACCTTTAAAAACTGATTCATGTCCCTCAGGGCAGTACCCAAGTCTCCATACCCCTTTTATGGCCAATAACTTACATATACAGGTGAAACTCAAAAAAATTAGAATATCGTGCAAAAGTTCATTTATTTCAGTAATGCAACTTAAAAGGTGAAACTAATATACAGTGAGGAACAGAAGTATTTGAACACCCTGCGATTTTGCAAGTTCTCCCAATAAGAAATCATGGAGGGGTCTGAAATTCACATTGTAGGTGCATTCCCACTCTGAGAGACAGAATTAAAAAAAAATTCAGGAAATCACATTGTATGATTTTTAAAGAATTTATTTGTCTTGCACTGCTGAACATAAGTATTTGAACACCTGAAAAAATCAGTGTTAATATTTGGTACAGAAGCCTTTGTTTGCAATTACAGAGGTCAAACGTTTCCTGTAGTTCTTGACCAGGTTTGCACACACTGCAACAGGGATTTTGGCCCACTCCTCCACACAGATCTCCTCTAGATCTGTCAGGTTTCGGGGCTGTCGCTGAGCAACACGGAGTTTCAGTTTCCTCCAAAGATGTTCTATTGGATTTAGGTCTGGAGACTGGCTAGGCCACTCCAGAACCTTGATATGCTTCTTATGGCATCACTCCTTGGTTATCCTGGCTCTGTGCTTGTCATGTTGGAAGACGCAACCACGACCCATCTTCAATGCTCTGACTGAGGGAAGGAGGTTGTTGCTCAAAATCTCACAATAAATGGCCCCATTCATCCTCTCCTTAATACAGTGCAGTCGTCCTGTCCCTTCGCAGAAAAGCACCCCCAAACCATGATCTTACCACCCCCATGCTTCACAGTAGGGATGGTGTTCTTGGAGCAACTCATCCTTCTTTTTCCTCCAAACACGACGAGTGAAGTTTAGACCAAAAAGTTCTACTTTGGTCTCATCTGACCACATGATTTTCTCCCATGCCTCTTCTGGATCACCCAGATAGTCATTGGCAAACTTCAGACGGGCCTGGACATGTGATGACTTGAACAGGGGAACCTTCCATGCAATGCATGATTTGAAACCATGACGGCGTAGTGTTCTACCGACAGTGACCTTTGAAACTGTGGTCCCAGCTCTCTTCATGTCATTGACCAGCTCCTCCCTTGTAGTTCTGGGCTGATTCCTTACCTTTCTTATCATCAGTGATACCCCACGAGGTGAGATCTTGCATGGAGCCCCAGTCCAAGGGAGACTGACAGTTGTTTTTAGCCTCTTCCATTTTCTAACAATTGCTCCAACAGTTTATCTATTTTCACCAAGCTGCTTGGCAATTGTCCTGTAGCCCTTTCCAGCCTTGTGGAGGTCCAAAATTTTGTCTCTGGTGTCTCTTGACAGCTCTTTGGTCCTGCCCATGGTAGTAGTTGGCGTCTGACTAACTGTGGGGTGGACAGGTGTCTTTAAAGAGCTCAGACAGGTGCTACTAAGTTAGATTAATGAGTGGAGTAGAGGTGGACATTTTAAAGGCACAGTAACAGGTCTTTGAGTGCCAGAATTCTTGCTGTTTCTTAGGTGTTCAAATACTTATGTTCAGCAGTGCAAGACAAATAAATTCTTTAAAAATCATACAATGTGATTTCCTGAATTTTTTTTTTAAATCCTGTCTCTCAGAGTGGGAATGCACCTACAATGTGAATTTCAGACCCCTCCGTGATTTCTATGTGGGAGAACTTGCAAAATCGCAGGGTGTTCAGATACTTCTGTTCCTCACTCTATGAGATAGACTCATTACATGCAAATCAAGATAGTTCAAGCCGTGATTTGTCATAATTGTGATGATTATAGCTTACAGCTCATGAAAACCCCAAATCCACAATCTCAGAAAATTAGAATATTGTGAAAAGGTGCAATATTCTAGGCTCAAAGTGTCCCACGCTAATCAGCTAATTAAGCCATAAAACCTGCAAAGGGTTCCTGAGCCTTTAAATGGTCTCTCAGTCTGGTTCAGTAGGAATCATAATCATGGGAAAGACTGCTGACCTGACAGTTGTGCAGAAAACCATCATTGACACCCTCCGTAAGGAGGGAGAGCCTCAAAAGGTAATTGCAAAAGAAGTTGAATGTTCCCAAAGTGCTGTATCAAAGCACATTAATAGAAAGTTATGTGGAAGGGAAAAGTGTGGAAGAAAAAGGTGCACAAGCTGCAGGGATGACTGCAACCTGGAGAGGATTGTCAGGAAAAGGCCATTCAAAAGTGTTGGGGACTATCACAAGGAGTGGACTGAGGCTGGAGTCAGTGCATCAAGAGCTACCACATACAGATGGATCCTGGACATGGGCTTCAAATGTTGTATTCCTCTTTTCAAGCCACTCCTGAACAACAAACAATGTCAGAAGCGTCTTACCTGGGCTAAAGAAAAACAGACCTGGTCTGTTGCTCAGTGGTCCAAAGTGCTCTTTTCTGATGAGAGCAACTTTTGCATCATATTTGGAAACCAGGGGCCCAGAGTATGGAGGAAGAATGGAGAGGCACACACTGCAAGATGCTTGAAGTCCAGTGTGACGTTTCCACAGTCTGTGTTGATATGGGGAGCCATGTCATGTGCTGGTGTTGGTCCTCTGTGCTTCATTAAGTCCAGGGTCAACGCAGTCGTCTACCAGGAGATTTTGGAGCACTTCATGCTTCCTGCCGCAGACGAGCTTTATGAGGATGCTGACTTCAATTTCCAGCAGGACTTGGCACCTGCCCACACTGCCAAACGCACCAAAACCTGGTTCAATGACCGTGGGATTACTGTGCTTGATTGGCCAGCAAACTCTCCTGACCTGAACCCCACAGAGAGCTGAAGGCCGCTATTGAAGCATCCTGGTCTTCCATAACACCTCAGCAGTGCCACAGGCTGATAGCTTCCATGCCACGCCGCATTGAGGCAGTAATTGCTGCAAAAGGGGCCCAAACCAAGTACTGAGTACATATGAATGCTTATACTTTTCAGAGGTCCGATATTGTTCTATGTACAATCCTTGTTTTATTGATTGCATGTAATATTCTAATTTTCTGAGATTGTAGATTTGGGGTTTTCATGAGCTGTAAGCCATAATCATCACAATTATGACAAATCACGGCTTGAACTATCTTGCTTTGCATGTAATGAGTCTATCTCATATATTAGTTTCACCTTTTAAGTTGCATTACTGAAATAAATGAACTTTTGCACGATATTCTAATTTTTTGAGTTTCACCTGTAAGCCTTCAAAATGGACACTTTTGAATTTACAAGTTTGAGTCCCAAAGACTTGCATTAAGTTTGAAGTTCACGGTCGAACTTTAATTCGGTTTTAATGTTTAACAGTGAACTGAACAGGGGGGTGTTCGGCTTATCACTTCTGCACTCAACAGGAAGTGAGAGCAAATCTCTTTAAGGCTCATTCACACCATACGTGCATCAAAACTGATGAAAAATGATGCACAGATTCTCATATTGTAAAGCGCTGCGTAAACTGTTGGTGCTGTATAAATCCTGCATGATAATAATAATTTCACTTGCAGAGACATCAATTTACATCAGTTTTCATGCACACTTCATGAGTTTTATATTCCTAGCAAATTCCTGTGCAGAAAAAATCTGCATGTGATACTAGTGTTGTGGTGTGAACAGGGCACATAGAGAACAATTGGTTTTGTAGTGTCCTTGCAGAACGCCTACAGAAAAGCTGATGCCTCTGCACCATGGTGTGAAGGAGCTCTTAAATGAGTTTAACACCCTCTTTGATAATTCTCACTGGAAGATTTCCCCTCTATTCCTGTTCTGGTGACAGTTGAAAATTTTGGATTTTCTCTTATTTTCAGTCCCAGAAATAATGATCACCAAGACAAACAGAAAGGGTGAGGCACCCTAGCAGGGACACAGACAACAGTAAAACCCTGACAGGGGTTCTAACACCTCACCACTCCATCCAAAACAAAATTAAAAATCTTGCCTTGAGGCTCAGCTCACACTAGCGTTGGAAGCAGGAGTTTGAGGGGAGTTTTTAACCTTTGAAAAATGCCAATACAAAGCTCATTAAATGCTTGTCTAACGCTATAGAGCAGGGGTGGGCAACTGTGGCCCTCCAGCTGTTGTAGAACTACAAGTCCCATGAGGCATTGCAAAACTGACAGTAACAAACATGACACCCAAAGGAAGAGGCATGATGGGACTTGTAGTTCACCAACAGCTGCAGGGCCACAGTTGCCCACCCCTGCTATAGGGGCATTTGGCAAGAAGGCAAGTGTGAAGAAGCCCTTGATACACTTTGAAGGATTAAAAAACTCTATTACAGCTTTTTCCTACTGGCTGTCACAGGGCAGATGACACATACAAAGCTAATTCCAGAAGGGCTCTTGTGCAGCAGATTTGAAAGTTCTGGGCGGGGGGTAAGATTATTAAAACTATCAAAAAAGTAATACTATTAAAGAAGTCTAATTTTGTTTATTATTACAGTGTTCTGTAGAAGTGCTGGCAAGAGGAAAGCAGTGGGACAGGAAGCTGACATTCCTTCCTTCCTCTGCATTCCTCTTGTCGGCATGTATCAATGTATTTGTGTCCTTCCTAGCTGTGTTGTCGGACAGCTGTGGATGGGGTATTCTGTCCAACCAAGTAGTTAGCCTTCCATAGCACATAGAAAGATGGGACAAAGTACTACATGTACTTTGTCCACCAGGGGAGAGAACGCTGTAATAAAAACTTGAAGGCACCAAGCACCATAGCCTAGTGTTTGGGAAGATAAAGAATTATAACAGGCTAACACTGAATGAAGATGTGAAAATAGAAGTGTTTATAGATGTTTTAATGGTTCTGATAAATATAGTCATTTGTACCTAGTTTTGGTGGCAACAAAGTAGTTCTTTTTATTTGATTTGATTTTAATTTGATTGTCTTTAAGCCTGGGTTCACATATATGCAGTGCAGTATATCACATGTGATTCGCACCACATTCCTTTGCAAATCACATGCGATTTGTGTGCGATGCGATTGGAGCCATACAGTTTGTATGGCTCTAATTGCACCGCACCCGCACCAAAATGGTGCAGAGCCCTTTTTTTGGTCCGACTAGAATCGGAATGCATGGGTATTCATACCTATGCGATCCAATTCTGCAGATCGCACCGTGTTTTGTGGACCGCTTTCAGGGTGTTGTTAACTTAACATACACACCCGCAGCGGTTCGCATGACCGGGGTGCGACTCTGATGCGGTGTGGAATTCGCACAGAAAATGCTGCGAATTCCGCACTGCATCAGTGTGAACCAGGGCTCAAAGACTGGTGGTTCCCTGACCATAAAACATTTAAGTGAACTTAGCCTATTCATAAATATGGACAAACAACAATTTAAGCTTGATAGCAAGTTTGCTAGCAGGTTATATTTGGCTTTCCCTTTCTTCCCTGCCACATTATTTGGGACACTCAGAGTGTATATATACAGGGACGTCCCTAGGGTTGGTGTCACCCGGTGCTGGAACACTTGGTGACACCCCCTCTCTTTCTCTCTGCCCTCTTTCTCCCCCCCCCCTCTCTCTCCCCTCTCTCACTCCCCCCTACCTACTACATGAAGCTGCAGTGTTGTCACCAGGGTCCGGGGATTACACACTGACCTGCTGCATACTCTGCCCACCCCTCCAGCTCTCCGACTTCAGCAGCCGTGGCAGGGATGTGGACCCGTCCCTGTGCTGAAACTCCGAGGAGGAGAGGTATCCGAAGTGCCTGCCTCACTGTCCATCCCCTCAATGCTTACTTATTTCAGCAGTGGCAGTCCGTGCCTGGTGGAGCGGGTCCGGTGTCACCCCGTGCAAAAGGTGTCACCCGGTGTGGTGCGCACCCCCCGCACCTGCTTAGGGATGTATATATATATATATATATATATATATATATATATATATATATATATATACCCAAATTCATTGGGGTTTAGTGACTCACTTTCTTACCTGCCACATGACAGCACTGGTGCTTGGTGACTGGTCACTCAAGCATCCAGCACAGGCACATGATGAAAACTCCAAGGAAAGGTAAGTACATCCTTGTGTAAGCTCCATAGAGAGGTAAGTATAAGGAGTTGGTGGGTATCTCCTTAAAGTGAACCTGTTGCTTTGTCCTGCAATGGAAAGCAAAGGTTTGCTTACTATTTAAAGAAGTATGGTCAATGATCTTTTGGCCATACTTCTCCTGTGGGGCACAGGAGTGCACTTCTGAGACCCAGATTCAGCTGTCAGAGCACTAAAGCCTGCTGTCTACTTACATCACAGAACCAGTCTAGGTTCTGCAAGGATCCCGGCAATAATGCTGGGATCCGCCTACATGCCTCTCCAGCAACTGGCTCAGCCTCTCAGTGTAAGGCTGAGAGCTGGAACCAACAGCTCCCACCCTTCTCCTGCCTGTCACTCCATCAAGTGCTGGAGGGGCAGAGCATAGAGTGGTGACTAATAGTCACTGCCCTGTGTTCAGAGTGGACCCAAGAACTGAGTGATCAGCGGTCTTTGATTGCTCAGTTCTCAGTGTAGAACCAGTGTGGGACAGCTGCAGCATCGGATTGGTGCTGCAGCCATCTAATTAAAAATAAATGTTTGTTGTTTTCTATTCCCAAACTTCTCTTTCAAGCTTTTGGCTATTTGTCATTTATGGAGTTCTCCTTTAAAGAGGACTGAGTACAGAAAAAAAGTGTTACTTTGATTAAAACCCACTCAGGAAACTGAGAAGTGGAGTAGGCTCGAATTGGTGTAAAACCGAGCCAAATATTAATGTAAAAAAAGTACTGTATCATGAAGCAAATTGTCTTTGTGTTTAAATAAAACTGGCAATTCCTCAAAATGTTAATGAGATCCTAAAAACATTTGAAAATGTTGCAGTTCACATTGATTAAAAATAGTCGTATGTAAAAGTTTAAAAGATGTCTTTTATGAAAATGTGAATGTATTGAGCATACATCTGCCTTCATAGATTCCTTAAAGACATTTAATACATGCCCCTTTGTGCTTTACGTTTATTTTATACAACATACCCTCAAAGTCTTGTTGAATTCACTTCTCTTTTTTATACAAACTCCACAGTACACAAAGCTGCACAGAGTGCTTTGATAAAATCACTTTTGTCAAGGCCCCTAAGCTTACAGACACATATTGTATTTTGGGTGACGTTTAGGTTTATGTAGGTAGCCTATTAGGCCCCTTTCACATGGGCGTTCCTTTTGCCATTTTTCATCTGTTTGTGGATGAAAAACGACCCCCCCATGTATTTCTATGGACTTGCAGATGCAAACAGATGAACATCTTTTTATATCCGTTAATGTCCGCATCTGTTAACATCCGTTTTTTTTTAACGAAAGAAAACACTATTTTTCTTCTGCAAAAAACCTGGAAAGGATGAAAAACGGATGTCAACGAATGTAAATGGACCAAAAAAGAACGTAAACAGATGAAAATGGATGAAAAAGGATCTAAACCAGGCATGTCCAAAGTCTGGCCCGCGGGCCATTTATGGCCCGGCGGTCGGTTTAATACGGCCCTCCAACAGCCCTCCCTGCTCTGTGTAATGTGGCCCTCCCACGGCCCTCCCTTCTATGGCAGACAGTCTTCTGCTTGAGAGCAGAGGGCAGTGCGCATGCCTGACTGCGGCGCGTTCTCCCTGGTCTGTGTAAATGCGGCTGTCGCACGGCCCTCCCTTCTGTGGCAGACAGTCTTCTGCTTGAGAGCAGTGCACATGCGTGACTGCGCCGCGCTGGGAGCGACAGAGGGCGGTGACGTCAGGGTCGGGCTTCCAGCGTGAAGTGTGTTTCTCTTCCCCTCCCGGCTGCCGAGCAGAGACTTCAGCTCCAGCTACCTTTTTCACCCTTCACATTAGTGCAGGTAAGTTTTTTTTTAATTTATTTTCAATACATTGTGAAAACTCAGCTGTCAGTTGATCTTAATGTTATGAAATGAAAAGTATGTCGTTTGCAATTAACTTGGCATAAAATAATTTATTTGCATTTAATTGTAATGGTTCAAAGAATGTTCGGAAAAATGTTCGGCCCTCCACCATGTTCACTTCATCCAATCTGGCCCTCTTTGAAAAAAGTTTGGACACCCCTGATCTAAACAGATGAAAACTGGATGTAAACCAATGTAAACGGATGAAAAATGGATGAAAAAACAGATAAAAAAACGTATGTAAATGGATGAAAAAATGGATGTAAACTCATCCGTTTTTTCTTTGAAAAAACGTGACTGAACTGAAGAAAAAAATGGAATGCCCGTGTGAAAGGACCCTTAGTATGTTTTTGTATTGTGGAAGAATACCAAAAAACATGGAAGGAAACATGCACAAACACAGAGGGACTATACAATTTTACAGATAGGAACCTGGCCATGAATGAACCCAGGATATTAGTGCGGAAAGAAAGCAAGTCAGAGAATTTAAAAGGGCTTGTACAGATGGGCAAATGTGGAGTACATGTGATATCAATTTAAATTGCTTTTGAATTTAAAAGTTGCAGTAAACCTGCAGTTGACCTCCTTTTGACCTGATTTTAATTGCTTTTGCATTTTCATAGATTTGTAAGAAGCCGTTCTGACCAATAAAAAGCAAGGCCACACAGATGCTAAGCCCCCATCATACATGAGCATTTTATAGCTCCAAAAGTCTCTACATCCAAAATCCCATTGTTTTTATTTGTCCTTAGTCACATTTGAGCAGTAAGGCACCTGTAAATCAATTCCTGATGTTCCTGAAGACAGGTATATGAGCTAGTTTTAAAGCAGGATGCAGTGTTTGTGGTGTGAAAGTGTGCAAAAAAAAGTGCAAAGTAGCAATACATGGGTCAAAAATGTGTGATTCTGCCCCAATGAAGCTCCTGTATAACATTTCACCCTTATACACACACACACTCAAAATCACCTACCCTTGCTATGCTTGAATGTGAATGGGGGCTAATAGTCGGCATCTCAATTTTTAAGTTTTAATACTAAGGCAGCCTTTCCTCCCAAGGAGGAAAGGCTGCCTTAGTATTGCTATTGCTGTTTTCTTTTCACAGCAGTAATGTAGGCTCGGGTTTGGCTGTAGGCCTCTATAGAACTTGTCCTCTCTCTAGCCAGTGCTAGAGACATAATTTCTGGGTGGCTGAAGGAAAGTATACCTGTCAGTAGACAAAGCATTTTTTAAATATAATTCTTTATTGTAAAGGGTATGCATCATAACAAACAGACACATTGAAATTCACATCTATGAGGGTCAAAAGCCATCAAGGACAATGTGAACCAAATTCAAACAAGCATCTCATGAAAAATAGATGCAAGCAATGTATAAGAGAGAGTGATTGAATGGGTGAAATATCAAGTCATATAAAAGGTGTAAAAACATGCAAAAGCATGAAGCTACGCAGCTTTTCCAACAGGGAAAGGGCAAGCATAGGATGTCTGATGGGGTATCGTAGAACAAAGAGAAACAGAAAACGAATTAAGGGAAAGAAAGAGAGCTACACGACAATCTTCTTGAGGGAAACTGTACGTAATAGGGGGAGAAGACAAACAAGGGTGGAAAACAGGAAGGGGAAGGACAGGGAGGGTAAACTGAAAATCAACTGTATCAAGAACATTCCCTAGGTTGTCAACTCAGTCCAGTTCTTGTCTGTTACAAGGCCAGTAGCAAAGCCAGTGACTTGGCAGCTCTAGCCAAATTTAACCAAGTAATTGTTGGTACACAGAGGAAAATTTAACCTCCCTAGCGGTCTGATTATGTCCATATTTCTGTGCTCAAAGCGGTACATATTTTTGCATGGAAATATGTTTTTTTTAATTGTAGGCCTGTAATTTTTAGGAATAACTCACTGAAATCTGTCCAAACAAGAGTCTAGTACACATCTAGGATAAAACTTGAAACACAAAATCATAAATTATAATTTAATAAATAATCATAAAAAATAATAATATAATAATAATACATTTAATTCAATAATATAATCAAACCAAAAACACTGAAATTTGAAATATAGCTCCAAGTTCGCACATCACTGAGCAAAGTCGCAAAATCGTTTTCAGTGTCTGATGATGAATTTCCCCACAAATCATTATTACTCAATTCTGCAAGTGGTTCTGATTTACTATCGCTGTTCCCTAGCTGGTCTAAAACCGCTTTTGACCTAAAGGGACGCTTTTTGGACACCATGGACATTTCTCAGTTTCCAGGCAGAAAGAACAGTACAAATGCAGGCAGGGCACAGGACAAAGCACTAGGGACAAATGTATGTGAAATGGTTTGATACAGTAATGTTTTACTATGTGATTTTAATGATTTTAGTGAATGTCACTTTTTGTCATTTTCAAATTTCCAGCCGTTCCATCCCCTGTACGTCCTGACGCTCACAGGGGACGGAACCCAAATGACAGATGCTGGCATCGGCCGGATTACATTGCCGGGGAAACTGCAGGAGGGACATCACGGGAGCGCAGGACAAGGTAAGTGATCGAGGGATCCCGGAGCAGCGCCTCATGGTAAGCCCGAGTGTAGCTCGGGGTTACCGCTTGTGGTACTGAAACTTTACCCCGAGCTACACTCGGGAATACCGCCAGGGAGGTTAAGGTCATTCCAATAATGCCATTTTTTGGTTTAATCAGAGGTCTTGTCTTTGAGAACTGTTGTAAAGTCCATCGTCTCTTGAATATCATCCACTCTGGCAAACCATAGACAAAGCTTATTCTATTACAATCCTGACATGTGGACAGTGTTTTATTTGCCTGTGAACCAAGCTGTACTGGGGCAAGAGATACGGTAGATTTAAGGCTGTCTTGTTATAACAATTCAAGAATGAACAAGCATTTGATGTAATATTTACTCTGATACTACTGGAAAATATGCTAAAACAGGAGGAAGGAAAGTGCAGGTACAAGTCAAAGCTACTTCTCTGCCTTCCTGTCAGCCTCTTCTCTTAGAGCTGGACACACCATTGATGAACCTGTCACACAAGACATGGGCATACAATTGCAAGAAAAAGTATGTGAACCCCTTGGGATTACGTGGAGTTTGCATGAATTGGGCATAAAATGTGCTCTGAACGTCATCTAAGTCACAACGATAGAAGAACACAGTCTGCTGAACATAATACTACACAAACATTAGATGTTGCCATGGTTTAATTGCACATAACATGTAAACATTCACAGTGCAGGGAGGAAAAAGTATGTGAACCTTTGGACTTAATAACTGGTTGACCCTCCTTTGGCAGCAATAACCTCAACCAAACGTTTCCTGTAGTTGCAGATCAGACCTGCACAACGATCTGGAGTAATTTTGGACCACTCCTCCTCACAAAACTGTTTCAGTGTAGCAATATTCTTGGAATGTCTGGTGTGAATCGCTCTCTTAAGGTCATGCCACAGCATTTCAATCGGGTTGAGGTCAGGACTCTGACTGGGCCACTCCAGAAGGCGTATTCTGTGCTGTTGCAGCCATTGTTTTGTTGAATTACTTGTATGCTTTGGGTCATTGTCCTGTTGCATCACCCATCCTCTGCGGAGCTTCAGTTGGCGGACAGATGGTCGTACGTTTTCCTGCAAAATGTCTTGATAAACTCTGGAATTCATTTTCCCATCAATGACAACAATCCGTCCAGGCCCTAAGGCAGCAAAGCAGCCCCAAACCATGATGCTCCCTCCGCCATGTTTTACAGTGGGGATGAGGTTTTGATGTTGGTGTGCTGTGCCTTTTTTTCTCCACACATAGTGTTGTGTGTTCTTCCCAAACAACTCAATCTTGGTTTCATCTGTCCACAGTATATTTTGCCAGTAGTGCTGTGGAACATCCAGGTGCTCTTTTGCAAACTTCAAACGTGCTGCAATATTCTTTTTGGACAGCAATGGCTTCCTCCGTGGTGTCCTCCCATGTACTCCATTCTTGTTTAATGTTTTCCTTATTGTAGATGTGTCAACAAAAATGTTAGCATGTGCCAGAGATTTCTGTAGGTCGTTAGCTGACACTCTGGGATTCTTCTTTACCTCATGCAGCATTCTGCGCTGTGCTCTTACAGTCATTTTTACAGGATGACCATGCCTAGGGAGAGTAGCAACAGTGCTAAACTTTCTCCATTTGTAGACAGTCTGTCTTACCATGGACACATGAACATCAAGGCTTTTGGAGATACTTTTGTAACCCTTTCCAGCTTCATGCAAGTCAACAATTCTTGATCGTAGGTCTTCTGAGAGCTCTTTTCTGCGAGGCATGGTTCACATCAGACAGTGCTTCTTGAAACCAGTAAACCCAAAACAGGTGTGTGTGTTTTTTAAGGACAGGACAGCTGTCAGCAACACATCCAGTATCATCACACTGATTGGAGTCAAGGTTGGCTCATTCCTGGCTCCAATTAGCTCAGGGAGAAGTCATTAAGCTAGGGCCTCACATACTTTTTCCTCCCTGCACTGTGAATGTTTACATGTTATGTGCAATTAAACCATGGCAACATCTAATGTTTGTGTAGTATTATGTTCAGCAGACTGTGTTCTTCTATTGTTGTGACTTAGATGACGTTCAGAGCACATTTTATGCCCAATTCATGCAAACTCCACAAAATCCCAAGGGGTTCACATACTTTTTCTTGCAACTCTATGTGGCCTACACACAAACTGACTCTCATTATCCTTCTATAGGATGTCAATAAAATGGACATGGCTGAGCCAGTCAGCTCCACAACTAATCACGGCTGGGGTGAGCCTTTTATTGCTCTATGGCTCATCATGCTATTGCTGCAACTATCCCTAATTTTAGGCACAGTGCTTCATCTCTAAAGCACAGTCACATTTGCCAACAGTGCAGCCAGCATGTTGTTTATTCCAACCACATTTTCTAATACCTCTCACTCGGAAATAAGCAAACGTAATAAAAAATGCACAGTAGCAGACGGAAATTTTCCACGAAAGCACTGTGACAGCTTGGCATGTAATCAGCAAGAGAATAGGGGGCAGAATACAAGACTACAGCAAAGGCATTAATGAATGCTAGCCAATGGGTGGCAACAATCATATTCCAAGAGAGCAGCCAGGCATCTAACAGGTCAAGGAAAAACCGCAGGACCAGACGTCACGTATAGAAACTGGGGCTATATGCAAGGAGCCACAGTCCATTAGCATGTCTTTCACACAAGGCAATTCATATACGGGTACTATGATTGTAAATCAACTGACTACACATACATTAGGAATCACGCTTGATGTTATATAACACTGATAATTATTGTTAATATTTACTTACAGGGCAAGTAATAGAATTTTACTTTAATTATTACATTTGTGTTTTGTAACAACACACAAAGCAGACAAAAAGACAAGCACACATGGACAGAAAGATGGATTGGTAGAAAATTGGAAGGCAAAAAAACCATAAATAAAGGGAAAAAAAAAAAAAATAAAAAAATAAAAAATATATATATATATATATATATATATATATACACACTGCTCAATAAAATTAAAGGAAAACTTTTTAATCTGAGTATAGCATCAAGTCAGTTAAACTCCTGGGATATTGATCTGGTCAGTTAAGTAGCAGAGGTGGTTGTTAATCCGTTTCAGCTGCTTTGGTGTTAATTAAATTAACAACAGGTGCACTACATGGGCAGCAATGAGATGACCCCCAAAAGAGGAATGGTTTTACAGGTGGAGGCCACTGAATTGTTTTACCTTACTCATCTTTTCTGACTGTTTTTTGCTAGGGTCAGTGTCACTATTGGTAGCATGAGGCGATACCTGGACCCTACAGAGGTTGCACAGGCAGTCCAACTTCGCCAGGATGGCACATCAATATGTGTCATTGCCAGAAGGGTTGCTGTGTCTCCCAGCCCAGTCTCAAGAGCTTGGAGGAGATTCCAGGAGATAGGCAGTTACACTAGGAGAGCTGGACAGGGCTGTAGAAGGTCCTTAACCCATCAGCAGGACCGGTATCTGCTCCTTTGTGCAAGGAGGAACAGGATGAGCATTGACGAGCCCTACAAAACTACCTTGAGCAGGCCAAAATAGTGTGTGTGTATATATATATACACACTTATAGTATATACGTAAGAATAAAACAATGGAAAAACCTTGACACTGTATTTTACATTTTCTCTCTTTTTTTCATCTTTAACACTCCCTAATATATACATCACATAGTTCATTATCTGATTTATTTATAAATGAGTGACAACAAGTATTAACATGCATTTCAAAACTCAGCCTTCAGGGGCTATTTGGCAAATCACACTTCTAACAAGAGGGTGAACAAAATGTTTAGTGTTTTCAATACATGTATAAGAGTCCCTCTGACCAAGCATGCAATCTAAAACCATGGATTTGTTTCCTGAGCACTGTAATTTAAATGAGAGTTTGGCCTCTTTCACTTTTATTGATAGTGATACTTCTTTTTTACCAGTGATTTTTTGAAGAGCCAAGTACTTATTGAAAGAGAAAACATGAGTAGAGGGAGTTGCAGCATGCTTTCTTGCATTGCACCCAACTGCACCAAATTCACTAACCCTTACATACAACACACCTGCTTGTTAAGTAATCTCTCTCAAACCTGATTCACAAACAACTCAATTACCCCTGCATGATACTACATTTGTACTAGCTGCCATTCAAAAGCTCAATTCACTCCAACACTAAAGGCAATTCTTGCTCCACCTACACATGCAGCACTTTTCCACTGATTCTAAACCACATTTCAGCTCACTGTGATTTTGCTACTTTTTAACATTTTGTAAACATGATGAAAAAGCAATTAAAAAAGATCTATCGTATTTTTATTACACTCCTGTCCCAGATGGGAAAAGTACTGTTTTCTCCTATGTCGCTAAGTGCTTTCTAACTCTACTAATGAGGTCTGACCTGCCCCCTTCCACTCCTCCCAAAGCCTCTCCAACAACAGCTTTGAAGAAGACGGCTGATTCATAAGTGCAACTTGTGTCAGCTGTGAATACTTTCCACAAACCTGCAGCAGCAACAGGAATACATAGGGAGGAGGGTGTGTCTAGCACTGAATTCCTCTTGCGGTTGCTTTTCTGTGGAATTTTATCTCAGCTATGTCAAGCTGCATTTGAATCAGCAATCTCCTTCAAAGGTGTTGTTGGATGGTCAGAGTTGGAGAGAAGCGGAGCAGGTCAGACCTCATAAGTATGGTTAGCAAGCACTCAGCAACATGGGATAAAGAACTACATGTACTTTGTCCCAGAAGGGACAGAACTGTAACAACTATCATGATAGATCTGGCAAGGCATGCAGGGCCAAAAGACTGATTTCACTTCAAGACAAAATTTCCACTTTTGCCGATTCTAAAGTCTGGTGTTACCCGATGGACTGTGCGTACCCCAAATGTTGTCCAGCTGTTAAATGAATAAGCTGAAATTTCTAGTCTGGGGTAAAGGACTTACATTTTCCCACAGTACTCTGAACGTGATGGTGTGTACTCTGCAATCAGCATTCCACAATAGGCAATCACTGTAAAAAGAAAGCACCAGCTCTACCAGGATGACCAAACAAGTAGTTTATTGCAAGTCATCAAGCATTCATTGAATGGTTTTGTTCATAAGGACCCTTTTCAAACGTGAAAATGGTGTTTACAGATCATAATGTTTTTATGTATGAGGCTTGTAAGTTGCAATAAACTATTGCCCACTCATCTTCGTGGTGCTGCTGCTTCTCCACAACAGAGTAAAAGAGGAAAATAATTTAGCAGTAAGAAGAACTGTTGGTATATAGAATAGTCCACCTCTATATATCACCTTGTAAGCTTTTTTTTTTTATAATTTAATGAGTTATATGATCCAGTATACAGGTATCTATGTGTTTTTTTGTAAAGGTAGGCACAAAGTACATAGGGACTGAGTCCTGGGTCATCAATCTGCAATAGCACTTAGGGGGGAACTTCACATAAAAAGAATAATTGCTAGAAGGAAGGTTTTTTATTGCAGAAGAGATATAAAATGTACTTCTGCAATACATGCTTCTTACTTGCTGCCAGCAAACTGTTTTAAATTGGGCACTGGGCTGTGCTTACACAGCTCATTCTACAACCTCAGCATGCCTTGGTGCTGCAATGAAATACTCCAGTACGCATGTGCTTGAGTTGCGTCATTTTCAACCAGCCAATCAAGATAGCTAAAGACAGTGAACCTAAAAGAAGACTAAGTGAAAATGGAAGTATTAGCTAGAGAGCATGAATTGCCGAAGGACAGGTAGGTACTGCAGACTTTTGTTCTACATTAAAGAATCTGTACTGAAATAATTATGGAATAAATCACTGCTGACCTCCTTCTGAAAATGCTAGTTAATTGGATGCCTACAGCCTCAATAAAGTAATTGACTCAGAACAAGCATGCAGCTAGTGAAGTCAAAGGAAAGTCAGTTTTCCTGATCTATATAGTTAGTGACTCAGAGCATTGAAAGCTTTAAATCAGAAATATAATAGCCAAACAAGTAGTGTTTTAAAAGACATGCTAAAATATGGTAGCATACATATATTCTTTAGGACTCCTTTAAGTACCCTAAGGTGTGCTTTAATTCCAATTCTGAAATGGAGGAAAAAAACCTTGCAGTGCCCCCCTTCACCACTTTGAGACAAATGTTTTTCATGAGCCCGAAGTTAGGCTTTATGGCATGGTGTAATGGCTCCCAGTTAGTATTTAATGCAGCAAAACATGCCATGCAACCCGCAAACCTTCATTATAAAATAATAATAAAGTCCAAAACATAAAGTCCCAGGTAGTACGATCTTCCACAAAATGTGTACCACTAAATTATCCATGTGTTCGAATACTGAGGAAGCCTGTTAATTGGGCGTAACGCATATGGGAGTGGAGAGGGGTCAGTCGGCAGTCATATTGATGTTGGCAGTGGAGATGGTGAGACAGAAACCTGCCTGTGTTTGATATGCACTGTACATAACACTGTGTGTGCACTGACTTGTGAGTGTCATTTCAAATATTGAATAAATGTTTTTACTGTACGGGAGCACTATCAGTCCCATCATGAATGAAATAACAGTTCTTCTGTAAGTGGAGGATTCGTGGAACAGTGGGAGCCATCTGTGGTGAAGTGAATCTGGATCCATCCTGTTGGCAGCCTGTGAATGGGGCAAAAGCGCATGTGACCCTTGACTAGCCATCGGGGTCTAACCTGGAGGTAAGCACATATTGTTTACGGGAGGTGTATGCATGACTACTACTGGTGATCAGTTATAGAAGATATTGGTGCATAGAGATATTGGGACACATGGATAATTTTGTGGTACACGTGGACAATTTGGTGGAAGATCTTACTGCTTTGGACTTTATATTTTGTACTTTATTATTACTTTATAGTGAAGATTTGTGGGTTGCTTGGCATCCTTTGCTGCATTATTTACTGAGGGGTGGAATGAAACCACTTTATGCTGCATGCAGCAACCTTATGTTGTATTATTTATTTAGATGCAATTTTTACTTATGTTTATGTGTTTGATGATTTTTGTGGTGTAAGGAGTAATCATGTAGTGGCTGCGCTGATTGATAATTAGGTTTGGGTTGTACACTATTTCCCAGTCAGTAAAATTTTTAGCATACCTTAACTTTTAATTTTAAGTTTGGCTAGAATTGGAAGGGTAAAAATACCTTTCAGGCTATTATTGGTGTCTGTGTTCCCACTGGGAAGACTTACCATCTCTACTCATCCTGGTGACCATGGTCACTGGGATAAAAAGTGGGGGAAGTTACCTTTTATCAGTATAGGCCCCTGGATCTCCCTAGCCAAAACTCCATGTCTAGCCTTTCACTTATCCCTTAAGCCTACTATACACAATCAGAAAATTGGACAAAAAACGCCACTTTCAAAGTGATCGTACAATAATATTTAATACACAGCTTTCCTCCGAATTTATTAGAAGGGACAAGCACGAAAACTTTTCTCGTACGATACCAGATCATGCGACTTTCGTTTAATCAGTACACTTTTTATCTAAAAATACAATACAAATACAATACAATACATTACATCATTTTTATTTTGTCATACAAGAATTTTCATAACTTCAGTAACCTGTTCACTTTCGATATGAGACTAGCATGCAAAAAAAAAAAAAAAGGATGATCATTCGTCTGATATTCTCATCATGTGTACAGTGCATTATAGGAGGCCGTGTGCAACTTCAGTAAAATATGTGGCTCTTCAGAGTACTCCTGCAGTTCACACCATGTTAGGTCCCAACGGCTATGCAATGGATTGTACTATTTGTCCTGTGCGTCTCTTTTGTTTACTCTTTGTTTTGTATTGGAAAATTTATAAATAAAGAGTACAAAAAAAGAGGTGGGGGAAAATCCCAAATGCCAGGCTATTAATAATTTATATAGCACCAACAATTTATGCAGCACTTTACATATTGTACATTCACATCAGTCCCTTTCCTCAAGGAACTAACAATCTAAGGTCCCTACCTCACTGTCTATATACAATCACCGGCCACTTTATTAGGTACGCCTGTTCAACTGCTTGGTAACACAAATTGCTAATCAGCCAATCACATGGCAGCAGCTCAATGCATTTAGGCATCTAGACGTGGTGAAAACGCCTTGCTGAAGTTCAAACTGAGCATCAGACAGGGGTTGTTGGTGCCAGACGGAATGGTCTGAGTATTTTAAAAACTGATGATCCGCTGGGATTTTCACGCACGACCATCTCTAGGGTTTACAGAGAATGGACCAGAAAAGAAAAAATGTCCAGTGAGCGACAGTTGTGTGGATGAAATGCCTTGTTGATGTCAGAGATCAGAGGAGAATGGGCATTCGAATTCAGCTGTGACATTCAGATGGTAGGGTCAGAATTTGGCGTAAACAACATGAAAGCATGGATCCATCCTGCCTTGTATCAATGGTTCAGGCTGGTGGTGGTGTAAAGGTTGGGGGATATTTTCTTGGCACTAGCAAGGTGTACCTAATAAAGTGGTCAGTGAGTGTACAGGCACACAATCTAGGGCCAATTTGGACAGGATCCAGTTAACTCACTGGCATCTCTATGGAGTGTGAAAGGACACCAGAGTACCTGGTGGAAACTCACGCAAGCATACAGATTTCACGCAGATAGTGTCCTGACCAGGATTCTAAGCAGAGACCCTAGTGCTGCAAGGCAGAAGTGCTAACCACTAAGCCATTGTTGTCAGCAGAAAACGAATAGAGGAGACCTGCTCTGGTGACTGCTTATTAGGAGAGGATTTCCCTTACTATGGGGAAATTTCCTTTCACCTTCTGTCGTGTCTCCAAGACACAGTGAAAAAGGGAAATCTCTCGGCAGAAGACATGGATGGTAAAAAAACACACACAGTGATTTTGACTATTCTCTACTGTGTCCAAAATACCAATATATTTAGAAGATCTTTAGGTACCATTGCAGTTGGAGAAATCAGGTTCTGTGTTTTTCATGCCATTGTTTCTATATATTTGTATATCTAAGAAAGCAAGAATTCTATGCTGCTAATTTTACAGTGTCAAAAACAACTTGTAGACAGTGTATGTATCCTGGGGAAACCAGGACATCTGAAAGACAGACACTGACGGTTCTATTTTGTTATTATAGTGAACTGTACACAAAACAGATGAAACGACTACTGAGATCACAACAACACAGAGGATGAGAAAATCATACATTTGGGCATATGTTAAATAACAGGATGCTCACATAGAAGCCACAGAGGATTAAGAATGACATGATTTCATCTGCATTGATCCTATTTAGTGTGTCTCAATTAAAGTAGGTTATTGGGTCAGTGGACACACTCGGAATTATCTGCAAAACTGTATCCTCAGTTAGCAGGAAAAAAAACAGACAGTTATATGCACAGGAAGTATATATTATTATATACTAAAAACTACATTGGTAAATTGAGTTTTGGTTGTAATTTTCTCCTCTCTTTATTCTAAATCCCATTTCCAATTTTTTTATACAGAAATCCAAACAGAATCCCAAACTCTTTTCAGAACATAAGGTAAACCTTTAGTAGAAATAGAATCTTGCATCTTTATCTTGTGGATAAGAGCCATTGCTCATAAAAGAGGGTTAATAGTACTAAGTGATAAACTTCCAACTCTGTACAAGCCAGCACCAAATATACATAAGTGCATATAAGAAGTAAAAGCATAACTAAACCAAATGGTTTCAGATCAATATTTATAATACAAGAGACTTTGTATGTCTCTTATGCCATATATACTCTCCCCCTGTCTGCTAGCAGTTTCCTGAACCGTAGACAGACAGTGACACCTGTAAAACCTTGTATAACCAGGGCTTTTTTTCAGCAGGAACGTGGAGGAACGCAGTTCTGGCACCTCCGGCACTGAGTGTATGTAATGATAAGGGATGCAAGGGTGTGCTGGATGGTCTATTGATGCTGGCTGCTGGGGGATCTATTGTAGTTGGAGGCAATCTATTTTTGCATGGGGGCCTATTGTTGCTGGGGAGGTCTATTGTTGCTGGTGAGGAATCTACAGTTGCTGGGGTGGAGGGATCTTGTATTGCTGGGGGTCAATTGTTGCTAGGAGGAATCTACCGTATAGGGAGAGGTCTATAGATGCCGCCTGCTGGGAGATCAGTTGTTGCTGCTGGGGGTCTGTAGTTGCTGGGGTGGGATTTTGTTGAGGAGAGTCCATTGTTGCTGGAGGAGTCAATTGTTTCTGGGTGGGATATATTGTTGCAGGGGGGTCTACTGTTTCTGGGGAGGTCTGTTGTTTCAGGGGTGGGATTTTCTTGAGGAGAGTCCATCGTTGCTGGTGGAGTCTATTGTTTCTAGGTGGGATATATTGTTGTGGGGGGGTCTACTGTTTCTGGGGAGGTCTATTTTTGCAGGTGGGAAACCTATTGTTCCTGGGGGAGAGGGGTCTTATGTTTCTGGGGGGGTCAATTGTTACTGGGTGGTTTCTACTGTTGAGGGAGAGGTCTATTGATGCTGGCTGTTGGGGCATCTGTTGATGCTGCTGGGGTCTATTGTTTCTAGGGTGGTATTTTGTTGCGGGGGGTCCATTGTTGCTGGGGGTGTCTAGCGTTGTCAGGGGGTCTATTGTTGGGGATCTATTGTTGCTGGGGAGGGATTCTATTGTTGCTAACTGCAGGGGATCTATCCTATTACTTTGTTAGTTTTTATTAAAAAAGAATACCTAGCACCAGAAAGTGATACTTGGTTCTGATACTTGTTTGTTTGGTGCTCAGAGGTGGGTAGGGGCGGAGACAAGGGGTGACTTGGAAAAGGGGAGTTACTGCACCTATTCTCTGAGAAAAAAAGCCCTGTGTATAACACTAGTACTAGTAACACTAATAACACTAGTAGTGCATTCAAACTTTTTCGTTTTAGTTAGTGGGGTCAAATCAACGTTTGTTTTCAACTGCAGGGACAAGAATATTTGATGGAGCAGGATGCAAAATTTCTCCCAAAGAAACAATTTTCTAACGGTGCACGTGGTTTGTATTTGGTAATGTCCATTCATTACAAAATCAAATGTTGAAAGCAAGCAAAATTTTCAAAACATTCATGAAGCTGTCGATTGTACTGAGAATTTTTGTATGAAGTTTTTCATACAGCCAGCCAGCTTTAGATGCCAAAAGTAAGTGACAGGTGATGGGACAAGTTAATTCAGTTGCACAAGGACATGGAGTGAAATCATCCTTGCTCAGCCAATAAAAATAGCTTCTGAAAACTGAAAAAGACTGGGATAAGATGGAAGTAGCAATGACAGAGTGATGAGGGAGACTGTGGAAGTCACAGCGCTGGAGGGGTTGGCAATTTACAAGGTAACGGTGTTATAATGTGCAAATTTGCTTTTCTTGATAACTGGATGACATTTACTTTGCTAAAGCACTGTGTATATTAAAAATGTCCATTTCTTTCTTTTAGAAAATACTTGCTTTTACTTTTTTTGTTCTCTCTCAGTCAGCACTGCTGATCTCTTCCAGTCTCATTTAGCAGATTCCTAGCGTTTCTAAAGCCAAAGCATTTTTTACCTTAATGCATTCCTTGCATTATGGAAAAACATGTTTAGGTAGCAGTATGCCCCCTTACCCTCTTCCTTATACATACCTGAGTCTTCACTTGATCCAGCACTGTACCTGTCTGTAGCTGCTTTCCCCGCTCTCACAGGCTTTGCTGCGGCAATGGGAGCCTTTGGTGCCCACTGTTGTCAGTCAAATCCTGTGACAAGGAGGTGGGGCTGAGCCACGCTGTCTTTGTCTATGGATGTAGGCAGCGTGGCTCGGGATTGAGCCGTAGGTGTGCCACGTTAGGAAGTGGCTAACTATGTAGACACACCAAGAAAAGGAGCCAGGAGCACCGGCAGGGGACCCCAGAAGGGAAAGATAGGGACTGCTCTGTGCAATTCCACTGCACAGAGAAGCTAAGTATAAACCTCTTTGTTATGTAAAAAAACAAGTTTGCAATCACTTTAATGCATTAATTTTAGTGTTTGTTGCATAGCAGTGCTTTGGAACTGGCTTCTTTATAGTGATCAAAGTGGAACATGCTTGGTATGGCCACTTGTAGTCTTCACTGGAAGCAGGAGTAAGGGTGAAAATGCAAATGAAAAAAAGAGACAGGGTTGGAGCATTGTCACCCTACAACAGAAAGCGCCTGTACAAGAACCCACATAGCAGAATCAACCAGTATTATTTTAATTAAACCTGGAGATTTAAACATTTTGAAAATGACAATTGATATGACATTAACATATATTTTAATGATTGGTTTTACATACTGTATATTAAGACTGGTGGGAAAGGTTGCCTTGTAACTTATCTTATTTCCTGGAGATTACCATGGTGAGATCTTTTAAAATGCCTTCGGCAGAATACAAGATTCATTTAAAATCCATTAGGGAGAATTGAACTTCCTTTGTATGGGCTGTAGCAGGAGCACACCACTATATATCCACCTTCTGGGCCTCAGAAAGATGTAAGGAATTGTTGAGTTATTTCACTCTACAGCATCTACCAGATGTGTTTTGGGTGGACTGACCCTTTAAGGTTATTTGGAACACTGAAAATGTAAAGTTCCTGAGGGATACAGTGTCACAGCATGCCTAAATGGATGCTGGCTAAGGAAGGAAAGCTAAACATAGCATAAATATAAACTAATATATGAAACCTATAGAAAGAATGTACATACAGTACATGGCTATATTATGTAACATTGAGAAGGGGGGCAAAAAGAAGAGAGCAAAGAAAAAAAGGAAGACACGTTCTGCAATTGAATCACTCAGTGGACCGTATTAACCACAGAAAAAACAAAATCTTGCCTCTAGTATAGTCTGCTGATGCACACTGTGGACTTGATTAAATAAAGTTGTAAGATCACCAGCATGGTCATTAATCTTGGGTAATGCTGCATGGTAACTTACAAAGAAAAGGTGTGTGAGAGAGGTATTCACATATGCTTATGTAATTACATCTAATATACAGTATATCTTAATTAAACCATTTATCCATTTATAGCTCTGCCCCCAATTACATCACCAATCTTGTTTCCAAATATCAGCCAAACCATCCTCTCTGCTCTTTGCATGACCTCCTGCTCTCTAGCTCCCTTGTCTCCTCCTCCCATGCTCATCTCCAGGACTTCTCCAGAGCCTCCCCCATCCTCTGGAACTCTCTACCCCAATCTATCAGACTATCGCCTACTCTGCTCACTTTTAGGCGATCTCTGAAAATCTATCTCTTCAGGGAAGCCTATCCTGCCTTCAGCTAGTAACGGAATCTTCTGTTCCTCCTACTAATCCACCCCCCACAGTTATTACCTTTTGTACCACCAGCCCCTCCCTCTTAGATTGTAAGCTCCAAGGAGCAGGGCCCTCCTAACCCTCTTGTATTGAACTGTATTGTTGCTGTATTGTCTCCCTTTATATTGTAAAGCACCAAGCAAACTGTTGGTGCTATATAAATCCTGTATAATAATAAATAATAATTTGTGTGACTGCTTATATCCAAACAAGGAATTAAAGACTAGGGGAGCAGGCAGTGGCCATGTAAAGGAAAAGTTCACCATTTGAAAAAAAAAAAAAAATACACATTTTTTTGCAGGTAAAGCATTTCATCAGCGATCAGCAGATCGCTGATGCCATGTAGGTCTCCTGCTGACCTGTCAGTATATCTGCAGTGATGTACAGCAAACAGATATACTGACAAGAAGAATCAATGCACTACCACAGCGCTGTGGTAGTTCATTGAGATCTACAATCCACTATGGATGTAGGGACTTGTAGTTCATTCTCTCACAGAACTCTGTAAATGAATGATGCACAGTGTGGGTGGGACCCTGCACGACAGCACTTTTTTTAAAAGTGAGAGCTTGTACGGGAGAACTGCTCCCTCTACTGCTGTCATTGCGGGGGGGGGGGGGGGTGGAGGTTGTTATCGCCAGCGGCTGCAGCTTTGGGAACATGTTACATGTTCCATCCTAAAAGCGGGTGAATTTATCCTTTAAATATTTTTCTTATATTACAAGGTATCATTATAATTTTCAGTTTTATTTTATTTTTCTTCCCTTTTTTTCAGTAATATATTTAGCATGGAGAAGGACACATTTACATTTAAAACAGTTCTAAAGGCTCAAAGTTTTTACCTTCATGCTTTCAGCCTCGGCTCTCTAGGGACTCTTCCTCTTTATTGGCTGCGGCTGCTGTGGGGGCACTTGGCAGAAGGGAGGGACCAAGAAGAGGTTGATAAGGGCTCCTCTGTGCAAAACCATTACACAGAGCAGGTAAGTATAGCCTGTTTGTTATTTTAAATAAATAAATAAATATATATATATATATATATATATATATATATACAGTATACAGCGCTAGCCCCTAAGGAGTTGCTGAGTTTTGGGTCCCCCTAAAGCTCTGCACTGCCAGGCAACATGCATTTTCTTCCACACTATGCATTCAGAGTCTGTAAACAGTCCTTGAGCTTGGTTTTGTGATGTTATTAAGGGGGTGGTAACTTAGATAGGGTGCAGGGGGGTATGGGATGCCCAAGGAAACTGCAAACTTGAGGATAATTATGTACAAAAATGTGGACCAAAATAGGCTCTCTTTCAAGACCCTAGATCAGCAATGGGCAAACTACGGCCCAGCGGACCTTTTAATCCGGCCCGCGAAGCTAGGCTCCCGCTAGGCTCCTCTCACAGTCCGCCCTGAAGACCGGTGTAGCATGAAAATCTGTCTCCTATGAGGATCTGCCCCCCTCGACGTATCTGCGCATGTGCCGGAGATCGCCGATCGGCTGCTAATGCCTGAAACTGGCACATGCGCAGATACGTCGAGGGGGACATCCTCATAGGAGACAGATTTTCATGCTACACCGGAACGGCGCGGGAACACGGCGAGAGGAAGGCGCGGAGCAAAGGTAAGTGAATTGACACAGGGGGGACTTGGGGACTTAATATGGGGGATGAATTACTATAGGGGGGATGAATTACTATATGGGGGATGAATTACTATGGGGGATGAATTACTATATGGGGGATGAATAACTATATAGGGGATGAATTACTATATGGGGGATGAATTACTATGGGGGATGAATTACTATATGGGGGACGAATTACTATATGGGGGACGAATTACTATATGGGGGATGAATTACTATGGGGGATGAATTACTATGGGGGATGAATTACTATATGGGGGATGAATTACTATGGGGGATGAATTACTATGGGGGACGAATTATTATATGGGGGATGAATTACTATGGGGGATGAATTACTATGGGGGATGAATTACTATATGGGGGATGAATTACTATGGGGGATGAATTACTATATGGGGGATGAAATACTATGCTTACTATGGGGGAATATTACTATACTTACTATGGATGACACATACACATCATTCATCTACTCTCGGTCCGGCCCCCGGGTCCAATATATGAACCCATTGCGGCCCTCTAGTCAAAAGGTTTGCCCACCCCTGCCCTAGATGAATCCTCCTCTTCATCCAGTTGCACATGAGGGTATTCACTGGGCAAAGGGGAGCAGAAGCTGTCAATTTAGCCAAGCAGTCCCAGATGAGTGCTAGTTGGGTTTTACACCTGACTGCCCTCTCCTCTTATGTGGCCCAGGGGATGATAGGGAAGTCACACTGATCTTTCTGTAAGCTTGGTGGGTTGGTGACTGCCTTCAGGCCTTTTGCTGGACTGGCTACTTCCCTGCTGCTCAGAACGTCCCACTTAGAAGATGGTGGTGAAGTGGAGGTTCCCTCTTCCAGCACCTGCCTGTAGGTAATCCCCTTCTCTGGGCCTCCTCCTAGGTTCCACACTCCAGCTTTCACTCCATCTTCCACCCGACTCACACTAAATCCTCCCCAGCTTCTGCCACATTTACACAGTGACACTGGTCACTATGCCCAGCCTCCTGCCAGGGAACTGGCCAAGGTCACTCAAACATGCACATCTGAGCTTCTGCCCCTCCTCCGTTTCTCCTCCATAAAGCTCTCATATTTCTGAAGAGGTGGGAGAGCTCCAGAAGCTCTAACCTTCAGAACCTCCCTAGCCTGTCATGAGGTATCCTCTCTACCTCGTTTCCGCCGGCTGATTCACCCTGCTACTTCAGCCTCTAACTAACAATAATTAAATAATTTTAACAATTTGCATGGCAAATTCTTAGTGGTAGCAAACACAGTTACTGAAACACTGGCAAACATTTTACATTTAAAGCATGGGTCTCCAAACTTTTCAAACAAAAGGCCGGTTTACTGTACTTCAAACTTTAGGAGGGCTGGATTGTGACCAGTGGAGGTTTGGAGACCCGTGATTTAGAGGCAACATTTGCAATAGTTTAGAATAATATATACTGTATATATTTGGAGAATCAGGGACTCCACACTTCTGTCATTTCTTATTTACTAAAAAAAATAATAATAGTTATGTATTTTTTTCCTCAATAAAAAATAAAAAATATCCTTTAAAAAGCAATCATCTGGGAATATTGAATAAGAACATGTCTACTCTCTTCACAAGTATTTCTAAAAAACATGGCAAAATGGGATATATAAATTATAGTAAAGCCATTCCCCTGTACTCTGCTTTTGGGAATATCTTTTATGATTGTTGATTATATGTCTATTGATTTTTACAGCTAATACATTTTCCCTTTGCTTTATTTTTCTGTTTATGTTGTTCAGATATACAAGATTATAGAAATAATGAAAAGGGCTGTAGTTACAAAATGTTAAGAATATTCAACTTCCTCAGATAAATAGAAAACATGTCCATCTGATATTTCAGCATTAGGCTATTGTTTGGATGACACATTTTAATCGATTTCAAAGAGCAATAAACACATGGATTCCAAGACACATCAATACTAGCCCCGTCAGGATCACAGGAATGTCATCCACAAGGTTTTTATTTTGATTATTTTGGCATATGCACTGCAAAGGTTATTAACAGCTAGCAGCCAGTGTTTTGGCTCTTAAACTTGTCACAGTAACTAAAGTTGTCCTTAAAGGCTTAACCTGGGCTACCGGGCATTAGTGCTTTCTTCTGAGCATGTACAGGACAGCGGCGCCTTGTACACTGGGAAAATGTACTGAACAAAGTACATTTCCCATATGAACAGATGTATCTGGAACAAAAGAAAACCTATAATGTGGAATAAAAAAGTTGCAGACAAATGTATTTAAATCCCTCGGGCTCATGTACACCTTTGCATGCATGCACACGGGGCGTTTTGATAACGCTGGTAACGTTAGCTGTGTAAAGTCATGTTAAAAACGTGAGTTTTTCAGCTATTTTTAGCGTTTTTGCATTAGCGCCTAGCGTTGTTTTTCAGAGTTTGCGTTTTTAAGGTTTTCTTTAATGAAAAAAAAATTTTTTGTCAAAAAAACATCCAAAAAACAATAGTTTGCTGCGTTTTACCGCATTTTGCCATGTTAGAGCATTTTTACAGCTAAAGAACTCCTCTAGAAACCCACTAGTCCTGGGTTTTTTCCCAACGTCGATCACAGTCTATGTGAGCATGAACACATAGGATAACATGCTGGTGGTTTACTGGTTGTAGAAAAAAATGTCAAAAGCCAAAAACAGCAGATGTAAAAACGTCCAGTGTGCATGAGGACTAAGTAGTCGGAGTCATTGGTTAGTGCCCCTTTCGGGTTTTTATCACTATCCATGTCCCTGTTGGGGATATTCACTCTCTTTAATTGTCCTGATTACCATTCATGGGGAACAGAGTGAGGATAAATCAAAAATGTTGAGTTGCCACCAAAACAAGTGCAGCACACTCCTAGGCAGGTTGCTAATAAAAAGCACTGACCTTGTATTAATGACACTGGGCAGGAAGGGGTTAACATGTGGGGTGATCAAAGGGTTAACTGTATGCTGTTTTACTATGGGGGCTGTGTGCGTACTTCACTGTAAGCACACTGCTTTGTATGGCTCTGCTTTGCAAAGCCATACAAAGCAGTGTGCAGGAGCTGACGGGGAGAGATCTGTATTGTTTACATACAAGTCTCTCCCCCGCTGGAAATCCTTGGAGATTGCCGGGTGCCGGTGGGGAATCACTGGCCGAGACCCGGTGATTGACAGCTAAAGCTGCGAATGGAACTGCAAAATATATATATACATGGTTTTGTGCACCTGTGCTGCCATGTAGCAGTATTTCTGCTATAATGTGGTGCGGAAGCAGTTAAAAAAAGCAGATTCTCAAACACCAGTACTGTGTGCAAGAGGCCTTAACAGGAAACTTAACAGAAAGCTACAATTGTTTAGTGAAGATATCTTGTGTGGCTCACAGTGCTGCTGCTGTGATTGGCTCCTCTGTATCCAGAAGACCTTGGAAGGGGTGAACAGGAGTGACCCATGCAGTGACCCATGCAGTGACCCATGCAGATCAGCTGCATGAATAAGGATGCTGTACCAGTCAGTTACAGAGAGTGGTGCCTCTGAGCATGCTGGGTACTAGTATTTCTATTCAGTGAGTACGTGATCTGGGTTCTTCCTCTTCCTGTGAGAAGGGAGTTCCAGTCAGGAGAGGCAGCTGCCTCCCTGGCTCATGATGGCAGGAGGCCTCGGTTGGGTGTCCTGAGGGCCAGAATGCTGAAATCCATGGTGCTTCTGAGAGCTGACTGAGGGGGATGTCTTCAGATCCTGTCTGGTATCATGGAGTAAGGTGACCTGCGACAGAGGGCCTTGTGAGTACTGACTGTGCTACATGGATGCTGGGACTTTTGATGTTTAACCCCCTCGGGGCCTAAATAGTCAGCTGCCAGGTGTAAGCTAGAAGGAACACTGGCTAGTGTCCAGAAGAGCAACTGTCCACTAAGTTCTACATTTCTACAGAGGGAATTTGCTCCAATCTTTGTACAGTTTGCTACACATACCTAATTAGAGAAGGATGTCCTCAAGACAGAGTATCTCACTATATATGCCTTCCCTATCCCAGTTCTAAAATAAAATAAAAACAAAAAAGTTACAACCTCTATACTGATCATTGGAGTAATGAGTGGAAGTTGTATGTACCTGGCTATAGGAAATTCTGATCGCTTGGCTGTTAGAGAAGGTCTAGGGGGAAGCCTTGGAAAGAAGCTCCTACAGGGGTAGCACTACACAAGACTAGAAGGAAAATCTTCCATTGGGGACACTTGTTCTCGTGTCATTGTATCTATCTGCCTACAGAGTCGCTCATTCATCCCTTGCCACAGGTAACCTCTTGATGTTCAGATACATGTGAACAGCGATGGCTTCTCGCAGTCTGTCAATTTTTTGTACAGGCTAAGCAGCCATAGCTGCTCACATACACCTGTGATCCAGCTGCATGAATCTGCTGATTCTTGTCACTTGAATCCATTGCATGCTCCAAAACACCTGCGTGAAAGACCTAGCAACTTGGAAACATCTGCTATTTGCTTACATTAGAGCACCATCAGCCTTTTTAAATGCTGCTGTCATAGGGAAACACAGTTCCTTTGTTGTGAACATTAAATATTAATTTTTTCCACAATGCTTTTAGATACAGAGGTGAATGGGAGCTTATTTTAAATGTCCATACTGCTTGTCCAGAATCTATAAAAACTTTAGCAGAATTATCTGTGCACAGGTTAACTTTAAGTGCTGCAGCACATTTTTTTAAATAGACAGTCAAAATTCTACTTATCAGTCACTAAATCTAGGGTACACTATATTGCCAAAAGTATTGGGACGCCTGCCTTTACACGCACATGAACTTTATTAGCATCCCAGTCTTAGTCCGTAGGGTACAATATTGAGTTGGCCCACCCTTTGCAGCTATAACAACTTCAACTCTTCTGGGAAGGCTGTCCACAAGGTTTAGGAGTGTGTCTATGGGAATGTTTCACCATTCTTCCAGAAGTGCATTTGTTAGGTCAGGCACTGATGTCGGACAAGAAGGCCTGGCTTGCTGTCTCTGCTCTAATTCATCTTAAAGGTGTTCTATCGGGTTGAGGTCAGGACTCTGAGCAGGCCAGTCAAGTTCCTCCACCCCAAACTCGCTCGTCCATGTCTTTATGGACCTTGCTTTGTGCACTGGTGTGCATTCATGTTGGAACAGGAAGGAGCCATCCCCAAACTATTCCCACAAAGTTGGGAGTATGAAATTGTCTAAAATGTCTTGGTATACTGACCCCTTAAGAGTTCCCTTCATTGGAACTAAGGGGCCAAGCCCAACCCCTGACAAATCCCCCCTCCACCAAACTTTACACTTGGCACAATGCAGTCAGGCAAGTACCGTTCTCCTGGCAACCGCCAAACCAAGACACGTCCATCAGATTACTAGACAGAAAAGCGTGATTCGTCACTCCAGAGAACACGTCTCCCCTGCTCTAGAGTGCAGTGGTGGTGTACTTTACACCACTGCATCCGATGCTTGCATTGCACTTTGTGATGTAAGGCTTGGATGCAGCTGCTCAGCCATGGAAACCCATTCCATGGAGCTCTCTACGCACTGTTGTTGTGCTAATTTGAAGGCCACATGAAGTTTGGAGGTCTTTAGCTATTGACTATGCAGACAGTTGGCGACTTCTGTTCACTCTACACTTCAGCATGCGCTGGCTGTGTTGCTGTTTTTCCCAGTTGCTTCCACTTTGTTATAATACCACTAACAGTTGACAGTGGAATATGTAGTAGCAAGGACATTTCACGGATGGACTTACTGCACAGGTGGCAACCTATCACGGTTCCATGCTTGAATTCACTGAGATCCTAAGAGCGATCCATTCTTTCACAAATGTTTGTAGAAGTCTGGGTGCTTGATTTTATACAGCTGTGGTCATGGAGGTGATTGGAACAGCTGAATCCAATGATTTGTGTATGTCAAGGTAAATTAAAAATTAAAAAAAAAGACATATGTAGGGCATGTCTGCAATACATGCACGTTTCTCCGTGTTTTTTCACATTAACCATTTTGTTGCCATTGCCAGAGCCCTTATTGCTCTTTCTGTATACATCTTAAAGTGGAGTTCCACCCTGGGAAAGTTCATCTTTAAGTAGTGGTCTCCTGCTCTCCTTGAAGAATTGGCACCTTTGGGGAGTGGGGGTACCCGCTCCCACATCCACTGCGATCATGACAGGTCCCAGAAGATTATGGGACCATTCGCAAAACACAGCACTACTCGTGCATGCGCAGTGGGCACCTGGCTGTGAAGCTGCAAGCCGGGTGCCCACATTTTGGATGCGAGCTTCGGGGAGCAAGGAGGGCAGGTGAAACTGGATGCGGTGCGTACACTGCTGGATCGTGGGATAGGTGAGTGGCTGTTTTTTAAAAGTCAGCAGCTACAGTTTTTTTAGCTGCTGACTTTTATTTTTTAACTATGACTAGAGCTCCACTTGAAAATGCACGTGCACCTAATATTATATATTTTCTGAAAGAAGAGACTGTAGAAAATAAAATGGTGGTAGTGGCAATTTTTATGTCATACAATATTAGTCGTGGTTTAAACATTTTCAGTAAAACATATACTAAACTTAAATTAGTGCACACAAACACAATATATTACCCAATTTATTTTTGTAAAATATTAAAGATGAGGTTGTGTAAAGAAAATAGGTACCAAACATGTCAATCCTTTAAACTACAGTACATAAACCGGTCTAGAAGTGACACTTTTAAAGACTATACTGTTCATCAATTTAGAGTTAACAGTGAACGATGGCCTTTCACTTCAGCATTCTGGCGATACCCACTATCATAGTGTAATCGTCATTTTATTTTAAAATTTAAAAATGGACTGAATGATTTTTATGAAAATAATTATATCCAAAGTTATAATTACTAACGGCTAAGAGCATAACTTTAACCCAGGGAATTGATATGACTGTTTTGTTTTTTTTCATTCTGTTTGGTAAAGTTGGCAGCCATTACACATTTAGTTGTGCTTTCCTCTGGGCCAAAGCTGCTGTAGTTATGAGCGGTTAAACATTATGGACATTAATCTATTTTTAAACCTAATAAAATATATAACTAATATAGCAGTATAGTGTCCGTCTTTTTGTCCAGCTTTTCTGCCCTTGCAGTAGGCAGCCTTTTTTCAGTGGCAGCACCGACGTCTGCAGCCTTTTTGATTATTTTGGAGGAGCCAGTATTTCTCAGCAGGACTGCTCTAAAGAACAAGCTGCTTTCACTATTTTTTGCCACTGGCATGCCCACACATATAACTCTTTTTTAAACTAGGACACCAGTCAGAAATGTATTCTATCACTGACTATATTACAACATTTCCAAATAAGGATGATCAAATCAATTCAGTGTGGATTAGGCTGATCTGTGTCAGGCAGATCAAGTGAATGAGCATTCTGACATGTAAAAATGTGTAAGAGAAAGAATAGATGTCATTAAAGGTTTTTATATGGAGAAAGGTTGGGTAGCAGCGTGACTGCTGAATTTATCAGTTCAGAAGCAAACATTGCTTTTTTTTTTTGTAAAGCCGATTTTCAATTAAATGCAAAGATTGCTTATTACATCAGGCCTCCCTTCTTCTTTACAAATTGCTGCACTAAAGCTGTAAAATACATCTGTGGACAAAAAAGTTAGAGAGCATACTTCCTTTACTCCTGGCTTCTACACAAGGGTGATGTCACAACCTTTCCTGTGCATTCCTAGGAATGCTGACGATCCCAAATATTGTTAAAAGATCTTCCTTCATTGTGCTGGAGCATCTTCTCATGAGATTTTCCAAATCTCACCAGAATTAATGCACCCTCCGCAGCCGAGAAGCCATGTGTAAAGCAAGAATATTTTTTTACTTTTTTGGAAGGTTTTTTTTGTTACAGCAGAGTGATTATAGCCTGGTGGCTTAAGGTGACCTTACCTTTTAGGCCCCTTTGGTTGGTTTGTTGGTTGGTTGGTTGGTTGGTTGGTTGGTTGGTTGGAGTGGCCGCCGGATTTCTGCTGCAAGGATCTGAGGATTCTTGCTGCTAAAAAGACCAAGTTATGAGATCAGCAATGGACGCTCAGCCCATTTAAACTAATGATGGGCTGACAGCGGCCACTGCTGTTCGTATGTAGCTGCACACAGAGCCGTTAGCTACAGAATAGGGACAGATGTCTGAGCCTGGACACTGTCTGCCATTACTTTAAATGGACTGAGCAGCAGCTGCTGATCACATAACCTAGTCATTCCAAAAACCACAGATTCTTGAAACAGTAATCCGGCGGCAGCACCAACCCGACCCATGAGGCCTAAGCAAAAAGTCGCTTTTGCATGTCTTATTTTATAACGTTTCCTTTATAGCAAGCACATTACAAAAGAAAAAAACAAAACAGGGCGCACTCTCCTCGTGCATTAACGCAAAAACCAAAAATGTATTAAAAAAGATGCAAAAACATACTCACAAGCCATAGAGGCTATAAAAACAGAGACAAGAAGTCAAAGGTGCCAATCGTTGGACAGTATGTGTCCTCGGATAAAGTGCTAACGCGTTTCAGAAGTCGAACTCCCTTCCTCAGAGCAATAGATCTATTGAGTATGTTTTTGCATCTTTTTAATACATTTTTGTTTTTTGCATTAATGCACGAGGAGTCACAACAGCACCGCAAACGCCTGCCAGGAGTTTGCAGAGCAGTACCATGGGCTTGAATGGGAGGCTTCAACTCCTCCTGACTCGACACGAGGAGTAAGTTTTGCCGTGACGCAACGTGACGTGATGTTAACGCTTCAGTGTGAACAGCACTGTGTGCTGCCATATGCAGAATTTTCATAGGCATTTGAGAAGCGTTAAAAACACTTCCCAAACGCCTGTCTGATGCCTGCTGACAAAGCTAAGTGAACTGAGCCTAAGACAGGAGGAAATGTTTACCAATAATCTCATCACTGTGGATGGTGTAGTTGCCATTAAACCACCAACTGCCTCTACACCATATTTCCTCTCCCGTGCCAATCGTAAGTAGATCACAGAAGCAAGGGTACACCTACAGTTCTATTAGCTTTGCTACCACTCTCACTTGATGTCTAGAAATCATTATCCAATCACAATTCATTCCAGTTTAAATATCACTGGGATCCACGTGCATAAAAACTGGTGCACAGACCTGGATGCAGAGCCTGTGCGTCCGGGTCCATGCACCAATCCTTGCGTGCAAGTCAAATTTGACTGTATGGGTGAGTCCGTAGAGCCGATCCATGTCCATTCACTTTATATGGGCTGTCTAGATGCAGCTCAATGCTGCTACAATGCTCGTAAACAAACAGTTTTTCACACTGCACATGGTTGAGCACTTGTATGAATGAGGCTTAAAATTGAATTACTCTATCAAAAATAAAAGATAGAAGGGCTCGCTGAGATAATACAAGGAGTCTGTAGAGGACACAGGACATCTCTGAACTTCTGACAAAATCAACAGGTCTTTTTTTTCTTACCGAAAATACGGATATAACAAAATGCTTCCAACGCTATATTAAACAGACCACATAAGGGAACACAAAAAGAGAAGTTAATTGTTGGGGTTTACATACAATTTAAATCAAATATCAGCAAAGCAAATGCAGAAAAGCCACTACATAACAGCCTTTATTTGCAGGCTTTTGGCTTTTAAATGTGTAAAATATACCAAATGAGTCCATTTAGCAAACACAAAGCATTCTGTACTTCAACATATTCTTTTATATCCTTACTTGTCCTGTAAAATCTTCAAGATAGGCTGCTTAAAACCATGCTATTGTTTACTACAATAAACATCAATTTCCTGTTTTGGTGCTGGATAGCTGACATAAATCACATTCAAATTGCACGCAGTTTTTACCTTGTCTGTTCTTGATTTCACATTAGCTGTGATTGGTAATAAAAAGGTGAGCATTCCCAAGCTTTTTACAGCTCTGATGTGCTAGCTAACCACTGTAAAGAAAACGAACAATAGGCTGAACTACTACCACTGTGCTCGCCAATCGCCATGTGCTCTCCTGCTGTGCACTGCACCAGCCATGCGAACAAATTATTATAGGAAGGGCCAGGAACACACTGGCTGTTTGTAAAGACTTTCTATCTAGGTCTGACAGTAAATGAATCATGACGCATTGTTCAATAGGGAGCATTCTCTTGTTTAAAAAAACAAGTTACATACTGAAGAATAAAGTATTTACTTTAAGGAACTATTTTATTACTATTTTATGTTCAACAGTCAAATCATTGACTTGACATATATCTGTAACACTTTGCTTTGCTTTCTTTAACACAAGCCCTTTATTCTCATCTAACTATAACATCTTTAGCACTGATTGTGTTTTTTACCATGCTTTCGCACCTTTATTATTGCGTTTTTCACTTTTCTTTGCAATAGGAAGTCTAAAGAGATGTAGCGCTACCCCAGCATGGACCACAGATATTAACTGGTTCTTTCCCAAACAGTACAGAGGCCGCCAGTCACTCAAGCACCAGTCCATTCATTCCAGCTCCAATAAACAATCTAGAGGTTGTCTTCTTGTGATTTATTGCTTGTAGAACTTGTAACAAGAGAGGGATTGGGGCTTGGGATACTCCAAATCAAAGAGCAAACTGCAATTAGAGGACAATCTTCTTCCTGAAGCAAATATGAACAATGAACAGTCTACTCCTTCACAGCTGAAGATCACGGTACTTCACAGTAAAAGCATCTATTTTTGACTGGTATTTACAAAGTATACATCTGCTCTGCATCCATGCTGTCCATACTGTATGTGCTATTGATGGATTCCTTGACACTTGTTTGTTACATGTTATTTATAAAAAAGAATTATAGAAGAAAAAAAAATATGTGGTACACATGGCAAGTAGTGATCACCAATGGGGATCTCCTGCTATCCACACATAGTCTTGCTACACTGAAAAAATGAGCTATAAGTAAGTAGTTCTTGACTGCTACATTATGACTGCAGCCCTGGTACTGCCTATTGATGAGTTTGAGTTGATGGAGGGTTCGACTCAAACACTAGCTGTTTGAGATTCAACAAAAAAGGCTAAATTGGCCAAAAAAAATGAAATTGGCCTTTTCTCCTGCGCCAAACCTTTGGCTTGCTGGTTGGCTTCAGCCTACAGTCATTTTTTAGTGCCAGCATCACTATCACAACTAAATGAATAACTTCTTACCCACCTGCTGAATTGTTTCACATAGTAAATAAGCTAGTGGGTATCCTGGGTGACCAAACGTGATCTTGACCATATGCGATCAATGATGTTGTTGTTTAAAGTCTGCAGCCAGTCCAGGAGATGTTATATTGAGTATGCTGTCCAGTTCTGGTCACCAATCCTCAGGAAGGATTTGTTTGAACTGGAGAGAGCCCAGAAAAGGGTAACAAAGCTAAGAAGGGGGGTCTAGAGGACCTCAGTTATGAGGAGTGACTAGAATCATTAAACTTATTCTCCCAGGAGAAGAGGTGCTGAAGTGGGGATAGTGATATACAAATGGGGACTCTAGCATTATTTATTTTAGGTACTAGCACTGTCAATTTATGCAGCACTTTACATATTTATTTGTACATTCACATCAGTCCCTGCCCTCAAGGAGCTTACAATGTAAGGTCCTTAACACACATTCTAGGGCCAATTTAGACAGGATCCAATTAACCTATCAGCATGTCTTTGGAGGGTAGGAGGAAACCAGAGTACCCAGAGGAAACTCACACAGGCACAAGGAGGACATACAAACTCCAGGCAGGTAGTGTTGTGCCTGGGATTTGAACCAACAACCCTAATGCTGGTAGGAAGAAGTGCTGACCATGTAGGCACTGTGCTGCACATTAAGGTGAAACTTTTTATTCTTAGTTCTCTAAAAAAAAGTAATTTGGCCAAACAATGAATTTGGACAAGAAACCCATCCCTTTATCTCATATGCAAGCATAGCAGCGAGACCCTAACTGTACCAAACATCTATCCAACTATATGGCATAGTAAATAAAACTCCCTCTTCCACTGTACCAGCTACTTCCCCAATATCAGATACACTTTGTATTCGACTGTAGCTATCTCAGAAATTGTGATGATAATGCGTTGGGGGGGGTACCATCATTGTGCTCTACTTTTGTATCCTTTTGCCATAAAACCTAATTGGAAATTATCCTTTAACCGCTTGCCTACAGGGCACTTATATCCCCTTCCTGCCCAGGCCAATTTCCAGCTCTCAGCGCTGTCACACTTTAAATGACAATTGCGCGGTCATGCAACAATGTACCCATATGACATTTTTATCATTTTTTTGTGACAGATAGAGCTTTATTTTGGTGGTATGTAATCACCTCTGGGGTTTTTATTTTTTCTTAAACAAACCAAAAACCACAGAAAATTTTGAAAAAAAAAAGGTTTTTCTTAGTTTTTGTTATAAAATTTTGTAAACAAGTGATTTTTCTCCTTCACTGATGTGCGCTAATGAGGCTGTAGTGATGGGCACTGATAAGATGCACTGATGGACACTGATAGGTGGCACTGATGGGCGCTGATGAGGAGGAACTGGTAGGTGGCACTGATGGGCATTGACAAGCATCACTGATGGGCACTGAAAGGCAGCACTGATATATGGCAATGATATATGGCACTGATAGGCGGCACTGACTGACACTGTTAGGTGGCACTGACTGGCACTGTTAGGTGGCACTGACTGGCACTGATAGGTGGCACTGATGCGCACTGATAGGCGGCACTAACTGGCACTGATAGGCGGCACTGACTGGCACTGATATGTGGCACTGATTGGCATTGATAGGTGGCACTGACTGGCACTGATGGGTGACACTGAAGGGCAACTCAGATGGGCACTGATATGTGGCATTGATGTGCACTGGTAGGCACTGATATGTGGCATTGATGTTGCACTAATGGGCACTGGCACGTGGCACTGTTCAGCACTGACAGCTGGCACTGATGGACACTGACAGGTGGCACTTCTGGGGCCACACTGATCATCAGGGCACACTGATCATCAGTGCCCTGATGATCAGTGTACATGTCCTGTCTGCAGAATGCTGATTACCGGCTCTCCTCTCCTCTCGAGCTGTCAGCGTGACAGCTCGAGAGGAGAGAAATGCCGATAACCAGCATTTCCGTGTTTACATGTGATCAGCTGTGATTGGACTTGCGATTGGCTCTTTCCGTGGATTGGTGATCCGCTGTGTCCGAGGGACACAGCGCACTGCCGATCACCGTGCTGCACACTCCCTGAGCTGCGCAGGCGCGGTGAGAATGGAAGGACGTCAAAAGACGGCCTATCAGAACGAGATAACCACCTTGCGCCCATCATTGGACTATATGGTGGGCTGCAGGTGGTTAAAAAGAAAGTTCAGTTGTAAACTATGAACATTTCTCTTTCTACACTATTCAAATAAATGGCATAGATTGTAAGCTCGAAAGAGCAGGGCCCTCGAACCCCTCGTGTATCACATTGTATTGTTTTCGTACTGTCGCATGTTCTGTCTCCCTTTGTAATGTACAGCGCTGAGCGAACTGTTGGCGCTTTATAAATACTGTATAATAATAATTATATACCAGCCAGTTTTGTCATGGTTATAGCACCAGAATTATTTCTCTAGAAGGCCCAGAAACTTCTCTGAATGGTTCTGGATACACAAACAGATTAGTTGGCATTTCTCATATATTTTGCAATTCCAGTGAACTATTCCTGTTCTGAGAAAAAACAATCTTTCAAAGGCACAAATGACTTGCAATAACGACTTGCATTTTCTCAAGATTGTGAAAGGTTTAGCAGGAATCAATACACCTCATACACCCAGTATGCTCTGAACAGGGAATGAAATGGGATGCCAGCTAAGTGATAGAACGGCATGCACGGATCACTCGGGTGGAAACAGATAAACCAGATGAGTGACCTGGAGTGTGGCAGAACATGCAGAATACGTAGATGAGGGAATAGGTCACATCTGTTGCACCCCAGTATTCTGGATCTAAGTAAACACTGGAATGTTGTCTACCAGCTGGAAACAATGACAGCCAGAAACAAGAGCAAAGCTCTAAAGTTAACATGGTGTAACAGAGAAACTGTTCTCCTGTATAGTGGAAATGACATATGTATCAAGCATACATCCAGGTAGTAAAGATCTCCCCAGAGAAGAAAGGTAAGTAGAAAAGAGATTCTACATTGCCCAGCAGAATGGTGGCAGCAGAAACAATAGTTACATCATTTATTATATAGTGACAATAACGTGGAATTAGGTCAGGCAGTATGTCACCTGCACTACAGCAGGGACATGTTTATATCATACAACACAGAAAGACCCGATTACTAAGACCGAACCACTCCAGGGTCCAAAGGTTGTAAAAGAGAATGTCAGATCTACAAGTTAGTAGTATATATTTTGTGAATATCTATTTTGCTATCACTGCATTTATGTCTGTATGCACCATTTGACCATTTGTGTGTATCTTAACCAACAACATCACCAAGCTACGAATTCACTCTCATGTTATCTCTTGTTTCCACTACTGCAACTCCTTCCTTGTTGACATAATGTAAGTCTACACAGGCTATCCCCCTTAAATCTATAATGAATGCTGCTACCGGACTCATCCTCCTTAGCTTCTATTCAGTTTCTGCCACCCCTTTCTGCCAATCCCTCCTCTAGCAAATACAATTTAAAATATTAACAATGAACATAACCATCCACAACTCTGCCTCCAACTACATCAGCAACCTCATCTCAAACTCTCAACCAAACCGCCCATTTCTCTTCTCCCAAGTCCTTCTGCTCTCTAGCCCCCTTGTCACCTCTGCCTATGCTCGCCTCCAGGACTTCTCCAAAGCCTCTCCCATCCTCTGGTACTCCCTACTCCAACCTGTACAGCTAGTTCCTACTCTGTCTGCTTTTAGACAATCCATGAAACCTTTCTCTTCAGGGAAGCCTATCCCGACTCTAGGTAGCAACTGAATCTTACTATCTCAAATCACTCATTTATACCCAGTTATTAACTTTTGTATCACTTCTCATTTTCTCTATTTTGTAAGCTCTCCTGAGCTGGACCCCACTTATCTTCTTATCTTGAACTGTGTTGTAACTGTACTGTCTCCCTTCTTTTTCCAAAGTGCCGCACGAACTGTTGGTGCCAGTTGTGTTTCGCTAGTGGGGTGCGGGGGGTGCGGACTGCACCCGGGTGACACCCGCCAGAGGGGTGACACCAGGATATTTTCAGTCGGAAGGTGGCAGAATGGAGTTCTGCCATTTCTGGCGCTGGCCCTGTGCTTTCCCCTCACTACTGTCACTTCTAAACACAGAAGCCAGGCTTCTGTATTTAGAAGTGACAGCACTCCTGTCCAGACCGATACACTGAATCCTCCCCACTGCTATTCTCTGCACACACAGCCTGCCATACTAGAGCCGGGGGAAACTTTTGCTAGGCTCCTCCCTAGCTCTGTGTCTTATGACAGGTTATAAGGAGGAGCCAGGGTGAAGGGCATCTCCTGCCCTACATTTAGCCGTGCCGTATCTGAGGTCTGTGTTGGGAGATGAGATTTGCGGGGAGAAATTCAAAGCATTTGATGTTCTGTTATTTGTACAGGAAGGGGGAGTGGGGCTGTGCTTGGAGGGAGAAGAAGTCAAGGGATTCAAGGGTGGAACTCTGCACCCTGTACCTAGCACCCTTTAGAACTCTGCACCCTGTACCCAGCATCCTCCAAAACTCTTCACCCTGTACCCAGCACCGTCCAGAACTTTGCACCCTTCAGAACTTTGCACCATGTACCCAGCACCCTCCAGAACTCTGCACCCTGTACCCAGCACCCACCAGAATTCTGCACCGTTCACAACTATACCTAGCACCCTCCAGAACTCTGCAACCTTCAGAACTCTGCACCTTGTACCTAGCACCCTCCAGAACTCTGCACCCTGTACCCAGCACCCTCCTGAACTCTGCACCCTGTACCTAGCACCCACCTGAACTCTGCACCCTGTACCTAGCACCCTCCAGAATGATGCACCCTGTGTCCAGTACCCTCCAGAACTCCACACCCTTAAGAACTCTGCACCCTGTAGCTAGCACTCTCCAGAACTTGGCACCCTGAACCTAGCACCCTCCATAACTCTGCACCCTGTACCCAGCACCCCCCAAAACTCTGCACCCTTCAGAACTCTGCACCCTGTACCTAGCACCCTCCAGAACTTTGCACCCTGTACCTAGCACCCTACAGAACTCTGCACCCAGTACCTAGCCCCTCCAGAACTCTGCACCCTGTACCCAGCACCCTCCAGAACTCTTCACCTTGTACCTAGCATCCTCCAGAATGATGCACCCTGTGTCCAGCACCCTCCAGAACTCTGCACCCTTCAGACCTCTGCACCCTGTACCTAGCACCCTCCAGAACTTGGCACCCTGTATCTAGCACCCTCCATAGCTCTGCACCCTGTACCCAGCACTCCCCAAAACTCTGCGCCCTTCAGAACTCTGCACTCTGTACCTAACACCCTCCAGAACTCTGCACCATGTACCTAGCATCCTCCAGAACTCTGCACCATGTACCTAGCACCCTCCAAAACTCTGCACCCTTCAGAACTCTGCACCCTGTATCTAGCATCCTGCACTCTGTATGTAGCACCCTCCTGGTATTTAACACCCATTTAGGACCCTCCCACACCCAGTTGCTGTGGTGCACTCAACCCCCACACCCTCCTACCCCTGAGCAAGGTGGGGGGCGTGGTTGAATTCCTGCATCCGTTCTCTAAGAAAGAAGTCCTGTGGCAGGCTAGGTGGGAGAGCTGTGCCAATGCGCCAGCCTGCTTAGTGCCCTACTGCCTGTCCTGCTGTCACTCCAGGACAGAGCACTGTGGCAGGCAAGCAGGGAGAAGGGGGTGTGATGCCAAGTTTTACCGCACCAGGTGACACCAACCCTAGTGACGCCACTGGTTGGTGCTATACAAATCCTGTATAATATTAATCATCTAGATTGTCCAAGAACAGTATTCTCACAACTCCAAGATCTGTTCTACATTGTTTAATCTCATCTGCCCGCATGTTGTAAAGCGCTGCGCAAACTGTTGGCGCTTTATAAATCCTGTATAATAATAAAAATAATCTCCATAAAACAACAAATAGTCCTGCAGTCTATCCTCATCTGTGCTTGCCCATTACTGTATTACTGTTGATCATAGAACACTGACATTTTTTTTACATAATGTTTTCTTTTACAGGACTTTCTAAACTTCGTCCAATATATTAATGTTCACTGTCTCCTGATGCACTTCAGTACTAAAAAAAGACTAAGCTCTGTTCAAATCTAGGAGATGGCTGGGATACAATATACAGAATAATTTTGAAGATTGAATAAGAAAACAAATACTAAGTGATCATAAACTTAAATAGATTGAGTGGCGAGCTTTGCCCTTAGAAAAGCAACCTCCTCTGGAGCAGTAATACTTCTGTTATCGAGGAGACCTTTAAAGCCTAAAAGGTGGAATATCCAATCAGCTCCACATGAGCCCCTAAAGGAAAAGTGTCAGGACCTTTTCAAAATGACACTACATCCACCAAGTAAGTAATCTGGAAATTCAAGAATCCTGACCTGCAGGTGGCCTCAGCCTCCTGACTTTTATCAATAAAGACATTTATATTTATATACTTTTTAACCTTACTTCAGCAATACATGGGTAAAGCTAAGCTGAAGAAAGGTTTCTTGAATCAAAAGAATTCATTTTTATTTTACTCTGCTCAATATTTTATCTAAATTAATTATTAATAATGTTTTATAAAATCTAATAGCATCGTTTTGTAGATATTTTTATAACAGGACACACTGGAAATATGATTCCCATCAGATTTACCACCCTGAAGCAGGAAAATAGAACATGATTAAAAGGCTCACTAATAAATACAAGCATACCATGCCTTCTATTACTCTGGTACAAGCACAGGCTGCCTTGTCTGCTTACTCTCAGCTGTGATACTATCACCAATCAACTCTCCAAATTTCATTACAGTAGCTGACAGTATATCCGCTCTCACCTAGCTGTTTTTCTTTCACGGTTTTGGATCAGCGGGATGATACCATCCTAATATAACTATGCCATATGTTAGACACACTTTGGACCTAACAGGCATGCTCAGCTATATGCAAATAGTGACTTTGAAAAAGCTGGTATTGGTATGGGGTTTTCAGGCCCCTACAGTAGCAGATGGGATGGTGCACCCTAGTGATTGATGCCTGTAGGATATTGTAAATATATATATATATATATATATATAGTGCATATTCACGTTATTGACCAAAAGGATAGCCAAGCACTCAGTATGTTAATTTATACCTTTGTTATGTTGGGTTAACCTGTTTTTGGACAAATATGTGGAAAGTCAGGGGAAGTGTCAGAGCACTGGTAGGAAGAAAAAAACAAACCAAATGCCTGATTGGCTCTGAGGAAGAGGTACAACCTCGAAACACGACAGCCATCAGTTATCCAGAGGTCTACAGTCCCCCATCAGACCACCTTCAGGGGTCTTGGACCACACTGCATCTCTTGTGACATGCTTTTCATTTGATTTGATTTGATTTTATTTGATTTGATTTGATTTCTCTTGTGAGTACTTTACTTTTTATCAATAAATGTCATTTTTAAAGGTAATGCACTAGGCCTGTGCACCCTCTTTTTGTCTTTTCACATAGAGTTCCAGAGCAGGTTATTTGCAAATCTACCAGCATTGTAAAATGCAAGTTTCTCTGATTAGATTTGGAAAGACGCCCTTGTTTATGAGAAATAGCCTTTTTAACCTCCCTAGCGGTCTGATTACGTCAGTATTTCTGTGCTGAAAGTGGTACATTGTTTTCAATGAAAATATGTTGTTTTTTTATTGTAGGCCTGTAATTCTTAGGAATAACTCACTGAAATCTGTCCGTATGATAAAATTTGAAACACGAAATCATAAATTATAATATAATAAATAATCATAAAAAATAATAATATAATAATAAATTTAATTCAATAATGTAATCAAACCAAAAACACTGAAATTTTAAATAAAGCGCCAAGTTCACACATCACTGAGCTTAGGGAGGTTAAAGAGGTAGAGTCTTTACCTATTGTAAAAGGGTAAAAACATGCAAGTTTTCCTTAAACAGTATGAGAAGTATATGGTAAATGGGTTTAAGGTGTCTTAAATATTCCTAGTGTACTTGTTTATGGTGAAGAGAATTTCAATGTGGGTGTCCTGTCCACCTTTGTACAAGGATGTTAAAGATTGCAGTTTTGCCATAAACAAGATAAGGAGTATCTATTTAACTTTAGAATTAAAATCTATGTATACAGCTGTTCTAGGTCTAGAGACATTGTTTGTTACACATAAGATCAAACATGCTCATAAAACCAACCAATCAGATTGCTCAACACTTTGGTCAATGGAAAAAGGTGTATATTATGGAAGGTTTTTTGGCTGAGTTGTGACAGGAGAAAGTGGGTCATCTGAAGGTGTCTGATGATTGCATGAATATTCTAAGTACCCTGTCATCTGCCTTGTCTGTACCTCTGTTTTATGGATTGTTTCTGAGCTGATTAAATGCATCTCTCTGGAAAAGAATTGTTATATTTGCTGTGATATAAGACAACAATGCTGAGCTTCAAAGAGACCCCTTTACTTAAAGTGGAACTACACTGTATTTGAGCACCATAAACCAAAAACACTATTTAAACATTTTTAATATTCAAAGCAAACCTATCCATCCATGTATACATTTTGCTGAAAAATCATTTTGAACCCCCCCCCCCCCTAGTTTTTCTGGCTGTGGCCATCTTGATTAAGGGCAAATGATTCATGTAGCATTTACTTCCTGGAATCCATCTGCCCTTAGCTCAGACATGAAAACAGAAGGGTGTGCCTCACTGAGAAAACCCCTCCTCCCCTCCTGAAGACTCCTGAGATATATGACATCATTTGCCTAGGCCTGGAAACCAGGAAGTAACTGAAATATTAAAAAGAAACCTAAAACAAGTAAATAAGATATACTTTCCTATATATTTATTTATGGTAGCAGCATAAAAATTAAAAATAGTCAATGTTGATTGAGTGCTGGTTCACATATATGTGGATCGGATGCGGATTGAACATGACATGTGAAATAACATTGCTTCCTAAGGTCCCTGTTCACATGTGCCCGGTGGTAATTGTCTTTTCCTACAGGAAAAAAATAAGAGGTGTTGCACTATGGAGGTCTGCTCTTCTCTTGCATATGCGCCCTGTTTGTGAGGGAAGGTATTTGAGAGGAACCCATAGCTTGGAGGAGGATCTTGATTTAAGTTGGTGGAGGCAGTGGAGTATCAATATCCTGGCAGAGATATATATTATATATACAAAGCCTTGTGACCCGCAAGGGTCGAATATTGAAGGTGAGGGGGCACTTTGACTATTTATGAGGGGAGTCACTTCAAGAGTCATGAAGAGCACAATGGCAGCATGGAGTGAAATCATTACCACAGCGTATTGAACACTTTTATTATTTTACACAGTGTGGCATCACTAATAATAATTTTTGGATTTGATTTTGCATTATATTTTGTTTAATATTTGTCACTTTGCACAGTTTAAGTGTCATTCTGTTGAATATCACTATTTACCACTAGGGGGTGTATAATTTACGTGGGGGATTTTGCACTATATATGTTTGTAGATTGATTATAATTTTGAAGGATATAAGTTGAGCGCTTCATCATTTATATTAAATGTTGATTGAGTGCTGGTTCACATATATGTGGATCGGATGCGGATTGAACATGACATGTGAAATAACATTGCTTCCTAAGGTCCCTGTTCACATGTGCCCGGTGCACTGACAGTGTGGATTCAGTGTGGATTGAAAAAGAGTCCTCTCTGATTTCTGAGCAGTGCGGTCCGGTTTAGGTACAGATTACAGGCATGTCATCAATTGTGAACAGGATATAATCCTGACCTGAACCTGATGTAAACCTGTCCTGAACCTGATGTACACCTGACCTGAATCGCTGAACAACTATTGTGTCAATTAGCTGTGAAACCTGAGCTTCAGTCCGCTCCGTGAATCCACACCGGGGGAGTGAAGTTCCAGTTAAAAAAAAAGAAAAGCAAAGTCTTGAAAGATAACATGTTTCATACTTACTTTTCTGACAGGTGGTAAGTCAAATAGAGGTCTTGAAGTATTGAGCTCTGCCATTTCAAAGCCAATATTTCTAATTTTTAGGGACTCTTTAATGACTGGCATAGTACCACTGGATTGGTGTAAGGCCAATGTGGTGCCTATATTTAAAAAGGGATCAAAATCTTTACCAAGTAATCATAGACCTGTTAGTTTAACTTCCATAGTTGGGAAGATACTGGAGAGTTTAATAAAAGACCACATAGATGAGTTCTTTCTGGAAAAAAAATATTTTATGCAACAGACAGCATGGATTCATGAAAGACAGAAGTTGTCAAACAAATCGAAATTTCTTTTTATGAGGAGGTGAGCAAAACTTTGGACAGAGAGGTGGCGGTGAACGTGGTATACTTGGATTTTGCAAAAGTGTTTGACACAGTTCCCCACACACGGCTAATTTGTAAGATAAAGTCTACAGGCTTGAAAAAATCTGTATGTAAATGGCTAGAAAACTGGCTAAAAAGATCATATTCGGAGAGTAGTGGTTAATGATTAATACTCTGAATGGTCTAGGGCTGTCAGTGGTGTACCCCAAGGTTCAGTGTTGGGACCCTTACTGTGTAATATATTTATAAATGATATAGGGTCTGGGATTAAAAATCCCATTTCAGTCTTTGCAGATGACACCAAGCTGTGCAGTGGAATAACGTCCTTACAGGATGTCTCCAATTTACAAGCCGACTTCAATGCACTGTTTAATTGGGCAACTATGTGGCAAATGAGGTTTAATGTTGATAAATGTAAAGTTACACACTTGGGGGCTAAGAATATGCATGCATCATACATACTGGGGGGGGGGGTACAACTGGGGGAATCAATGGTGGAGAAGGATCTGGGAGTTCTGGTAGATCACAGGCTTAATAATGGCATGCAATGCCAAGCTGCGGTTTCTAAAGTGAGCAAAATCCTCTCTTGTATTACAAGAGGTATAGACTCCAGAGAGAAAGATATTATTATGATGATCAGTGCCCTGATGATTGGTGCCCAGCAGTGCCACCCACCAGTTCTGCCCACAAGTTCCCAGCAGTGCCGCCCACCTGTGCCCAGCAGTGCCACCCACCTGTGCCCACCAGTGTTCATCAGTGCCACCCACCTGTGTCCATCAGTGCCACCCACCTGTGCTACCCATCAGTGCCCATCAGTGCAGCCCAGCAGTGCCGCCAGTCAGCGCCCAGCAGTGCCGCCCAGCAATGCCACCAGTCAGTGCCGCCTATCAGTACCCATCATCAGTGTCAGCTCATCAGTGCTGCCTATCAGTTGCATCTATCATCGTGCCACCTCATTAGTGCTGCCTATCAGTGCCTCCTATCAGTGTCCATCAGTGCCGCCTTTCAGTGCCGCCTATCAGTGCCTATCAGTGCCCATCAATGCTACCTATCAGTGCAGCCTCATCAACGCACATCAGTGAAGGAGAAAAATTACCTGTTTGCAAAATGTTATAATAGAAACAAAGAAACTTTTTTAAAAAATGTTTTAAATTTTTTTGTTTATAGCGCAAAAAAATAAAACGGTGAGTATTTACCACCAAAAGAAAGCTCTATTTGTGAGAAAAAAATGATAAAAATTTCATATGAGTACAATGTTGCATGACCGCGCAATTGTCGTTCAAAGTGCGGCAGCACTGAAAGCTGAAACTTGGCCTGGTAAGGAAGGGGGTATAAGTGCCCGGTAGGCAAGTGGTTAAGGGGGAATATGATCCACATGTATAAATACATCAGTGGTTCATATAGTGAACTCGGTGTAGAGCTATTCACCCTGAGGTCATCACAGAGGACAAAGGGGCACTCTTTACGTCTGAAGGAAAAGAGATTTAATCTCCAAATACGGAAAGGTTTCTTCACAGTAAGAGCTGTGAGAATGTGGAATAGACTCCCTCAAGAGTTGGTTCTGACCAGCTCAGTGGATTGCTTTAAAAAAGGCCTGGATTCTTTCTTAGATACACAGAATATAACTGGATACTAACATTTATAGGTAAAGTTGATCCAGGGAATATCCAATTGCCTCTCGGGGGATCAGGAAGGAATTTTGTTTCCTGCAGGAGCAAATTGGATCATGCTTTGCTGGTGTTTTTTGCCTTCCTCTGGATCAACTGTGGGTGTAGGATTATAACTTTATTTTATGGTTGAACTGGATGGACTTTTGTCTTTTTTCAGCCAGACTAACTTTGTATGACTATGTAAATCTTTACACTCTTGCAGTGCTGCTAGTATCCGACACTTCCAGGTCAAATAGCATATCCACTGTAATTTCTTGTGCTGGCTGCTATACAGTATATGCACTGTGGCTTGTAGTGACGTAGTAGTTGGCGCAGGAAACAGCAGCATCCACTCACACCCTGCAGCACACCTGAAAGTGTAAGGTAGCAGGGGCTCCAGTAGTTCTACAAGAGTGTAAAGATGTTTCTCACCACCCACCAGAAAGGTAAGTATGAAAATTGTCCTCTTACAGAATGCTAATGCTTTATTTTTTTTAATCCAAGCCACAGGTTCTTATTAAAACAGCTTTTAAAACTGAAGCCTAAGCATATATAATCTAAATACAAGTGATATGTGTATTTCTATGTGAATCTTGGTGTGCTTTGTGTATTTCTTCCAGATCTGTGCAGTAATCCAGTGTGAAATGTTTCCTTTTTGCAGTAGTTCCTGTAGTAAAGACTGGTCACTGCTGTTCTCTCTGATTGTGCAGGGTGACTGGTCTTGTATTCACCCCTCCTATTGTTTTTTGCAGGCTGGCTGTAGTGAATGGAGCCAGAACGACCCCAAAAACAGCTCTGCTCTCTGTACACACAAAGTGGATTTTTATCTTTTTTGTCTTTTGAGCAATACATTTAAAATAAATATTTTGTACTTGGTAGAGAATTTTAGTTTTTTTTTTTATCAATTATCATTGCTTTTTTAATTTTATTATTTGGTATGAGAATGGACAATAAAGGTGGCTACAACATTTGGCCAATATAACAACACAAAAATAACAGTATTTGATAGTTGGATAAAGGACGGTTGGTCTGTTATCCAACAACTGGAGGAAGAGGGATGGTCTGGGCTATAAGAATATGGAATATAATTTAGGTTGGAAGTGAAAGATCAATTGGGGGGCCGTTAGGTAAAAGTCTAGTTTGAGAATATTGAAAACATTGTACTATGGATTTTTGGGTATCAGCAGGCAACGTTTGAATGAAAGAACAAAAAATGTCTGGGCCTTTGTTTCCTTTTGTAGGGAGGCCTCCACATGTCATTGCTATTTTAATGTTAAAAGTATAAATTTTTTCCCTTTTGCTGGTATGTGAGATGAAGAGATAAGTCAAGTTTTCCTTTTTGAAGAAAAGGAAACAAAAAAATCTGTATCCAGCATGACCAGTTGATTATAAAGGAACAAAATGGTATGGCAAGTTCACTGTCTAGATCGGCAAAGGGACTCAAAGGATGTCAATGGGTGGAAAATACCTTTCACTTTGGAAAACAATAGCAAGAAATATCAAATCTGGACCGAGCTCTAGAAGCCCAGTGGAGGATCAGTCATATTGGCAAAGTTTACAATGTACAGGGCTGAATTTTGAGATGTGAGATCTGCTGTTTTAATGTTAAATGATACCAGCCATGTATAGTAATAGATATTACCACTATGAATTAATTTGTAAAATAACCAAAACACTGCAATACTGCATTAAATTGTTACTTCTTTTGAAACAAACGTATGAAAAAGCATTTTCCTAGAGTAGGAACATTTACGTGCTCAGAAGGTGGAAGAATGCACACGTCCATTCAGAACCAGCAGTTTCCGATGGGCAGAATTATGCATGTTTAGGCAATCACAGAGGTGTGCATAGGCAAACACAAGGTTGCAGTCAAGTGTGCAAACATATGTGCATTTCTTCCTCATGCTGCTTGCAGTAAATGACCCTACAGATGTTGTGTGTTTAATTCAGTGGAAGTAAATGGTCAATATACACGCTGTCTTGACTCAGACACACAATGATCACATATACACACTTTATGCATCTGTACAAAGCTGAAATGGAACCATTTTCTCCATTTTCTGCTCACAGACATGCACGGCTTGAGTGTAATAAATAAAATGCATTTGTATTTAAGTGCCACCGTAACAATCTTTTTTTTCCATTTAGAAAAGTAATACTGTTGCCACAATCCCAGTAGGCAGGGATACACATTTCAGCAGTTTGCATCATAAGGTATATGAAACATTCAGGTTGTGTAAAATTAAAAACAGCAGCTTCATTTCTGCAAAAGGTTCTGATCATTCAAAACTATTCCCCAATAGATTGATTCATGGTGTGCATACATCCAGAAAAAAATGTGCAGTGATTATTACAGTTAAGAACTGGTCCCCAACCAGTGGCTCAGATGCTGCTCATGGCCAGCAATCAGCTTTTCAGTGCCAGTCTTCATATCAGCAGCATCAAATACATGTCATCAGCATAATTTGAATTAGAGATAAAAGTACTTTTCATAACAGTACCAAACCAATCCTGGTGACACAGCCAAGACGTAAATACAATACGGCATCTTTATTGTCCAGAGAATTCTGTATTTACTGCTCGGGCCTGCTCAGTGACTTCTACCTCTCAACAGAAGAGATGTCCATACTGTACCAAGACCAGAGAAGGAGGGTAGGAGACAGACTGGCTCACAGAAAATAATGGCAAGTCCTTCACAGACACCATCATCAACTACCATGCTGTAGTTAACTATTGACATCAGATGCCAGAAAGAGTTCAATACTGATTTTATCCAGAAATTAATAAAATGCAGTTCAGGTTTGGGCACCACTTCACAAAAAAAGATATCAGAGCACTGAAAAAAAGTGCAGAGAAGGGAAACCAAATTGAGGAGGAGCTCAACTATGGGGGAAGATCAGCAGAACTGAATGTATTCTCTCTTTCATTTTTTTTAATTCTTTATTTAAAGGTATGCGACCTAAAGTGGAACTTTACTCATAACAACTTGTGAAAAAAATAATTTTTAGCAAGGAACATTCCACATTAATAATTATGCTCCTGAAATTAGAATATTCTGTAAATTGCCTCCAGCATTGTTCCTGTTTCTTTTGCTGGAGGCTGCCATTTTGTTGAAGCCCAGAGCCCTGAGCAACAATTAAAGTAGAACTAAACCCCCCTATTCTTTTCAGTCAAGGAAGCTGCCATCTGTTTGATCTGGAACTGCCATGGTGCTGAACATATGATCAGTTATAACACCAGACATTTGATGGTTTGACAGTTTGGTTCTGAACACAAGCAAATGTGACAGCTTTCCTGGCATGCCGGGAATGTAACTTTTTTTTAAACTGTTAAATGGGTTTAGTTCCACTTTAATCTTTAGACTGTCAGTAGATCAGCCTCTACAAATTTGGCACAGTGCCTAAAATTGCCTAAAAATGGAGAGCAACTGAGCATGTGCAGAGAAGGTTGAGACAGTGTATTATTGGACTGTAAACAGTATAGGCACTTATTTTTTAATGTTTTTCATAGCTACACATGCAAAAGAGGGCAGCCTGACGTGATCTAGCAGGACCTATTTTTCCACTTTAACATAACAGTATGACAAGTCAGCACATTCTTGGTGATAACTATTAGCAGACAAACAAATAAAAGTCACAAACAACGTAATATCTGAATTTATTCTCTATTGAGAAGTAGTGATTAAAGGGATATGATCAACATGTATAAATACATAAGAATTCAACAGAGTGAAAAGTTATTCACTTTCAGGTCATTACAGAGGACAAGGACAATTAAACCTCCACATATGGAAGGGTTTCTCCCTCAAGAATTAGTTCTGGCCAGTTCAGTAGATTGTTTAAAAAAACAGTATGCATTTCTAAATGGCATAACATATAACTGAATATTAACATTTATAGGTAATAACAACAGAGGTTGTTGCTCGAGGGAATATCCAAGTACCTCCTGGGGACTAAGAAAATAATTTTTTCCTCCCACTAGAGTAAAATGGACAATGCTTTAAAGGGGTTTTTGCCTTCCTCTGGGCCAACTGTGGGAATAGGATTCTGTATACGGAGGCTTTATTTTTATTCACTTTTTCTATTGGTTGAACTTGTGTCTTCTTTCAGTCTGGCAAACAAAGTACTTATTTAGCTATTCATAATTATTTTTTAAAAAGCCTCAAAAATGCCAATAAAATGTATATATTCACTATATTAAAAAAAAAAAATATATATATATATTTATTTTAATAAAGTACAAGCTTCAGAAGTGTCCACAATAAAATGTACAAATCAGTTCTCTTAAGTAGAGAATGCTTGCAAACAGGTTTGTTTGACTGCTCACACAACACATTGATGCAGTGCCACATCATAGCACAGACTGCTACAGCCCCATAAGTTTATGCGGAAAAAGCTTTTATTCTGGGTCCAAAAGCAAAAAGCAGGCAATGGGGGAGATTCACTAAAATGGGAGCAGTTAGAATCTGGTGCAGCTGTGCATGGTAGCCAATCAGCTTCTAACTTCAGCTTGTTCAATTAAGCTTTGACGATAAAACCTGGAAGCCAATTAAACCAATCAAACCAAATAAACCATTTGTAGAACTGCACCATGTTTTTAAATATCCCCAATGGTAAATAAAAGGGTTGATTTACTAAAGGCAAATAGACTGTTCACTTTGCATGGGAATTTGCAAGGGAGTTTTCCCCAGAACTTGAGTGAGTGAATGAGGTGAAGCCCTGACAACTTTATTATGCAATCATGTTCAAGCAAAAATGTGTTTTTGTTTTTTTTTCATTGCATGTGATTAGGTATTCTTTGCAAAATGAATTTTCACCATGTTTGCTAAGCTAAGTGAAGATTCCATTGCTAAATTAACAGTATTTGCCTTTATTAAATCAGCCCCAAAATGTTAGTCACTCACCCTCCCATAAAAAACATAAAAATAAATGGTGTAGCTTTCTTTTTATTAATTTTGAACTACTAACACTGTTAAATATAGCAATTTAACAAATATCGTTTGAATGTTCACAAAGCATGAATACTAAGACAATAGACAATGATCACAACAGTATGCATTGCATGCAATAAGTCTCTTATTATTCAAGCACAAGTAAATACTAAGAGAACCCATTTTGATGGTGAGCGTTAACTTATGTCCAGTAAATCCCTAGATAAGTCTGATATTTTTATTAGACCCCAAACCATTTTTTATTATTTTATTTATTAAAATATTTTCATTAGAACATTTTCAACAGCCATAACAAAATATGGCTTGTTATCACATAAAGAAATACCAAGACATTTCAAATTCAACCTTCGGTGGTCTTGTCTCAAGTGTGTAAGAATGTGACAGGTAGTAACAACACATACTCTATAGTATACAAGGTCACAGCTTCTTATTCAATAAAGTCCTTCAACCATAGTGTATAGGTCATGTATCTAAAAGATATGGTATCCTTATATATATAAGTAAAAAGATAAGAAGAAGGGTTGGGAGAGGTTGTAAAGGAAAAGGAGAAAGTCTGACTATCAGTCTGGGTCAGCTTCTGAAGAGGGGTTACAGTATATATTTTAAAAGAGGTGCCTAGGCAGACCCAGGAATCTCACACCCATTCAAAGATAGTAAGGGTATTATTTAATTTCGTCATGAGAGCTTTTGTAAGTTTAACCTCTCTAATGTGGCAAATTGGGCTTGGATGGTCTGGGTTTCCACCTCAAATATGTTGCAATTAGATATCTGGATGTGGTAAAAACATGAAGAAGGAACCTTCTAGTGTCCTCTGTGGGAGAAGACCCTACAAGTATGTGGAAGGGTCTGGTGAAACTTTAAGTTGTAGGAGAGCGTAAGTTAGAGATTCCACTGTTTGCCAAAATGGCTCTATCTTTGGACAGATCCAAAATGATAAAGCGTTATGATTGTTAGTTCCACCTCCAGCAATTTTGGAATTGAGAGTGTGTGATACCAATAATAAAGGATCTTGAATTTATTTTCCTTATAGACAAGGCAGATAGATGTTTTGTGGGTTGGCATGCAAATTGTAATCCATTCCTCTATTCCTCTGTTTATTCAGAATCTCTTCCCATTTAGCCATGTAATACTTTAAGGGTGTACCAGTCTGTGGGATCATCAAGAGTTGGCATATACATGAGATTAACCCTCTACAGGTTGCACCCATAATGCAAAGCTTTTCAAACGTGTGTGTGGGGAGAGGGAAATTAGTTGAAGCAAGATAGATTGTGCAAAGTGTTTAATTTGGAGATAATTGAATAGAGACTATGAGGCCAAGTTGTACTGTTCCTGGTTTTAAAAGGCAAGAAACATTTGGTCTGTGTCAATAAAGTTCCCTATGTCCAAGAGGGAGTTGAGTTTCAATAGCATAACCATGTGACTGGTGGCAAGACTAACTGGGATGACCGGTGTGTAAAGGAATAATATCATTGGAAAGGCAGCTGACGTCAGAGCAAAGTTCTTCTGGCGTGTTTTCTAACAATGTCTTTGATATCAATGACCCCTGTTTGTTTGTTTACCAAAACTTTCTTTTATGAGAAATCACCTGTGACTTATGCCAGTCACTAGCAGTAAGTAGTAAGTAAGCCTCATGGCTTGATGTGGGTCTTAATCATCCTACCTGCCCATACTGGCATGGCCCAGGTTGGGGGCAGGGCTAAGCTAATACAAATCCTGTTGACATTGTTTCTTAATCATCCTACCTGCCCATACTGGCATGGCCCAGGTTGGGGGCAAGGCTAAGCTAATACACATCACAAATCCTGTTGACATTGTTTCAGCTTCTTTTGACCCTCCCCCCAGGCAATGCACAGTGCAGTGATGCTGTCAGTCAAGCAACTGATACTGTGCTAAGTCACATTGATAAGGACGTACCCCACTGAAAATAATGTGATTTCTCTTGTCAAACGACTCTGTGTGACTCAAGTCAAATCAGCAGTCGCACTAGTGTGTTTACCAAATGTGAAGTGAAAGAAATTAAAAAATGTTGGGCTCTCCCTAGAACCAGGGAAAATCTTCCAGTTTGGACACTAGCTCTAGTAATCCTGGTAACAACCAAGGATTACCTCATTTTGAAGAGATTTCCTCTCACTACCTGTTTTTGGCTATTGAACAAGAAGCGAAGGGAAATTTCCCAAATCTCACAGGGATTATATTACTCCCTACTCCAGCTTTAAAAGCTTTTAATCTGCAATTTCATTCCTGGTATTGTGTCCTATTGTTTATACATAGCAATATCCCATGGGTTTGCAACCCCTTTAAGGTTACATATTCTAAAGTGTTTTTAGGGTGCTATTTCTCATAGTTACAGTGGCTTCTTAACAGTCATCCTTGAACATGGCTCACAAGTTGAAAAAGGTAGGGACCTCTGCAGCTTGACGGCTTGCCACATTCATCCATCAAGATCTAGATCCACCTTGGCAGCTTATATTCAAAACTGACTAAACGAAAGGCTGGTAACTTTAGCAAATGTTTATACAGAGCAAATGCAGAAATGATCCATCTTCAGTGATGAACGATCCTAGCTGGCGAATTCAAAGTTCCACTGCACCCACACACTGACAGCATGACGGAAATACTGACACATACAATTGCAGCGGACCCATTCATTTCACTGCTCACAGTTACTATGCTAATCCAACAGTCACTTTTACCACTACTTGAATATTGTCATCAGATCATATGACTGTCTATTTCAATAACAGAACGTAATGCAATTACATCAATCAAACTCTTATACTGACTCATGATACAGACTCTTGAATCTACATTAAATGCAGGCACAAAAAAATAACCAGGCGTATTAAACTTATTTAGGATTAAGTTGGTCATATATGTTTGCTACTTTGTCCTGCTACGGCTTCCACAGCCCTTTCACAGCAGCACTGACAACCTTATATCCCCACCCCACTTCCCAAGTTCAATTGTCTTCCTTTCTGTCGCAGCCCTTCCTGATGTCTAATGGCACCAAACAGGGTTGTCCGTTATTGCCGTTTCTTTTTATTCTTTGCCTAGATCCCTGGCTACTGCCATTTGCTCCCACCCAGACATATGGGGGGTCCCTATGCGACAGAGGGAATAGAAACTCTCCATTTTTGCAGATGATATCTTGCTCACATTAACAAATCCTCATCTTTCTCTCCCATCTTTACATGCCCTGTTATTTCAGTTTGCCTCTTTGTCCGGTTATAAGGTGAACATTTCTAAAACAGAAGTTATGCCTCTTCATATTCCCCCTGACCTTTTAGCCACTTTACAGCAGACACCCCTACAGGTGGTGTACTCACCCCTTAAATATTTGGGAGTACAGATAACCCCTACTTACTCTTCCCTTTATACTGCTAATTGCCTCCCTCTTTTCCAAGAAATTCTCAATACATTGAAACTATGGGACACCTATATATCTCTTAATTGGGAAGGATAAATGTTTTAAAAATGTCTATATTCCTGAAATTACTTTATTTTTTTGAAACGCTGCCTATACTTATACCTTTATCCCAAATTAAGTCCCTTCAACGCCAATTTTATTTGGCACAACAAAGCTCATTGGATAGCCAGTTCTGTGGTGTTTTCTTTTAAGTCTTGTGGGGAATTAGAAGCCCCGGATGTTATTAAATATTATTATGCTACCCATCTATGTTGCTTCATGGTCTAGCAAATATGCTCCAAATAGATGGTTGGATATTGAGATGATCTGCATATACCCTGCACACCCTTGCTCTCTCCCTCTACCCACATTGATGTTACACTGAACTGGTTATGTTATGTTATGACTCTGATGTTGTTCACATTGATGATCTGGCATTTATGCTCTACTACAGTGTTTTTCAACCTTTTTTGTGCAAAGGCACACTTTTTTCATGAAAAAAATCACGAAGCACACCACCATTAGAAAATGTTAAAAAAATTTATTGAAAAACTTTTTGACTTGAGGGCCGCAATGGGTTCATATATTGGACCCGGGGGCCGGACCAAGAGCAGATGAATGATGTGTATGTGTCATCCATAGTAAGTATAGTAATATTCCCCCATAGTAAGCATAGTAATTAATCCCCCATATAGTAATTCATCCCCCATAGTAATTCATCCCTCATATAGTAATTCATCCCCCATAGTAATTCATCCCCCATAGTAATTAATACCCCATATAGTAATTAATCCCCCATATAGTAATTCATCCCCCATAGTAATTCATCCCCCATATAGTAATTCATCCCCCATAGTAATTCATCCCCCATATAGTAATTCATCCCCCATAGTAATTCATCCCCCACAGTAATTAATCCCCCATATAGTAATTCATCCCCCATATAGTAATTCATCCCCCATAGTAATTAATCCCCCATATAGTTATTCATCCCCCATAGTAATTAATCCCCCATATAGTAATTCATCCCCCATAGTAATTCATCCCCCATATAGTAATTCATCCCCCATAGTAATTCATCCCCCATAGTAATTCATCCCCCATATAGTAATTAATCCCCCATAGTAATTCATCCCCCATATAGTAATTCATCCCCCATAGTAATTCATCCCCCATAGTAATTCACCCCCCATATAGTAATTCATCCCCCCTATAGTAATTCATCCCCCATATAGTAATTCATCCCCCATATAGTAATTCATCCCCCATAGTAATTCATCCCCCATATAGTAATTCATCCCCCATAGTAATTCATCCCCCCATAGTAATTCATCCCCCATAGTAATTCATCCCCCATAGTAATTCATCCCCCATATAGTAATTCATCCCCCATAGTAATTCATCCCCCATAGTAATTCATCCCCCATATTAATTCATCCCCCATATTAAGTCCCCAAGCCCCCCCTGTGTCAATTCACTTACCTTTGCTCCGCGCGTTCCTCTCGCCGTTCCGGTGTAGCATGAAAATCTGTCTCCTATGAGGATCTGTCCCCCTCAACGTATCTGCCCATGTGCCAGTTTCAGGCATTAGCAGCCGATCGGCGATCTCTGGCATATACGCAGATACGTCGAGGGGGACAGATCATCCTGACAGTATCACGCTCCGCGGGCCAGATTAAAAGGTCCGCCGGGCCGTATACGGCCCGCGGGCCATAGTTTGCCCATTGCTGTTCTAATGATTGGTCTATTTGTGAGCTGAGGCCACATGTTTCGGATGAAATTGCAATTTTTCCCACGGCACACCAGACAATATCTCACGGCACACTAGTGTGCCGCGGCACAGTGGTTGAAAAACGCTGCTCTACTAAGTTCTCTCTCTCTTCACCATGCCCCACATTATCTAATGTATTCTTTAACCCTCTAATTTCTGATAGCCCATCCTATGCATGGCTCCTTGGGCTCAAGCCACTCTCTTTCAGCTGCTAAGCCTACTACTCGAAGGTTCTGCACCTTTAATGACCTGCAAGCCAAGTACCACATTCCCAAACATATGTTTTTCTCTAACCTTCAAACTAAACTCTATTTTTCTTCCCTTTCCTCATCCCTTACTTTGCCTAAACCAACTACATTTAAATACATCTGTGCCCAAGACCCTCTATCAATTCTACCTAATATCTTCCATTTACAAACTGCTCCATGCGGCCTCCCCTCTTACCGAAGGCCTCCATACTTACACTTGTAAATGATCCCACATTTTTGAGCGGCCTATCATCCTCTCTTGCTGGGACAAGATTTGGTACTTCGCTTCCAAAATCTCCCATTGCGTGGTGCAGAGAAAGGCTGCTTTCAAAATTTTAATGTTTTGGTACAGGACGCCTGGAGTATTACACCACCATGACCATTCACTTTTTGCTGGCACTGCAGCACTGATGTAGGTTCTCATTACCATATCTTCTGGCAATGTAAATTGATTATGCAGTTTTGGAATATAGTGATGTCTCTGCTCCAACGATTAATTGAAGTGTCCCTTGCACTGGAACAGATACATTACCTTCTGGCCCTTCCCTTCCCAGGCATTAGTAAGCTTGAGAATAAGCTATTCTCTTACATTTTGCTAGCTGCTAAGAGAACCATCCCATTAAATTGTCTGTCTTCTGTCCCCCCTTCTCTAGCCCAGCTTTTGAATATTATAGCTGATATTAGGAGAATGGAATACCTAACTGCTTTAGTAAATAACACTCTGTCTCGATTCAACAAATTGTGGGACACCTAGGACAATTCTGCATATGTACTTCTTCAATTGTATGACTTGAAACACATTTAATAAAAAACACAATTATAAAAAACTTATTTAAGGACATTCAAGGTAAAGGTTGCCCAAACACAATGGTCCAGTCAATCCATAGGCTACCATCTATCCATACATACCAAGACAAAAGACTGTTTTATGTAACGCCAGACATAACCCCCATTTTTCTTTAGAGGGTAACTCCACTTACCTGGAAAAAATATAACAAATAAAGAAATATTGTAATTTAATGTTATTGAGCATTAGCTTTCTTTTCAAACTTCAGCCGCTGTAATTTTCTGTAAAATTCAATGCAATATGGCAACCTGGAGGCATTGGGTACACCTCCAAAAATAAAATTTCTTGCTTAGGTGAAAAAAATTGCACTATGATACAAATCATCCTCTGCAACAAAAATAGTAATTTTTGGTGAGATACTCCCTAATGGTTAATCACTTCTAAAGGGATGCAGACACTGCAACATTTTTGATCAAAACCCTGAAAGTTCATCAGTTGCCAATAATTAGAATTAGTTGCTCCCATTCAGATCAACACCAACACTGCACAAGACATGATCTAGCAAAGAACTATACATTCAGAGCAGAAACAAGTAGGAATCTGCAACAATGTTTGCCAAAATCATCCTTGCGATGTACATTAATCACCCAGAGGGGATTGTGTTTTTTTTTAATAAAAGTGAAGTTATCTTTTTTTACTATATTTTTTTAAAATTTAGATTGCCCCAGGCAAATGCCTTGTTTGCCTTGTGGTAAATATGCCCCTGGCTATACCACACCCATTCCCCTAGAATGCAGATTCCTTTCTTATAAAAAAAAGCATACTAGAATGTATCCATTAAAAGGGTATTTCTCCAAAACTGTATTTTCTTTATTATTTCTTATTTTTGGATGGAGTGGGTATAGATTAGAACACTAGGAGGCTGCACAATCCCTGACCCCTGTCTGGACAGTGTTCTGTGTTGATCACATGCACTCTCCCAAGAAAAAAAAAAAAAAACCCTCTAGCAATATACACCAAACTGAGCATGTGCAGAGTGACTTCACACGATATGTCTTATCAGGAGCTAAGAGGGGGACACTGGAAGAAGGGAAGGATCAGAGAAGTCAGGATCAAACAGCCTTTTTACACAATGCAGAGGATTAACCCCTTAGGTTCCACAGTGAGTATAACAAGCATGCTTTACTGTATATACAGACTGATTTTACTGTTGTGGGTTTAGTAACACTTTAACTACTTTGAATCCTTATGCTACTAGCCTTAGCACCCATTCTTGTGTAGAGTAGGCTGCTAGGTAAATTTAGTTGGCTCCTTTGTAGTTGGAGGAACAGGGGTTGATAATTTAGGGCTGTTCAGTGTTTCACAGGCTGCTGCTCTGATTGCTTTCCCTGTCTTCTAGAGGATTCTAGAATCATAGTGGGAGGAAACACAGAGTGGGCAGCCTAAATATTTATGGAATTTCAGCCAATCCCTGTGGAGGTGTGCCCAGTAGGTGGTGAGAGAGCTCATAAGTTGTTTGAGGCCTGAGCAGCAGAGTGCAGTGTTCCTGGGTCCAGTTCTGCAAGAGTTTTAGAAGTCCCTATGTTAAAACATTGAGCTCCCACCTAGGCTTAGCTGGGGGGGGCCTATTCACAAGCTTAAGTCCTGGGCTAATTGGAATTTGAAGCCTTTGTGAAGACATCGAGGTCCCAGCTAAGAGTAGCTGGGGAGCCTATTCACAAATTAAAGTCCAGGGATCAAGTTGGGTCTGGAGTAGCTCATGGGAGAGAGCCAGGAGGAAGTTGGTGGGAAAGAGTCTAGCTCTCCTATAGTGGTGTGAGTCTATATCTCCCTCACTAGGTAGAGCCCGATGGATATTGGCAGGAAGTACTTGGTGATCTTGTGGCTAAGTGAGTAGCTGACCCTCAATGCTGAAGGAAAAGTGACTGTGTGTAGCTCAGGGATCAGCAATCAGTAGATTGCGATCTACCAATTAATTGCGGCCAGGTGACTAGTAGATCACGATCTGGGCTTGCTTACCCACCATCCCAGCAATGCAGAGGGACTAACTGTAAAGTTGAAGCCGTAGTAGGAAGCAGGAGCTACATAAGTCGATGCCTCCCTCCCCTGTAGTGCTGGCTCCTGTCCCATGCGAAGTGATACCAACTGCACTCCATCTCTTATCCCGGCTAGCGGTCTCCAGAGTGGTGCCAGCAGCAGGAAAGAAGAGATCTTCAGGTCAGTGGGAAGCAATACACTGGGCATAATAGTATAGGACTGCTTTCACACTGATGCTCTGCCATTTACCCACACCATGGGTGCAGTGCAGTGTACCTGCAGCTTTCCTGGGTTTGCTGCATGTAGCCATAGACTTCTATTATATCTTGCAAGTTGGGAGCAATTTCTGAAACTGCACCAAAACTCCTGAATGCAGGAGTTTTGGTGTGCTTTCAGAAAGTGCACCAAACCTGCAGGATATAATAGAAGTCTATGACAAAATGCAGCAAACCCAGGAAACTCACAGGTGTGAGTACACAGTTGCGGGACACCTGCAGAGTGCCCCATTTACTTGAATAAGTGATGATTTGCAGGCAGTAACACCCCCTGAAAGCAACAGGGGGTTTAATTCTTGTTGCTGCATGTGTACACCTTAGGTTACTGCCTCAGCAGCTAATGGGGCTAGGGATTGGGGGTAGTAAAACTGCGACTCAACTGAAGGCTTTTACCACCAACCAACTTTACATGTGAACGAGCCCTAAGGGTGCAGCTGTTGAATGCAACCAAGGGTTCATTCACAAGTGCAGCAGGCACTGCTGCTCCTCTGAAAAGCTATCCGAGTGTGTTTGACAGGTGGTGAGGAGGTGATATGTTGCTCTCTCACCATCCAATTTAAACTCATGATTCCCATGTAATGCACAAAATTACTACATGGTAGTATGGCAATTAGAGGTTTAAATCAGGTGTGAGGAGACAACACTGTGCCTGGTGATCTTTGACTTATCCGTGTTGTTCAGGTAGATCTCCAACTCTTCAAGGTTGCTTGCCTCTGGTGTAGCTTTTGTTGAACTCTGGAAGGAGTACAGGTCACCTACAGCATAGGAGATCCTGTGGGACAATCATTTGTTTGCATAGCCAACAGTCAGTGCAGTGCAGCCAGGAACTGAGAAGTCCTCAAGATACCCAGCTTTATAGTTCCAGGGTACCCCATGCTCCCTTTCCACTATCCCAGTTCAACATTCCCAATAAAACCCCAAAAAAGAACCCCCGGACTGTTTTCTGAGTCAGTGGAACAAATGCTGTGTGCCTGGCTGTGGGTGCTCTAAGGAAATAAGACCAAATTCACCAATGGCTCTTTAGGGGTGCACTACACTTAGTAATTATATAGGAAGGTCAATTATATTTATTTGTTTTACATTTTTTGTACATTTCTTCAGTTGCTTTTTGGTTTCTGGCCTAGGCCAAAATTATGTCATACATCTCAGGAGTCTTCCAGGGTATTTTCTTTTTTCATCTGGAGGAGAGGCTTTCTCAGCTAAACACACCCTCCAGCCTGTATGCCTGAGCTAAGTGCAGATGGATTTCAAGAAGTAAATGCTGCATAACTCATCTGCTCTCACTCAAGATGGCTGAACTGGATGGACTTTTTAATATTCACAGCAAACTCACCCATCCATGTCTCTATGTTTTATTTTGTTGATAAATCACTTTTAGACCGTCCCCGGCATTTGAAGCACAGCCATCTTTACATGGTTACATAGTTTGTCTGGCTGAAAAAAAAAGATTTTTTTTCTTTTTTCAGCCAGACAAATTATGTAACCATGTAAAGATGGCTGTGCTTCAAATGCCGGGGACGGTTTAAAAGTGATTTATCAACAAAATAAGACATAGAGACATAAATGGGTGAGTTTGCTGTGAATATTAAAAATGAATTAAGTAGCGTTTTTAGTTTCTTTTGTTTAGGAACACTTTAGTTCTGCTTTAAATCAGAAATGCATGGCCCGTAATCCTTCATTACTCTCAAACTGTTAGGGATGTATTTGAATTGGACTGAAGGATGAGGCTGCATAATAAACAAACTTTGAATCTAAATCATCCTCTAAATGTAAGAGGAAACTTACACTATTTATTTAACTTTCTTTTGCTCTGCTCTTGCAGTACTACCTTGAGCCTTTCATAGTCCATTCTTTATCCAAAGCTCCTAGCCTAAATCACATAGGTCTTTTTTTCACACTCTCCAAAGATAAGGATCCAATAGCTCAGATAAACATTCTCACAAACACTGGCATCTGTTGATTGGAATCACTTTCAGAAATTCATTTTTTCTTCAGTTCCTAGAATTACCTTTAGGAAAGCAAGTTCAATCATACACATTCCACCCACGAGCCACTTACCCAAGCTAGGCTCTGCACCAAAGATTCAAGTAGACCTATATGACAGCAATCTATGTAACCATTTGAAATATTTCATCAGCAAACGTGGTAAATTGAACACAGTCCTTTTAATCCTACTACAAAGGAAACCTTTTATAAATGACTTTACTTCTAAATATATCCATTTCATAATAAATTTTCTCCAGCGTCTGTGTGGCCTGAAATCTACTCACTGTATTTTGCAGAAGTTAAGCACAAGATTGGGTCAATATTGCAGGATATCCAAACGTGTTCCATGATTCTATTAAATCGTTTTTCCGCTGTACATCAACACATCACTGTTAATTTGTCATTAACAAATTTGGAGCAAATTATTTTAACATTTTTTATCTTAACCACTTCCATACTTTTACCTCCTTCCTGCCCAGACCATTTTTCAGGTTTCAGCGCTCTCACACTTTGAATGACAATTGTGCGGTCATACAACATTTTACCCAAACTAAAATGTTATCATTTTCTTCACACAACTAGAGCTTTCTTTTGATGGTATTTAATCACTGCTGGGGTTTTTATTCTTTGCTAAATTAACAAAAAAAGACTGAAAATTTTGAAAAAAAAAACCCACGTTTTTCTTTGTTTCTGTTATAAAAGTTTGCAAATAAATAATTGTTCTTCATAAATTTAGGCCAAGATGTATTCTGCTACATGTCTTTGGTGAAAATAACCCAAATTAGGATGTATTTTTTAGTTTGTAGGAAAGTTATAGAGTTCACAAACTATGGGATAGATCTGAATATTGATCAATCCTGAAGTTCTGACAGCCAATCTAATTTCTTGAGGTCCAAGAATGTCAGAACAGTACAGATATCCCCAAATGACCCCTTTTTACAAAGTAGACAGTCCAACGTACTTCATAAGAAGCATGGCAAGTTTTTTGAAGTTCTATTTTTTTCTCATAATTTTTTGGAAAATGAAAAAATGAAAAAAATTATTTTCACTATTTTATTTTTACATACTGTCACCAGTGCAGTACAGCGTCATCATATAACTGGGATGGTGGTGATCAGGGACACTGACTGGTGACAGTATGAAAAAAAAATATATACTTTTTTTTTATTTTTTTTATTATTTTGAATTATTACTTTTTTTTTTTTTTTTTTTTAAAGATTTCTTTTTTCATATTTCACTATGACCAAAGTAGTACAATGTTACCATAGTAACATTGTACTACTTTGGGGAAGTGATCATTTTTTTTTTTTTTTATACACAATTTGCTTGTAGCAAAAAATTACTTTGCTATAAGCAAGCATTTCCCTGAATGACATCAATTCATTCAGGGTTTTTCTTTTTTTTTGTGCTTAGCTGTGATTTGGCCACGGCTAATCACATGACACAGCTGGGCTGTGATTGGCCCAGCTTGTGCATGTGATTGCTGTGACCATTCACAGCTAGACACACTAGTATACAATGGATGGCATGAATGAAGCCATCCATTGTATACAACTGAAATGTGACCTGCTGTGATTGGTCACAGCAGGTCACATGGTACCGGCAACGGGGCCGGTACTCAGATCTGTCATCGTCCGTGTCTGAGGTATACAGCCGGTGACAGATCGCGCCGCTGCGTGGCTCTGCAGGTGTGCAAGCTGTGCATGCCCGAAAGGACGCCATATGGCATCGACCCAGAACAGTGAGGGTTTTCGCCGGCCGCCATTCGGCCATAGGCCGGGCGGGAACCAGTTAAGGTTACTCGGATTTTTAGAAATTTCCACTGTATTAAAGCAGAATTTAACTGTATTTTAGCACCACAAACTGAAAACACTATTTAATTCAATTTTTAATATTCAAAGCAAACTCACCCATCCATCCATGCTCTTGCAAAAACATCCCCCTAGCATTTCTAGCTGTGGCCATCTTAACTAAGGACTTTCATGTAGCATTTACTTTCTGTAATCCATCTGCCCCTAGCTCAGACATGCAAGCATTAGGTTGTACTTCAAGTGGTTGTAAACCCTTACATATACCCAGTGAAGTGACTGGCCTCAGATGATACACAGAGGTGAAAGAAATCCTCCTGCATACGTTGTATCTGTTTATCTGCCGCCATCTGTCATGTACATCTATTCAAAGTGCAGAATTTATAGAGAATCTCTCAGCTCTGAAAAGGAGGGGGTGGGGATCTGAAGCCACACTCTGCAGAGCTCACTGAGAGCTGATTGGAGGGAAGGGACACCCCCCTTCACGCAGCATACAGGAACAGAGCTGGGGCTCTCAATCACAGGCAGTGTGCTGAAGGTCCCTCCCTGATCACCTTTTTAGCTCTTGGTGTCAGGAGACACCTGAGACCAAGAGACAAGCACACACTATAGAGGGATATACTTTGCTCATGTCTCAGGTTTACAACCACTTCAAATGAGAAATCCCATCTTTCCCTCCTCCAGATGAAAGAAAAAAAAAGCCCATGAGAACTCCTGGGATAAATGGCATCATTTTGGCCTACGCCAGAAACCAGAAAAAAAAAAGTTTAAAATAAGTAAATACAATATACATTCTTATCTATTTACTAAGGTTAGAAGCATATGGATTAAAAATAGTTAATGTTGATTGAGAGAGTTTTGTTCCGCTTTAATAATATTCTATGTTGAGTCATTTTGTATTGACTTACTTATTCACTAAGCAGATCATGTTTCAGCCCACTTTTGCCATTTCACTATCTGCATCCTAGATTGTCTCCTATTCTCTACCCTGCATGCCTTTCACATCTATTCAGTCCTCCTTTTACCTCACTTTCCCTCCTAGGTAAACAGGATCTGTGTATTAACATTATCACTTCTTTACTGGAACTGTGGCATTCCTAACTTAAATGTATAAAGGGTGCGGCGTTCAAGCAATAATCAATACAATAAATGTAATAAAATATAGATAAGAACTAAATAAAATCGATAAAGTGACTTGTGACAAAGTGCTAACATATAAAGTGACTTAAGTGATATATATTCCATCACTGTAAAAGTGACTCCTGGTGACCAATAATGATGAAAATAGATAGTCCAAATGTGAATATAAGAGATCGAAATATCTCCAGCGATAGGTGCTCCGTTCAAACCAAATGGTGAGGTGACCGTTATATATGATAAGGCTGTGCAGTCACCAGATGCACAGTTAATCTGCGCACGTAGAGACAATGCTCCTGTGGGGGACGCTCCAAGCTCCCGTAATAAATTGGTCTAGTCAGGTATTCCTCTTCCTGTTCTCCTCAGCTGGCAATGTGGCCATTAATTCCTCCTCAGAAATTGACCATAACTCCAAAAACTCCGCTGTCACCTTCAATAATAATGAAGTACATTTCTGCACAAGATTCAGCAGCAAATCCTGGGACATCAAACAAATTCTGTCCAAAAATTGAAATATAATGAAGAACGACCCCACTCTTAGAATGAGCTCCCTGATAGACCTACACTTATTTTTAGAAAACCCAGAGACCTTAGGAGTCAAATAGCGCCAAGCAGAGTGCGCAAAACCATGACATCCAACCCGGGCCCGTGGTCAATGATATTTGACCAAAAGGGAAACTATAGGTGTGGCATCTCAAACTGTGGCACCTGTGGAGTTATATGCCATCGGAAACAAGATTTCACAAGTACTGACGGGAAAAGGTATCCCATTAAACAGTTCATAAATTGTGGGACCTCCTTTGTCATCTATGGCATACTATGTCCATGTGGCTTATTATATGTAGGCCGTACTTCACGTTGCTTAAGGATAAGGATTAGTGAGCATAAGAGCAGCATTAAATTGGGGAAAGACAAATACTCAGTTCCCCGCCATTTTAAAGAAAAGCATTTGAGCAACTATCACGGTATGAAAGTCTTCGGAATTGAGGCCATCTCAAAGGATTTGGATAGTGGGAGGAAACACCAAGAGCTATGCAAAAAAGAAAGTTTTTGGATTTTCACATTGCGTACCCTGTTTCCTAGAGGTCTTAATGATGACCTTGAAATTCATACTCTCATTTAATTACCTGCTAGCGACATGCATATCTGGTGTATATCAGTTGTTTATCTACAACAATACTCAATCATAGCATGTCCATTTAATTGTTTCCTCTGAGAACATGGTGACAATCTGTAACCTCCGTACAGGATTTCTTGATTGTGAGCGTTTAAACCCATGTCCTACTGGACACCATATGCATACAGAGATGAATCGATACATATACAACATAATACAATACATTATATGCTCCTAATATATATTTGCAAACACACTTGTGTATGGATCCATCATTTATTCATGCATCGATTCATGCATTACGTTTACATTTATAATCACATTATGGATATATAATATATATCCTATATAATATTATTATCTATATTCGCAATCACAATCAAGTTTAATCCTTTATACATGTATGCGTACCCGTATTTGGATTTTTATTTTTATCTAATCATTTATTAATCTATTATATATATTTTTTTCCATTGATATATTTGCATTCATTAGCACTATGTATTATGCATGATCATTGTACACGGTTTGTGTGTATATATATATATATATTTATATATATATATATATATATATATATATATATGTATATGTGAGTGTAGGTGTTTTTATATGCATGTATGTATGCGTTTTTGTGCATTTTTATGTAAATATATATATATATTTATATATGTTTTTATGAATTTGGTAGATTTTTTTTGTTG